>NC_081415.1:305339492-305942992 GCF_030272615.1 Cryptomeria japonica
CTATGTGTACAAAAATAGAAACTTGTGTAGAGTGATAATAGATGGATTGCACTTCATTTTGAGGTTGTAGTGTATAATTTTCAGCGAAATCAATGATAGAGACAATGGTGCCAAGAGGAAATGTGTCCTTACACAACTTGAATCGCTCATCTAACCATCAAGCTCTATGTGTATGCATTATGTACTCATAAACTAGTTTCTCTTGAAACATTTTCATAAATTGAGCTACACATACATCATTTTTCACTAGCTCACATCTCTTCAAATCTTTTCCATCTTTAACTCCATATGTGACTATCTTGTATTTTCCAAAAGAAACTAGTTTCATACCAATTTCATGTGTGCTCTCCAAATGTATGCATCTTGGTAAACATTGCAAACCACCACATATAGCACAAGAACCTTCCAAACAAGACATCTTATAATAAATGCAACCATCATGTCTATTACATAACACACTTGAAATAAATTCTCTTGCCGACTTAGGAGGTGCTTGTATATTACATTCCTGCAAAACATTGTTAGTGTGCAAAGTAGAACAAATATGACAAAAAATATCATAATGCATGGAAAATTCAATATGCATCCTACAACAACTCGTGGTGCATACATGATTAATCTTAATATAAAAAGGTTTTGCCATTTCAAAAAATCTTTGAGAAATTTTTATTTGAGGAAAATTTTAAAGGAATCTTTCATAAAATTTAGTTTGAGTCATATCCAAATAGTGTTTCGCATGTGGCTCACGATTTTTAGACCCAATTCACCTTCTAACAACATCTCTTTGGTTGGGCGATACTCTTGTGTTGTCATGCCAAAAAATTTCAATTAATGTTTTTAGTGCATCTACAACAACCTTGTCTTTGCATGGTAGTCTACCCGAGAATGCCCAAAGAGAATTATTGTTAGGTTCCTCTATTTTTTCTCGCCTCTTTAATGCTTTACTTAATGTTGTTCTACTAATGTTCAATGACTTACTTGTTTTTCTTATCAAATGATCTTTTTTTATTTTCTTGCTCATTATGGTTGATGTAATGACACGTCGAGTAGCATTAGAATATTTACTACATGATTTTGAACCAATAGATTGATATGCATCAAATAGATTTCTGACAATAGTTCTTTCACTGTTACTTTCAGATGATCTTAGGCCTAGAATTTTCATTATCTCTCTAAAACTCAAATTTTTAATCATTTGAACAATTAATTGACATCTTGCGGTTTGATTTAATTTTTTAAAATAGTTTTGCCATATTCTTTTAACCATTCTCCTACAAGTTCATTCATTCATTTTATTGGGCATTGACTTCAATATATTCTCATCAATTTCAATTAGATACTTTGGTTTCCTACGAATGATTCTAGGAGGTGTTAACATCAGTACATTATGTACATTCAATTCATCAAGTAGAGAAGGTGTAATATGTTCATCATTTAATTGATTATTCAATGTGGTATCTTCTTCAATTGCATTAGGTTCAAATGGTAAATTATCAAATGTTTCTTCTTCAATTGCATTAGGTTCAAACGGTAAATTATCAAATGTTTCTTCTTCAATTGTATTAGGTTCAAATGGTAAATTATCAAATGTTTCTTCTTCAATTGCATTAGGTGCATTATATTCGTTTGGTAAATCGAATTGAGATGTTGAGGTTGACATACCTTCTTTTCCATTGTTCTTATGTCAAGCAATTTCTTCATACATTGCCTTTGTCTTTCCTTTTGGGCCTCTCATTGTTCCATCATTCCTCGCTTGTTCTTTCCCATGGTTGAGATCGGTTTGACCTAAATAGAATCATATTACATATATATGTAAAGAAAAGTTAAAAAATAAATAAATAACCATAAGTATGCATCTTATCACTATTTTTTGGAATCAAGCTATTAAACAATCACAATTTAATCATTTGAAACCATGCAAAAACAAAAAAACTAATAAAAACAACAACTCAATCATTTGAAATCATGCAAAAAACAAAAAATTCACTTACTTTTATGTATACAACAGTGATAGAAGTGCAGACACAATTCAAGTGGGGCCTTCAATGACCTCAAAAACATCTTTTGAGGCCATTGAGTCTCTTGGGCAACTAAAACTATGTCTCTAAACTGCGTACGCGCTACATTGATAACCGTGTACACACTACTAGGCCATAAAATGTTGGCAAGCCCAACGCTATTCTCGGCTGATAAGTAGCGCGTATGCGCTACTAAGCCTAAAAATGTTATCCCTGGGTATCAAATAATGGGAATAGTACCACTTATGAGTAATAAGTACCGCGTGCATGCTACTAAGCCTTAAAAAAGTTATGGAAGGGGTATGGAGGAATGGGAGAGGGAGAGAGAGGGAGAGGAGGGGGAGAGGGAGAGAGAGGGAGAGAGGGAGAGGAGAGGGGAGAGGGAGAGAGAGAGAGAGAAGAAGAGGGGGTGGAGAGGAAGAGAGAGAAGGGGGTGGGAGAGGGAGAGAGAGGGAGAGGAGAGGGGAGAGGGAGAGAGAGGGAGAGAGGGAGAGGAGAGGGGAGAGGAGAGGGGAGAGGGAGAGAGAGGGAGAGGAGGAGAGAACATGGGGGGAAGGGAGAGGTAGAGGGAGCGAGAGAGGGAGAGAAGAGGGGGAGAGAGGGAGAGAGGAGAGAGGGAGAGAGGGAGATGAGAGGGAGAGAGAGAGAGAGAGGGGAGAGGGAGAGAGAGGGAGAGAGGGAGAGGAGAGGTAGAGGGAGAGGAGAGGGTAGAGGGAGAGAGGGAGAGAAAATGGGGGGAAGGGAGAGGTAGAGGGAGGAGAGAGAAGGACAGAAGGGGGGAGGAAGGTAGAGAGAGGGAAGGAGGGAGAGGGAGAGAGAGAGAGAGAGGGAGAGAGAGAGAGAGGGGGGTGGGAGAGGGAGAGAGAGGGAGAGGGGGAGAGAGAGGGAGAGAGGGAGAGAGAGGGAGAGGAGAGGTGAGAGGGAGAGGGAGGAGAGGGAGAAGAGAGGGGAGAGGAGAGAGGAGGGAGAGAGAGGGAGAGAGGGAGAGAACATGGGGGGAAGGAGAGGTAGAGGGAGAGGAGAGAGGGAGAGAAGAGGGGGGAGGGAAGGTAGAGAGGGGAAGGTAGAGAGGAGAGAGAGAGAGAGAGAGAGAGAGAGAGCGAGAGAGAGAGAGAGAGAGAGAGAGAGAGAGAGAGAGAGAGAGAGAGAGAGAGAGAGAAGAGGGGGGAGTGAGGGAGAGGGAGAGAGGGAGGTGGGCGAGAGGGGAGAGGGAGAGAGAGGGAGCGGAGAGGAGAGAGGGAGAGAGAGGGAGCCGGGAGAGGACATTACGATCAAGAGGGAAGGGAGAGACATGGGGGAAGGGAGAGTGAAGAGGGATGGATAGAATACATTGATAAAATTCAAAGAAGGAAGTTGCAGACTAAGAAATAAATTCACTTACTTAAATACCCCATACATGCTTTTTAAACCATAAGCCACTCTGTATTGCACTTTTAGACTTTTTAGGCTTGGAAAATAGACCTGGATGACAAAAACTATAGATTGGAAGTTTGATTTCCCTCCATTTTCTCTCATTTTTTGACATGTTTTATTTTATCAACTTGGTTTATCAACTTTGTCATCATCAGGTTTATTACACTTCATAAAGTGGGGTATTTCTAAAATTTCCCACCATATTTTCACCCATCTTCTGAGCTTTCTAACCATATAATTTTTTTTTCAATTTGAACAACAATAACATATTATTATTGAATTTATTTTACTAGTGTCTCCATAGTTCTCACAGACATAGGTGCATCATTTTTTGCATAAACTTTTGATATAGTATCCAAATTTTTAAAAAATTATATATTATTGTAGTGCACTTGATTCTTTACAATTTTTATAAAAAAAAATTGTATTTTCAATTTTTTTAGTGCAACTTATGCTTCGCGCACGAATAGGTACCGAATTTTTAGTAGAATGTGCTCGATTGGAAAAATCATTAAAAAAAAATACTCAACAAAAAATTACAAAAATATAACACATCTTCTAGTGCTCACTCTTAACTATCTTTCTGTCAAAGGATTTGTCAAAATACTAAATCTAACTATGACTGTTTTGATGCGCACGTCAGACACTATGTTATGTTTTTTAGAAGAAAAAAATAGGGTCATTTTTTCATGCACGAAGGATTTGACCCCCTTAATCTTATCCAATTTTGAAAAAGTTTAGTAGTTTGGAAACTATATTCAGAGTACTACAATATTTGTTCTTTTGATTATCTTCATATCTTGAGTGGATGACTTTCAAATTTTGCCTCTAAGTTCAGGTTCACCTGATTTCAGAAAAAAAGTGTCCACTTATACCCCTCTTTTTGACCACCATCTTTGTGCACTTACCCACTCATATCACCACCAAAGATAATATCATCAACAAAGACTTTAACAATCAAAATATTATCATTTTCAATTTTAAAGTACAGATTACTATCAGGATCACCTTTGGTAAATCCCAATTTCAACAAATATTTGTCTAATCTAGCATACCAGGCTCTAGGAGTTTGTTTTGGTCCATAAGTTCTTTCTTCAACTTACATACCATGTCTCCATCATCCGATAGTGAAAAATCCATTAGGTTGCTCAATGTAAACTTCTTCCTCTAGATCATCATTCAAAAATGCAAATTTGACATCCATATGATATACCTTGAAATCTTTATAAGCAGCATAAGCAAGCAACAATCTAACTGCTTCAATTCTAGCAACTGGGGCAAAAATTTTCTTCATAATCAATCCCTTCTTGCTGTGAATACCATTTGCAGACTAGTCTAGCTTTATTTTTTACTACTTCACCAACTTCATTTAGTTTGTTCTTGAAAACCCACTTAGTACCAATAACATTTTTATCCTTAGGTTTAGGCACAAGTTCCCAAGTGTTGTTCTTTTCAATCTGATCCAACTCTTCTTCTATGGCTCTTATTCAATTTTCATCTTTACATGCTTTAGCAACACTTTAGGTTCAACTTTAGAAATCAGACACACTTGTTTTGTAGCTAACCTTCTTCTAGTCATCACACCTTTATTCTTGTCACCAATAATCAAATTCTCATAATGATTCAATCTAACATACCTCAGAATCTTCCGATTGTTCTGATTCTTAGGTTCATGTACATCATCACCAATAGTAGCAACATCTGGATAATAGTTTCTACCAGATCATTTTGCTTAGGCTCTTCAAGCTGAATAGGAGTTAAAACAACATGTTGACCATCATTATAATCTCTGATCCACTTCCCAAGGTTCTCATCTATCTTCACATTTGCACTCTTAACTATCTTTCTCAGTATCTTGTTATAGCATCGGTAGGTTTTACTCTTTGTGGAATATCCCAAAAAGATACCTTCATCACTTCTAGCATCAAACTTTAAAAGATCCTCATCTAAATTTATATAACATTTTCTACCAAAAACTTTAAAATATTTCATAGTAGGAATATGACCAAACCAAAGCTCATAAGGGGTCTTACTGGTATCACCTTTGATATGAACTCTGTTGAATGTATAAAGTGTGGTGCTAATAGCTTCTCTCGAGTAGACCTTCGGAACATTTCCTTCAATCAACATGGTTCTTGCAACATCCAAAACAATATGATTCTTCCTTTCAACAATCCCATTCTACTATGGAGTCCTAGGAGCAGATAGTTGTCTTCTGATTCCATGCATCTCACAGAATGAATTGAATTCACTAGAATAGAATTCTCCACCTCTATCAGATCTCAAACACTTCAACTTTCATCTGGACTCAGTTTCAAATTGAGCTTTGAATATTTTAAATTTCTCAAATGCTTTTGATTTTTCCTTCAAAAAGACAATCCACATCATTTTGGAATAATCATCAATTAGCTGCATAAAGTATTTATCACCCTACACACTTCTAACATTTGTAGGTCCACATAGGTCAGTATGCAAAAGATCCAACAATCTATTAGATGTATAAGGTTTTCTCTTGAAAGAAATGCTTGTTTTCTTACCCAACTGACACTCCTTGCATATTGGATTAACAGATTTAATAATTTTAGGTAGATCTCTAACAACTTGAGTAGAACTGATCTTAATCAATGAATCAAAGTTTACATGACACATCCTTCTATGCCACAACCAACTCTCATCTATCTGAGCAATCAAACAAATTTTATCACCAGTATTCAAATAAAAAAATTTACCTTTAGTCTGTTGGCTTGATGATGATTGTAATGTATTCATCACTTGTTGTCATTGATGAAACACTCTCACACACATATATGATTATATTTACTATCGATGTAACTTCAATTGGTTTACACTACCAACCGGTATGTTTAAGGTCTATCTCTAACTGGTACTTTGTGTCAACTAGTATGTGCCTAAGAGATAACCTATGGTTACACTAAGTCAGCATCAAAATGAAGATAAAGTTGAAGATGAAGATCAAGTGGAAGATTCCAGGATAATGGTTCACTAGTTTTATTCCAACTGGTATTAACTGTTCTAACCAGTAGCTGATTTTGTGATGAGTTACTAGCACCATTTTCTTAGCGGTCATTTTTGTGATAAGTTATGTTTACTTGTCTATATACAATGCACCTAGGAAATTGTGTTGTGATTTCCTTAGGCTGACATAAGATTTGTATGTCTATTTAAAGACATCTTAGTGAATCACTTATCACATATATGATGAAGAGAGAACATATATAGAAGAGGTGATCTATGCAAATACTTTTGCTGAAGAGAGATAAGTGTTTAAGATGGAGAGCAGTGTTGAATGTACTTAGAATGATCTGATCAAGTAAGTTTTGTGCTACTCAGAACAGATCAAATTTTCCTTGTTGTTTTCTAATCATTACAACAGAATAAAATCCCCTAATCGGGTAAGCTCTAAAAAGTTTCTTTGTACAAATCCTCTAACAAGGTGATCCACTATTTTGGGTTCTAAAATCCTCCAGCAAGGTTACTCTTAACAGGGTATAAGCTTCTAATCAAGCTTGGGATCTCTAACAAGATTCACTCCTAGCAGATCTCTTTGTAAGACCTTAACCGGTTAGTTTTCTATTACTGCAGATAGTTAACATGTGAGTTCCATCTCACCATGTTTTATACCTATTTGGGTTTTCCACGTATAAACACGTGTTATGGTGGATGTTCTACTTTATGTGGATGTTGTTATTTCATTTTGGATAGTATGTATTTTGTTCAAATTCTTAGTTAAGTTCATCTACCGATTAGTGTTTAAATTTGTACTTGTTTTGGTATCACTGGTTCATCCCCCCCCACCTCTCAGTGCTTTTCAAGACCATCACAGTCTTAATCCCAAATGCAATCTCTATACAAGTGGCATTCAGGATCTTGCATTTACCATCCTTGAATTGTAGATCATAACACTTATCAACCATATGTCCAATACTCAAGATTATTCTTCAAACCTTCAACATACAAGACATCATCAGTGTTATGCTTACCATCAAAATAAATAGAACCTCTCCTATGGATTACACATGCTTTGTCATCTCCAAATCTAACTATTCCATCATCATACCTTTCCATGCTTACAATTTTTTTTGTCACCTGCCATACGATGTGAACAACCACTGTCAATCACCTATACACCCTTTTCTTTTACCTTAGCAACCAAAGCTTTCTCCTCAACACAACAACTTGTGGAATCACTAGGTACATGTCTATCTTCTTTAATGGCAATAAACACAACTTCATCTCCTTCTAATTCATCATCTATAACACCTTCATCTGCAGCATAATAACAGTTGTTCTAGTTCCTAAACTTATGGTTAGGCTCGTAAGGCTTATCATACTTTTCATGCTTCTCATATCTATCATTCCTATCATACTTATCAAACTTATCATGTCTATTGTACTTAGCCATTCTCTCCCGACATCTAGAAGCAAAATGTCCTATCTCATTACAAGAAAAACATTTTAAGGGCGACTTTCCATCATACTTACCAAAACCTTTAGGCAATCTCCAAGCAATCAGTGCTTCAAGATCATCAAGCTCTTTTTCTTGCTCTGCTATCTCTCATCTTTTTCTTCCATATCTGGATATCCTGCACTCATCAGGATCATACTTTTGCTTACTAGATACCGATGTTGATGCTTTAAATGCAATTTTAGACTTTCCATGTGATTCTCCAAATTCGCTTAGCTCAAATGCAACAAGTTTTCCAACCAACACATCTCTTGTTACTGTAGTCACACTCCAGATCTCATCAATAGAATCAACCTTATATTTATAAGCAAGAGGCAAAGATCGCAACACCTTAGCAACAATCTCATCATCCTCAATCTTTCTATCGGCATTCCTGATACCAAGGAAAAGTTCATTCACTTTAGCCATGTATGAATGTATGTTCTCATCATCTCCCATTTTCAATATCTCATACTTTCCTTTCAAGCTCTGCAACTTAGCAACTTTCACTTGGCTATCACCTTCATACATGATCTCAAGCTTCTCCTAGATCTCATGTGTGGTCTGAAGTCCCATAACATTTGTCATTTCAGTATCAATTAGGGCACTAACCAATACTTCCTTTGCTTTGATGTTATATTCTGCTTCCTTAACCTCATTAGGAGTATATGGTCCATTCTGAGGAACAACATAGACATTCTTAGTAATCTTCCAGTAATCTTCTCCAAGACATTTTAAATGCACCTCCATCCAACTCTTCCATTTAGTATAGTTGCTTCCATCAAACCTCAGACTATCCTTCTTGAATAGAATACCTTGAGCTACCATTCTGGATCTCCTCAAGAGATTAAGCTTCTACTGAAGGATCTAGCTCTGATACCAATTGTTAGCAGCAATCAAGAAGGAATACTGAGAGAGGGGGGTGAATCAGTCTTCACCAGATCAAAAAAAATTAAACTTCAAAACATAAACTGTTAAACTACAACAATGAATTAGATAAACAAATTATTAGCACAACACACAACACCAAGATTTTGATGTGAAAAACCCGATTAAGGGAAAAATCATGGTGGGAACCTACTCACAGTGAGATGATACTCTGTAGTAGTATATAAAAATAATACAATGGGGAATGCACATGCATTTAGGTACACTTCCTAGAGCTCACTACTCAAAAGATATATTCTTGGAAGGCTACAAACCTCAGGGAAGTCTCACTGACTTACAATATGATTCAAACTACAATTTGGAGGAAATGAACTGCAATGATAGCATCTACAAATGCTTGATGACAGTTCTGGTAAAGCACAATTGTCTACTTTGCAACACCAATCTTACCTCAACACTGCACTGAATGATAAGTCTCTTGTTTGCATAATCACCTCTCTTTGATAATGCAGACACAATACCGATAGCTAAATTACATAAGTATCTCACCTATAAATACAAAATCATCAACCTTGATAACAAGGTTGGCTAAACCCTCAACCCTCAACTCATAATTACAAAAATTATATTACATGATACAAATATTGATCACCAAACCAATATAATGATTTACATTACATGGAATGGACCTAATTCAAATTCCCAAATGATCACATCCATTGGAAATCACGCCAAGATGAACTGCAACATGCTACACCACCAAAAATATCGCATAACACGAAAATCATCACCAGTTCATAGAAATCACCAAAAACTCGCACAATGATCAATGTGGATCATCAAAACAAATAGAAAACAACTAGGAAACACAAACAAGCACGTTAGAACCATTCAGAATAGTTGCACGAACACCTCTTTTCAAATCATCGATCAACATCCCAAAGGTCAAGAACACAACCAATCAACAACTGTCACAAAGAAAGATAACTTGTAGAACATCAAATCATGAACCATAAAAATGAAGATAAACAAGATCATCCCAAACAATATCCCAAAGTGTCAGCACAAGATCTGATCACACCTGAATATATCGGAGGAAATACTAGATTCTGCAAAGAACAACACCAAACTTCAAAATTGGATCATAAACTCTTTCCAAACTCACCAGAATAAATCACAAGAATATGTTGACATCAATGAAAACAACATATCCTAGCAACAACAATGACAACAACCAAATCCAACAATCTCTCCAACAATCCAACAAATTTATGTAGTTGAACGAGCCCCACAAGATCATGAAGACTATTATTCAAGTTGTGACAGGTCTATGTGCATCCGAAGAGTTGCCATCTTTGAAGGCTGTGAAGAATGATATTGTGACAAATGCAACCGGAATGAAATTTGATAAATGGGCGATGACTATCAACGTTATCCTGGAACATGACATCATATTTGCCTCTATGGTAATCAGATATAAGGTGTATTATTCCAGCAGAGAGAATTATGTTTCTTGTACTACAATATATTTTGCCTATGAAATGATGAGGGAAAATAAGAAATATGAACTTTGTGAATTGCTTTGAAGTGAGCTTATGAAGAATTAGAAGAAGATAAAAGAGAACAAGAAACATATTTTCAAGTATGGAACTCTTCTCCTATGTTTGATATTCTACTTTATGAATGAGATTTCAGGTGTTGGACAAGTGCCCTTTGACAAATTGTAGGAGTTCAAATCAGAGAATACTTATACAATTCAAGTGACTCTAAGGTCCAAAATAAGAATTTATGGGGTTATTTCAAGAATTTCTAGAAGGAAATGCATGAGAGGGAAAGAATCCCTAAGTCCATAGTGGAAAAGTATCAAGACACAATATGTTTTATGGTGGATACTGATCAGTGCTTAATGGAAGTTGTGGAACCCTGGATGGTATGTACTATGCTTATGGTTTATGAGTTGGAAGAACAAATATTGGATAGTGTTGGTGTAAATAATTATTCATCATGGATATTATTACACTTACTTAAGTTTTCTTAGGTAAATACATTTCATAGTAGTTTGGGTATGAGACACTTGGGTGTTTGTGCCACATTGGGATAGTGTGTGTAGGAGAATTTCCACCTTTTATGGTGTTGATCTTGTTACTACTTTATCATATCCACTTATTGTGGAGTGATAATTCCACCTTCGGTGGGTGATCTACCTCATGTGGAATATTTTATTGTTTCTCCTACCTACCCACACCTATTTCCTACCTACCCTTGTTTCTTATTGAGCCACATGTCATATTTGTGTGCTCACATATCCATATAGCCTTTCCTATATAAGAAGGCTCATCTACATTGTTTGTACGAGCATTCATTGAACATCTTGTAATGATCTAGTTGATCATATTTTCACCTTGATAGAATATAGTTTATTCCTATCATCTATTTTGTTCTCTCTTATTTGTGCTTTCCATTGCCTCTAGATCTTGGCAAAATCTCACATGGTACCAGAGCCATTAGAGTGTCATTGGTTTGTCAATTGAGAGAAATTTGGGGTTTTGCATTTTGGAGCTTTCTATTGCAGGTTATTATTGGAGCTTGTTGGGTCAAATCTAAGGTCACCATTGGATTGACAAGGTTCGATCAATTAAGAATCACCTTTTGTTTCATCCAAAGCCAAATCTAGAGCCATTTGAAGGTGGAGGGTGGTGACTTGTCCCGACAACAATCTACAATTTTGGAGCATTTTTGGACAAATCCGTCATTGCCATTGTTCTCAAAAGGCTCAAAAACCCCAAGATCAACTATCAATTCGTTGAAATCGACCTCCGTTACCTCGAGTTGAAAAAATTTCTCCTCCTGGCCCGTCGTACAGACTTGTAGGTACAGGTCTGGAATTTTTTATTTTTATTTTTTCGTTTTTTATTTTTTTCGGAAATTTAAAAAAATAATTAAAAAAAAATCATTTTTATTAATTAAAGGGGGGTGTTTTTTTTTATTTTTTTTTTTTTATTTTTTTGGGGGGGGGGTCCTTATTGGCCTATAGGCCACCTGCAGGTACTGCAGGGTACACCTACAACCACCCGTAGGCCCTGCTACGTAGGGTACCTACGGGTGACGCAGGTTGCCCTGTGGACCCTATAGGGGTGTTTTTCACTTTTTCACTTTTTTTTTTAAGTTTTTTTCTTTTAGTTTTTTTTTAAAATAAAACTTTTTTAAATAAGTTTTAATAATAATAAAAAAATTACTTTTTCTTATTTTTTTTAAATTAAGTTTTTTTAATAACAAAAAATAAAAGTTTTTAATAAAGTTTTTTTTATCTTTAATAAATTATTATTAAAGCTTTTTCTCATTTTTCAAAAAAAAAATGCCTTTTTAATTTTTTTTCTTTATTTTTTAATAAAGTTTTTTTGGGGCATAATAATTTGTTGTTTTTTTTTAGATTTTTAAAATCTTTTAAAAACAAAAATATCATGGAATAAGTCAAATTGGGAACACAATTTTTTTTTGGTCACTTCATACCTGTCTTGCAGTGCTTCCAACTGGCAGTCAAGGTGGGGGGGGGGGGGGGGGGGGTTGATTTGCTCCTTTATATCTCTTGGCCACATCGCAATCGGAGGGTACTTTTTCTGCAGTATTCTACAGGGCTTCTTGGTGGCATCATTTTCATGTTTCCAGATTTGCACTATCATGTTGTATGCTCTTGCATGAGCAATGTTGTACTCACACTATCATAAAGTGCCACACCTCTTTGTATCTTGTTTTGTTAACTATTTGATGTAATCCTCTTGTACACGTAGATTAGGAATATCTTGTGAGACTTGGTGCATGGCTCTAGATGAGACTTAGATTGTACATATTTGTGCATGGCTCCTGTGAGACTTGGATTGTACCACTATTTCTTCTATTTACGAGTATCTAGATGATGCTCAAAGTAGGTTGTCTCCATGCTTGATCTTCATTTTATTGCAGCGAGTGATTCATCGTCATCGACTTGGTACTTGGTTTTGTCACACTTTGACATTATTGGTGCAGCATTGGCTCTCTTTCTTCCTTATGGGGAGGTATTTTGGTCAACATCATTGGACCATCCTTGCAGGAGATTTGACATTGAGGGGGGGCTTCAGAGTCTCTCTTCTCTCTTATGGGGGGGACTTTTCCCTCACATGAGGTTTTGTTCTTCTCATTCATCATTGAGAGCATCGTGTGCTTTCATTATCTCTCTTTAGGGGGAGGATTTTTTTCCATTGGGTTTTTCTCTCTTTCCTCGCTTTATGAGAGATTTGATCATATTGGTTTTCATACATTTGCATTTGTACATGGGTACCTAACATTGCCTAGTAGCCAAGACCCATCTTGCATTACTTAGTTGCATTGTATACTTAAGTGCATTCCCCTAAGTTGCACTTAAGGGGGGGTGTTGGTGTAAATAATTATTCATCATGGATATTATTACACCTGCTTAAGTTTACTTAGGTAAATACATTTCATAGTAGTTTGGGTATGAGACACTTGGGTGTTTGTGCCACATTGGGATAGTGTGTGTAGGAGAATTTCTACCTTTTATGGTGTTGATCTTGTTACTACTTTATCATATCCACTTACTGTGGAGTGATAATTCCACCTCGGTGGATGATCTACCTCATGTGGAATATTTTATTGTTTCTCCTACCTACCCACACCTATTTCCTACCTACCCTTGTTTCTTATTGAGCCACATGTCATGTTTGTGTGCTCACATATCCATATAGCCTTGCCTATATAAGCAGGCTCATCTACATTGTTTGTACATGCATTCATTGAACATCTTGTAATGATCCAGTTGATCATATTTTCATCTTGATAGAATACTATTTATTCATATCATCTATTTTGTTCTCTCTTATTTGTGCTTTCCATTACCTCTAAATCTTGACAAAATCTCACAAATATTTATGCACAACATATGTTGTGCAAACTGGTTGATCCCAAGGAGGAAAGATTTGGGACTTATGCAGAAAAGAGTTTAAAGCTACATTGATAATTCAATAAACTGGTGATTCAGAAGAAAGTTTTAAAAGAAGTTGAGGCTCTTGTAGAGAGTATGGGAATAACCAAGGAGGAAGTGAGAGAAGAAAGAGAGAAGAATATCCTCTCGGAGGAGTAAATTGTTAAGGTGGAGAATAAGGCTAAACTGAAAGCATCTACACCTAAGCCAAGGCAATCAAGAAGTGTGTTGGTTCCCAAATCAACAGATCCCCAAACCCTAAGGATTTAGCCACATTCCTATCAATAGGTTCAAGGCTAGACTTGGCCAATGAACAAGATTCAGTCACTAGGACTGCAATCTTCTGCACTTTTGGCTCTGCAAGACCAAGGCGGATAGACCTTAACAATGTCTAATGATTTTTAGACCTACTCATGGATTGACACTATTATATAAAGAAGATATCTCAATGAGAATATACAAAGGAAAGGAATATAGACCTTCAGTTTTGGCTACAACTTTGGTTTATACCTTATATGCTTGTAATGAGATTGGCTATCTAAGCTAAAACTACTCCTCTTGCAAAAATATAAAAGGGTGAAATAAGAATGCAAAAAATAACAAGAGATATTAAAGGTGTAATAAGAATGGTTCTGAGATCTTAACTTGATTAGCTCCTATCTAGGGTAAACAGGGTCCAATCCACAAAATATCAACACTTAGAATGAAACATATTCATTAAGCACATAAACATATTATGACTTCCACAATTTATTTTGAAAACCACAATAGAATGACCAATCTTTTCTATCAAACATATATTACACTAGTTCAAAAAATAGAATTTAACTCTTTCTTTGAAAGAGACCCACATTCCTACTATAGGAAGACAAACTCATACTTCATTGACATTAAATTTCATACAACACATGGACAGAAAGTGTAAGGCAATCAAAAAATCATCTTCTTTTCATTGATCATCAAAATATCTGTTTACATTTCAAGTGGACATCTGTAGTAAGCAAATTTTCACCCTTCTCTATATTAATTCTGGCCTATTACATACTACTTCATAGAATTTTTAAAATTAGAACCCTGTCACAATGGCCCCGAATTCCCTTTTATAGTACCAAGGGAGAAAAACAACCCCGCAAGCCGATTGTGACACCTGTCAAAACTGTAACTACCATGTTTACAAAAATTCTATCAAATAGCTCAAAATATTTTACATATAGATCTTCAAAACTCATTTATTTCAGCTATCTGCAAGGGTGTCAAGTGGAGCCTGGAGGTGCACCTCTGATGAAATTTGTTAGTTCTACACCTCAAAGATGGATTTGATGCACCTTGATTGGTAGGAAGTGGTTGGGAATTTATGTCATCTCGCTAAAAATACCAACCTATAGGGGAAAAACAAAAAGGAGGATACCAAGAAGATATACAATCCCACCTACTCCTCTTCCTCAGACATGTCTTCCTCTAGGGAGCAATATTTTTTATGCCAGTTGTCAAAATCATTTGTTGACCAAACAAAAGATTTCAAGCCTTATATTTTATTCACTACCTCTCTTACTCCTGGAGATGACATGGTTGCAGTCTCCAATGAAAATTTATGGTAAAGAGAATCTGCATCAAAAAATTTATCAATAGGCATTCTCTTGGTTAGGCTCGTTGGCTAATGCATCCAAGACCTTACTAATTGCAGTTGTAAAATCTTCTCTCCATCTGGTGAGATCATTCATCTATCCTTGGTCTGTCAAAATTGGGAGAATGTCCCACTTTTGTTGGCCTCTGAATGATTCGATCTTCTTTGTCAGAGCCTTCTTTACTTCCTCCACATGGGGGAGTTCTTTAATCAATAAATTGAAATTCTTCCATGTGGTCCCCACAATTTGGGCTACCTTGGGGTCATTTTTTATTGCTAAAAGAAATTCTTTTAAATGTTGACCTTTATAAAACCAAGTATTTTTGATTAGCTGAAAAAATGAAAGAATATCATCAATCTGGTCACACAATTGTAACACCAAAGAATAAGAGGCATAAACCTCATCCAAATGGCCTAGGACCATGTCTAAAATCTGCAATATGTAGATTTCCTTATGTCCAAATATTTTATTTCATCCTCTTCCTTTTCCTTTCGCAACTCTTCCTTCATCTTCTCAAGCTCTTTGGGCTTGGGAACCACTGCATATGTTGAATTCCTTACATCCAAGTCAGCCCTTGACTTGGCATTTTCAATGATTAATCGAGTCTATGATCAACATTCAAAGCCACATGTAAGGCTTTGAGATTCTCATGCTTCCTATCCTTCTCTTCTGCAACCAATTTGGCAAAATGTGCAACATGCATTAACATAGTAGCTGCCTCTGATGCAGTTGTATCAACAAGGGTCCTCACCACTGCATCTCTTGTCTTATGCTCCATACCCCTCAAAACTAAAGGCTTGTCTATGTTGGGAGCCTCAGACCATACAAAAAGGTTGTTATGCTTTGTTTGACTCCAGACCCATGCTCTCGGAATTCTTGTGCAAAGACAGGGTCCTCCTGCCTCGTCACTTGATCAAGAATAAAAATCTTCTCAAGGTCCCATCCTGGCACCAAGAGAATGCCACTCTTTTTAACTAACTCCCTTCCTTCCTTAGGAGTGCACTTGATGCTATTCTTATCAAAAAAAATTATTTCTTCTTTAGATAAATTCTTAACCTTCTCCCTTAACTAAAAAGTTTTGAATTCATCAGAATTAACAAAATTTTCATTAGATAAGAAAATTTTAAAGGTAATTACTCTCTCATCTATAACTCCATCTTTAGGGATCACACTTGGGATGATTGCCCTGTCCAAGTCTACCAATACTTTAGCAACCTCATCCTCTCTAAATGCATCATGAGGAGGAGAAGTTGGTGGGACATTAGTGCCAATTTCCTCTATAATGATATCAGCAAAGTCAAAAATCTTTGCTTTCCCCTTTCACCTTCCTTATGATCTTTGGAACTGGCTGCCCTGCTTCTTGAGTCTCTTGCTGAGATGTACATTGGGAAGAATCACTTGTCAAAACTTCCTTCCCTTTGTATTTTACTGAAGGGTCAAATGTAGGTCTCTCCTCTTCCACCCTACCAAGTTGTTTAGCCTTCCTCTGGGTCAACTCATCTTCAATAAATTTATCAAAACTTCTAACATTGCAAGACATCCTAGCAAATTCATTGAGGATGTTGGCACAAAATCCCTGGAATTCAAGGTCCTCTTCTTTCCCCTCACTTTCCAACTTACTCAATTAATTTCATTTCCTTCTCCTTTGCAGGCCCTTTGAGGGGTATGCATTCCTAATTAGGTATTCTCTTTCATCAAAATGGTGGGTGAAATCCCTCACCCTCAATTTATTTATTTTAACATCATTTATATAGACATCAGGGTCATAATGCCTTGCTTGATCCACTTTGAGTCTGTAATTATTGACAAGGAATTATTGTACTTTATAAAGGGTGTCACATCCTACATTTAATTCACTATATCTTACCATTCGGGGAAGGTGTTGCCCCTTCTTTTATGTTCTTATTTCACTCTTTTCTGACCATAGCATCTACTAAATGAATTCAATGAATATCAACCTAGGTGTGACTGTAATGAGAAACATGTGAGGATCTTGGTTGTATCCATAGAGCCTTATTAATGTACAATTAGAGTAAAAGAAGAAATCCTTAAAATTTGGGTGAAGGCACCTTGAGGACATTCTACATTGTCAGCTCTGGCACTTCTGACCCTTAAACCTTGTACTATGTCTTTTGGGAGCCTGGTTAATTTGACTCCCATCATCATAAAAATTCTCATGACAAACCAATCAAAGAATTTACAATAATTTGAATATTTTGACCCCTTATCCCATGTTTGGGTTCATCTTTGCACTGGCTAGCTCTTATGTGTTTTTGGATAAAAAAGGTTCACTTTCAAGGACTCCTCCCACCCAATACTATTCTGATAAAGAATTAGGTGGAACAACAATGAATAATTCTTGAATTTCAAACCTTCCTTAAGGTTCCTTGCATTGATCAAGCCTTCATGTAATCTCTCTTGAATAATATCAGAAAAATCATACAATTAATTTGTGTCTGCATGTTGTATTTTTATTGCCATCATCATAAATCAACTGGCATCATTGTCAATTCACAATCTTCTCCCAAAATCTGGTAGAGAGCATAATAAGTCTTTGTGAAGTAATCTTTAAAGAGGATCAAATCAAGTGGTTCCTTCTCTGAATCCATAAGGTAGCTCTTTCTTCCTTTGTACAATCTCTTCAAAAAGAGAGGCAAAATATTCTATCTATAGAAGCCCCTCTTGGCATAGTATTACTTCTTTAACCTCTCCTTGTTTATCCTTTTAAGAGCACTTTTATCTAAATTGAAACACTCTACTATTGCATCCTTGTATATGTCAACTAGTACATGGTTGCCTGCCCTCTTAACTATCATGCTTTGATGATGGTAATTGTTAGCCAATTCTTTGATTAGCATTGGCTCCACAAATACATTGGGGACCACCAACTTCCCCAAATTTAGCCTCCATGGGTTTGAGACTAGGATAGACTTATCTTTGTTTCCATAAAAAGAGGAAAACATATCCCATCCCCTATCATTGGTGTGGGCATCCCTGCATCCAAATTCATGATCATTAAATGTAGCCTTCATGCCCTCCTGCATTGTTGAGACATGAAATAATTCAAGGAGGTCCTGGTGGAGACTCCTTCCCTCCCTTTTTTTTCTTCATTCCATTTCCTCAATTTGCTCCTCTACTTCTTTTGAAATTTCTTTAGCAATTTTTGATGGAGCCAAGGGGACTGAAGCCTTTATAGATTGCTTAGATTGAGTGGGATCTTGCTCCCCTTCTGCAGGAGTCTTCTTTGTTTTCTTAGGAGCCTTGGGTGTGGATTTATTTGCAAGGGATTTCCTCTTATTATGCTCTAAAGCCTCTCCTTGTGGTTTTTTCTCTTCAGTGGGTGGATTCTCAGCAGATGAAGCCTCCACAGATGGCTTTTGGGTAGAGGGATTTTTAGTTTCTTTCCTACTCTTTTGAGTGCGCTTCCTTGATTTTGGAGGAGGGTTAAGGTCATCCTTGGGTGGGGCACTAGGTTTAGCTTCAGAGGCTACACTGGCAGGAGAAGATGAGGTAGGGTTAGTAGTAGGTGCATTCGCAATCATTGATAGGGGGTATATTGTGGCAAGCGGGGTAGCATGGGTGATTTTAGGGACAAAAGAGCTTGTCCCTACAGTTTGTTCCTTTGCAACAGATGAGGTTGAAGTGCTTTCAGAGGAGGATGCCATTCTAATACCTCTAAAGTGGAGAGAAATAAAAACACAATTCAAACAGACAGGACCTTCCAACAACTAGGGAAATTAACATAATTTTTCTCCTAGAAACCCTCCTAACCAACAAGACACAGCTTACAGAACAAAAAATGTATGGCTTTGCAAGTAACTTACTAGTTTTAAGACATAATTTGGTCATTCTAGATGCACTCATTTTCTCTTCAATTGCCTTGGAATTTCTATGGTTTCTCTTTGAATGTTGTCTGCTTTTAAATGTCTTTGAATTTCTCTTTTATGGCGCATACATTAATCACCATTATTTCCTACATGCATGGTGTCCTGGGTTGGTGGCTCTAAAGTTTGAATTTGACCATTGATTGCACAACTAAATGGTTGAGATCACCCCTTAATTGTCCCTTCATTGCTGACATGGTGCATAATTAATCATCTTCGGCCACCTTTGAAAACTCTAAAAAATTCAAAGCCTTAATATCTCTCAAGTTTCACTTCTACGGGATAGCGGGGAGAACCATATTTATTTTTCTTTGTTACCCCGCATCACTTTTCTGAATTGGATTGCTCTCTAGTGAGGAAAATATTTTTATCATCCCCATACATCCTATTGTCCCACGATATTTTACTTCTTTGTTAAAGGAATTTGTTACTTCTTTGTTCTCTATACCGAGCTCTATCATTGCGGGGTAGCGGGGACAACTATCTCATTCCATTCCTTTTACCCCACATCATAATTTGCGGGCTTTATTTACCCTTGAGGGGTAGCCTTTGTCCACCTTTCCTATGTTCTTTCTAACCCATGAGTTGCTTTGTTCAACTTGACTCACTTCTTCTTTTATCTCCTTGTCTTCATCGTTGTGGGATAGTGGGGAGAATGAACTAAAACAACACCCTTCTCCCTGTGTCACCTCTTTTTCTCATCCCCGATCCTCTCAAGGTATAAAATTTCATTGATCACCATTGTTCTCACCAACCCGCATAGGCATCACACCCCGGTGAAGATCCTATTGATACTAGCCCTCGTTGCTTCCATGGGATAGCGGGGAGAACACACTTAGTTACCATTTCTCCCCTGCATCACCTTCTATTGACCTTTCTCAATCATGCAGAGTAAAAAGATGACCAACACCCCACCCTTCCCACTACCCCGCATGGGGCTTCTACATTCTCCTTCTTCACTCCTAGCAGAAAATCATTGATGGTCTTGTGGGATGGCAGGGACCATCCAATTTCCTTCAATACTTATCCCGTAACACTTACTCTTTTCTTAGAATCAAGCAGGGTAGCGGGGACACTATTTCCTCGCTTATATGTTTATCCTGTAACATTAATGAACATAATCCATGAGCTTCATAGGGAAAATCCTTCAGCACAAATCCTCAATCCCCATTGTCTTGTAGGGTGACCTAGTCATCTTTTCAATTATGTTAAAATGACACCATGCGGGGTAAGTATTTCTTTTTCTATCAACTAATTTCTTATCCCGTATGTGAAATTTTCCAAGTATAAAGGTCATGCAGGGGTAGGATCTCCATTAGTAGTAAAACTTCCCGTTATCCCGCAAGACATGAAATTGTGGTAAGTGACTGCTACGGGATAAGGTTTCTCAACATCCAAACATTGATATAGCTATCCTGCATGGCCAAAGATATTTGAGCTGGTACTTAAGTGAATTTTCCATGCACATGGATACTTAAAGAAAGGGTAGAAGGGGTCATGGCCATGGGGTATACTAGGACATTTTGAACATTGAGACTTAGGCATTAGGGGCAAAATATAATCTCTAAGACAAATATATTGAAGTGACCAGCTAGATAAGGAAGCCTAACAAGTGGGGCCAATTATCTTATGACCAAGAACCATTCAGGTGACAACTTAAAAAAATTTGATACCGGCTATTAACAATCAACTGCAAAATATAATAGAGCCTAGGGGACGTGAAGGTAACATTATAAAAAATTTAGAATCTTTGAAAAATCCTAAAACCCCAAGCCCTTGAAGCACAAGAAAGGCATCCTCAGAAGCAAAAAAAATTTTGACATCTCCAACAAAGTGTTGCTCCTTCCTCTAGTTCACGGAAACCTTCAAGAAAGCTTGCAAGAAAACTAGAAACATCAGTTAAGCCATCCAATGGTGGTGAGAAGAAAAGGAAGTCAGTCAGATTTGTGACTGTAGATGATGAGGAAACTAAATCTGATGAAGCAATCAAGGAGGTTAAAGCCAAAGTTTCTACACTAAGGAGAAGCCATCCAATGGAGCTAAATCTGGTAAGAAAACAAAACCATTCGAAATTGATGAGGCGTTAAAGACAGGTAAACTTGAAGTTAAACCTCCTATGTCCTTGAATCAGATTGTGAATGAGGTTGTGAAGAATGGTAACTTGAAGCCATTATCAAAATGGTATGAAAAAATTGATGAAACCGGTAAAATAATTTTAGAGGAAGTAGTTGTAGAGTACTTGAATGTATATAGTAAAACTCTAATTGAACTAATGTCAGTCATACCCAAGAGCTTGTATGCAATTTTGAATGCTAGGAGACTAACAACAAATAAAGAAGATGAGAGATTGAAAGAATATGTATTAGTTAATTTATGCTCTGTGATTTTTGAAGAGGAGATTGCAAGGTTAATTAAGTTAGCTAAGCATGAGTTCAGGAGTAAAACCAGAGTGAATAAAATAATGATTGGAAAAGTAGATGAATTTATTAAGGAAACTGAGAAAATTTTGATAAAAGTTTTGTTAGAGAACCAGTATGAATTTAATCAGGTAAAAGGACAAGATGATACTCATCTAAAAGCACAAAACATGTCATCTCAGGAAACTGAGCAGGCAATGGATGACACTACTTATGTCCCAAAAGTTCAGACTATTGAGCAAGTAGATAATGATTTGCAACAAAAAAGAGGCAATGCTTGATGAAATGGACTATAATATGGATGCATGAATCTTGCATGATGATAATGAGAGAAATGAGGCCTATTTATAGAAGAAATACGAAATTGGATGGTTAAGATTGAGTAATCTTAACAAGGGTTAGGATTGAATGATCCTCAATCCATGTTTATAATTTTCACCAATGAAATGGTGACAATTGTCAAAATAAGATGGCTTGAGAGGAGAGAAAAGAGGCATTAAATGATTGAGAAGACATGGTGTCTACCCTAGGGGGTAAAGTTAGAGTTGAGTTATTGGATAATACTTTTGTCCAAAGGATAAACTCTTGTGCAAGGGTTAATGGATAACCATGGTCAAAGCAATGAATGCTTGAAGAGAACCATTAGTTAAAGAATGGTTAAGTTAGAGAGAAAGTCTCTAACCAAGGGTTGAGTTTGAGTTAACCATTAATGGTTATTGAAGACTTTAGAGGTTAGCTTGTTGAAGATATAAAGCCTTTAATGGTTTATGAAGACTTTGAAGGTTTTTGAGAAGTGACCCTTTTCTTAAGGGTTGTAAAAATGTTTAAGAGGTAATTTTGCTTAATTATAATGGATTAGAATATTCTAGAAGAGGTTTAGGCATGCAAATGGATTTTTTAAGAGAATGCAAGTTGGAGTTTTTAATTTAATTGAAATAAATTGATTTATTTCAAAAAGGTGGGTTACAACTTGCATTGGAAGGATATTTAAATAAATATTGATTTATTTAAATGCAATTGGATTTTAATTAAATGTAAATTTAAATAAATGAGAAAAGGGTGATTTAATTAAATAAATATGATTTTAATTAATTAAAGGCTAGAATGTGGCCAAATGAATCAAATAAATTGAATAATTTATTTAATTAATAGGGAAAAGGGGGTGAAATTAATTAAATATGATTTATTTAATAGAAGAATTGTTTTAGTGGATTAAATAAACATTGAATATTTATTTAATTAAGTGGTCAGATTTATACGTCTACAAGTTTAACACTAAGAGGCTCCGAACATTGAAGAAGATGATTGCAAAAGAAAGAGTCACATTAGATGCATGTGTAAAGAGTATGCAAGATGCATTATCTGAAGGTGGAAATATGTACAAATTATGTCTATCCTTGAAAAGGTTCACTGAAGACATTGAAAACAAATCTAAGGAGCATGAGGATGAGCTAGCCCACATATCTCAATTGGTTGATCCTCTATCAGTTTCTTTGAACAGTCATGAAATTTAAGTGATATCATTACTTGATAAAATTAGAAGCTTAAATCATGTTAGGGAGAGAATAATTGGAAGAGTTGGAGAACTTTAGAGTTGCATTACTCCTAAGTTAGATATTATGCTTAGTGCTCTCAAGGACTCTCAAGATGCTCTGGCCAACAGTGATTTGGAAGATCTAAACACAATAGAGGCACAAGCTTACTTGTTTAGTGGACTTATAACCATGTTGGAGAGTCTAAAGAAGGGTTGGGATAGCCATCTGGATACATTGAAGAATTATTATGCAAACATCTTCAATTTTTTGTGAGTATGTAAAGATTGTGTACAAATGTAAATAAACATTTTTCGCTTGAATTTTTTATTTTTGGAACCCTAACTTTTCCATTGATGTCAAAAGGGGAGTGTAGAGGAGTGAAAAATGTTGATCTTAGGGGGGAGTTGTTGATTTTTGGAGTCCGGTAGTCATATTTTTGGTTGTAGTGTACAATAGTTTGGTTTTGGTCTGACACTTAATCATTTTTCACTAAGTGTTGCCATCAATGCCAAAGGGGTAGATTTTTGGCAAGAGACACCGCATTGATGATCAAATGTTGTCATTGATCACAACTAAAATCATATATTCAATCCATAGTTCATTATTGATTCATACAAAAAGAGAGATTGAGGTCTAGTAAGATAGAATAGAACATCTGGTAATGTATAGTAATTCTGTTAGCAGTTCAGTTGTGTTGAGTATCTGGTATTACGGATCTCAGAGAAGCATTGTGGATGTGTAATCTACCTTATTCCAAGTTTTTGGCCTCCGATGTTGATTCTTGAGTGAGTTGGAGGATCCAATAGACAGGTTTTTAGGTGAAACAGTGTTCACTAGCAGTAACGTGTGGAGATTCAACGTGTGGAGATTCATTGTGCGGATCGTGCGGAGCAACTTTGGTGATTGTTTGTGTTTTTGAGGATGTTAAGCCGACATGTGGGAAGCATGTGGACAAATTGCTTTGGTCTACATGATTTTTTTGATTTGATTTGAGATGACTTGGAATACATGATTCATTTGCATGTTATACATTTTTGGGCCGACATGTAAAAGATCTAATGTGATGTTGCAGATATTAAAGAGCGATTGATATGATTATTTTTTATATCGGCGATTGTGTCGTAAGTGTGTATGAGAAATTGTGTACAGTTTCACGTGTGCAAGTGAAGGATTTGTTCTCTAGTATAATATAGAATATCAAAATAGAGCAGTATAGAAGAGTAGTGTAAGATAAAGTATTTTATGCTTAACCAAAACTATTTTTGGCATTTGTAGCTGTTGTTTGTTAGTTATGAAATTCCAATTATTATCTGTAATTATTTAAGGTAGTGAGCCTTCTGGGGTTGTAGCCCTTATTTTAATTTGAGCAGTGAGATATAAGCAGTGTGTCTGAATGCATGTGCATTCCCCTCATGTAATATTATTATATTTCTAAGAAGGTATATCAATATTGTGGGTCTTAATCCCACCATGGTGTTTGCCTTAAACGGGCTTCCATGTAAAAATCTTAGTTTTATGGTGTTGTGGTTATTTTATTTGTGTTTCCACATTCTACTTTTATTCATTTGAATTAAGTGGTTTAAAGGATAGATTAAGAATGTTAAAAATTACAGAACATTGATTCACCCCCCCTCTCAATGTTCCTTGATTCCAACAAGGCAAAGAAAGGGTTGTTTACTACATCAAGAAAACATTGAGTGGCTATGAGCTTAGCTACACATTCATTGAAAAGGCTTGTTTGGTTGTAGTTTTTGCATCTCAAAAGTTGTGACACTATATGTTATCCCACACAATCAAGCTTATAGAAAAGATAGATCCATTAAAATATCTACTCAGCAAGGCTACTCTCACAAGTAGACTAGCAAAGTGAGTAATGATATTGAGTGAATTTGACATTCAATATATGGACAGAAGAGCCATTAAGGGTTAAGCCATAGCAGATAATTCACTTGAAGCATTATTGCAAGATAATCATCTAATGCATATTGAAATTGCAGATACAGATGTCCTAACAGTCAAAACACAACCATGGGTACTATACTTTGATGGATCATACACCCAACATGGATCGAGTGTGGGAAACATATTTGTCACTTCTCAGGGACACATACCAGAAAAGAAGAATCATACACTTTACCGATGAAACTTCATTTGTCAAGTAGCCTGTTTCACCCTAATAGCTGATACACTTTACCGATGAGGTCTTGATGGTACTCTCTTTATGTGTCTTGAAAGTCATGAATCTGAAACTACCTTGAACAAAGTTCATGAAGGTATTTGTGGTACACATTCAAGCGGTCCACCTCTAGCCAAGAAACTTCTAAGAATGGGATACTATTGGCCAAACATGGAAAAATAATCCTATCAATTTCCTAGAAAGTGTCAAAAATGTCAAATCCATATAAATCTTATACATGCACCAACACAGGAGCTGTAAGAATTCACATCATGGTCGTTCTCTCAATGGGGACTCAACCTCATGGGTAAGATTTGATAGTTCTGATACTTAATGTTAAGTACAGATATCAAGCCAATAAGATGAGAGGGGGGGTGAATCATACAAACTTAATCTTCCATAAAAACATTAGATTCAACCTCGGTAACATATATTTGAGTAATATAACCAAAAATACTAAACATGCAAACTTGCAAACTCAAAATCATATAAACATCATAACACTCATAACACCAGATTTAACATGGAAACCCAAATAGGAAAAAACCACTGTAGGATTTTGGACCCACTAAGAAATATACTCTTCTAGAGTATGCTCGATTAAAAGCAAATCCTGTAAAAGATTACAAACACATTGCTAGATGTGACCCAGTTAAAAGATTTCCCTCAGATCTGTTAGGATCTTCACCTTGTTAGAAGTGACCTTGTTAAAGGATTTCAAACACTCAATCAGAATGTCACCTTGCTAGAGGGTTTTACAAATAAGACTGTTAAGTCCACTCGATTAAGAGATTTTCTGTCACTTCACAAAATAACAGTAATAAAAATCTATCTGCAACTTCACATCTAAAATGCTAAAGAAAATTCTTATTTGCTCAATACAATATAGGACTTCTCTTGTCCATATGTTGGGCTCTATACTCTATTATATAAATAGATCTTCAAGCTTCTATGCTCGGTAATCACTATATAGCATCCTTGTGAATACACTTGCCGGCATACATTCTTTATCAACAATTCCTTATTTATAAACAATTCGCCAACCGCTTAATCTCCTTGATCACATTTCCCATAATCAATCATAGCCATCAGATCTTCAAAATGTGACCAGGTTCAATGTATCCTCCGATTTGAAAACATTTTACCCCTCCTTGGAACTTGCATACATTTCTTGGAACTTGTGCTAGGGTATTGCGGTTCAATCTGAGCTGTAGATCTTCCTACCGATTTTCCTTTGCCATAGATTCTTTAACAAAATTTATTCATGGCATACCAATCATTTAATCATAGCTAGCTCATCAGCTTCCTTCATTAAATAATGCTTTTATTCATTCAATGCATTCTGTTATTACTTAGTTGTAACTTGGTAAATACTAAACTTCACTTGGTAGACATACCACCTTCATTAACCGATAGCGATAACCTTAGGGTTTACCAACTAGGCTCCTTAGGGTTTACCTACTAGGTTTTTTTCTCGGTAACATAGTATAGTATTAACCTTATAATCAATAACATATGTATGATATCAAAACAATCAAAACATCATGATCTCATCATTGTCTAACTCGGTAATAGTTGCCCATTGAATAACTTATTCCTCCCCTTATTCATCATATTCTTTCTGTGTCTTTTATTGACATCTTTATACTCATCAAATCATACTTCTCAAGATATGGCAACATCATATTGAATTAGAAAATCAATTTCTTGACATCAATGACAAAATAATAATATTAAGACAGTAAACATCCTTAATCAGTTATATCCATAATCATCAACAACCTTCTCAATATCCTTATTGAAATGCCAACAATCTCCCCCTTTGGCATTAATGGCAAAACCAATTGATTTGACCTAATTGATTCGGATTGCTGTAAGATTCTGAAATGCTGAAATGCTCTCCCCCTATCATCAGAATTCTCCCCCATACATTAATCTTCTCCTCTTTTCTTCAGTCTTCTCCCCCTTTGACAACAATGCCAAAAAGTAAAGAACTAGAACATAATTCCTTCCTATATGAAGTGATTTTCTGCTATTTTGTGTCAATTTAGTCTCGGTTAGAGCATTTATGTCTTTAATTCCTGTTCCCTGTATTGTTTCTTGCACACCTTTAGAAAACATCCTAAAGTGTGTAAATCAACATCAACTCCTAAAAGATATTCTGTAGAGTCATCGAATTGATGCTTTCACTGAACTCGGTCAGTGAGTAGAAGATAGGGGTAGGACCCCTAACTTACTTCTGAGATACTCAAAAGTGTCCCTTGGCAGTGGCTTGGTGAAGATATCTGCTATTTGTTCCTTTGTGCTAACATACTCCAACACCACTTTCTTCTCTTGAGCTTCTCCTCTAAGATAATGATATTTGATAGAGATGTGCTTTGTCTTAGAGTGCATAATAGGATTCTTTGAAATGTTAATGGCACTAGTATTGTCACAGAATATAGTTACTGGCTTGGTAACTTTCTCATTTGTTTCATCCAACAGTTGTTTGATCCATGCTATGTTGGTACAATTCAATGTTGTAGCAACGTATTCAGCTTCTGTTGTTGACTGTGAAACACATCCTTGTTTCTTGCTAAGCCAACTCACTAGTCTTTCTCCTAAAAAGAAAGCTCCTCCACTTGTTCTTTTCCTGTCATCAATGTTGCCTGCCCAATCAACATGAGTATAAACTTTTAAATCAAAGTCATTTCCTTTTTGATATACTAAGCCATAATCCTCAGTGCCTTTCAAGTATCTGAAAATTCTTTTGATTGTTGTCATGTGTGTTTCCTTGGGTTCTACAGAGAATATTGCAACTATACCTACCACATGTGCTATGTCTAGCCTGTTGTGAGCAACATATTGCAACTTTCCAATCATGGATTAGTAAAGTTTCTCATCAACGGATGCAGATTCATCATTCTTTGATAATTTACAGTTGGTAGTTATAGGAGTACTTACTGGTTTTGAATCCTCCATTCCAAATTTCTTCAGGATTTCCTTTATGTACTTGGATTGAGTAATGAAAATCTCATTTTTCATTTGCAGTATCTGTAAACCTATAAAATACTTGATCTCACGGATTAATGACATCTCAAATTCTTTGCTCATTTTATTTCCAAAGTTCTTACATAAAGATTTATTTCCACAAAAGATAATATCATCAACAAATATGGCTGAGATCAATATTCCATTTTCATCATTCTTCATGTACATATTGTTGTTTTCACTTGTCCTTATAAAACCAATCTTGATTAGATAAGAGTGCAATCTTTCATACCATGCTCTAGGTGCTCATTTCAATCCATATAAAGCTTTGTTCAATTTACATACCTGATCTTTATTATTGTCTTCAACAAATCCTTCAGGTTGTTCAATAAAAACTTCTTCTTCTAATATACCATTTAGAAATGTAGATTTGACATCCATTTGATATACCTTGAAATTTTTGAAAGCAACATATGCCAACAATGTTCTTACTCCTTCAACTCTAGCCATAGGTGCAAAAGTTTCACCATAATCAATTCCTTCTTCTTGAGCATAACCTTTGCAAACTACTCTTGCTTTATTTCGAATGACCTCACCTTTTTCATTCAGCTTGTTTCTGAAAATCCACTTTGTACCGATTACATTTTTTTCCTTCAATCTTGGGACCAGTGTCCATGTGTCATTCTTCTTGGTTTGATCAATCTCTTCTGTCATATCATTTATCCAATCTTCACTATTAAATGCCTCTTTCACTATTCTCGGTTCAAATTCAGATATCAGACATGTGTTCTGTCTCAATTTGTTCCTTGTCATTACTGGATCATCCTTATCTCCTATAATCTAACTTGATGCATGATGTCTTCTGACATACTTGGCTAATACAGGCTCAGTAGGCTCTGTATGATCTTCTTCATCACTCAGTAACTAAATATTCTCTTCATTTCCTTCAGTAGTTTGCTCGGTAAGACTTCTCGATTGAACACAAACAAATTCATCATAATCTTCTGGTTCTTTGGAGATTCCTTCATCATTTCTTTCTGCAAATTCATCAATTTTCACATTTGCACTTTCTACTATTTTGTTAGATGATTTGATCAGACATTTAAATGCTTTACTTCTAGAAGAATAACCAAGAAATGCTCCGTCTTCACTTTTCTGATCAAACTTGCCATTTCTATCATCTTTGTGTACATAGCATCTACTTACAAAGATTTTAAAATAACTTACATTAGGTTTCTTGTCATACTAGATTTCATATGGTGTCTTCAAAGTTCCTTTCTTTAGTTGTACTCAGTTCAGGGTGTAAACGGCTATGCTTATTGCTTCTCTCCAAAATGTTTGTGGCACTTTCTTTTCAATCATCAAGGTTTTGGCACAATCCACAATAGATCTGTTTCTTCTCTCAGCAATTCCATTTTGTTATTGAGTTCTCGGTGCAGAGACATGCCTTTTAATACCATGATCATTGCAGAATAAGTTGAACTCATCAGATGTGAATTCTCCTCCTCTATCTGATCTAAGACATTTCAGATGTCTTCTTGTTTCATTTTCAACTCTTGCCTTTTACCATTTAAACATTTGAAAAGATTTTGATTTTTCTTTTAAAAACATAACTGACATCATCCTTGAGTAATCATCCACAAATAATATGAAATATTTATCACCATAATAACTTTGAACTTTCATAGGACCACAAAGCTCAATGTGCACAAGATCTAAAATTCCCTTGGAAGTGTAGGACTTACTTGTAAAGCTTGATCTTGTCATTTTACCCATCTGGCATCCTCAGCATATAGCATTCTCAGGTTTTTCAAGACTCGGTAAACCTCTTACTTGGTGCTTCTTACTTATTTTGATCAGATTATCAAAATTTACATGACAAAACCTTTTATGCCATAACTAGGTATCATCTATCTTTGCATACAAATATTTATTTTGAGTTGAGTCAAGGTGAAATGTGTTACCTTTTGTTCGTGTCTCAGTAGTAGCTAACTTTCCATTCTTGTCATGAACTTTCACAATTCCTTTCTAAAATTCTATTCGGTATCCTATATTGTTTAGTTGTGCTACACTCAACAAATTATATTTCAAACCTTCAACCCAATAAACATCATTGCATCTTGCATTGTCAAGAAGTGTTATGGATCCCTTACCTTTTACCAAACATGGTGCATCATTACCAAATCTTACATAGCCTCCATCATAGTCTTCTAACATAACAAACTTGTGTTTATCATCTGTCATGTGATGTGAGCATCCACTATCTATGATCCAAGAATCATTAGTTTTTATGTGAGATATTAGAGCTTTTTCTTCATACCTTTCTTCATCTAATCCATCTTTGATAGCCACATAAACTACTTCCTCTATATCAGTTTCATCTGATTTATCATCATTGGATTCCTCATCAGCTATTAAGCATGACTTTCTATCTCTTCTTCTGAAGTCTCGATGTCCTCTATAATGATTATATTTCTGTCTATCATCTCAGTAATCTCTCTTTTCAATAGAATCTTTATCAAGATAGTTAGAAGCCATATGTCCTATCTTATCACAATTGAAACATTTCGAAGGTAGTTTTCCTTTATACTTACCTTTGCCTCTCGGTAACCTTCTGGCTAAAAGTGCTTTAAACTCTTCTTGCTTTTGGATTTCCTCATACAATTTGTGTACTTCCTCCATGTACTTGCGAAATCTTTCACTTGCTCCACTGTGATCCCCTTTAGTGTACTTACTCATTCTATCATTGTAATCATCAGTTTCACCAATATGAAAAGAACTAAATGCAGATTCAACTTTATTTACCAATGACCCATTGTTATCAAAGTTACTTAACTCAAATGCATGTAGCTTACCAATAATAGCATCTAAAGAAACTGGCATATTGGGTACAGACCTCAATTCATTGATTGCAGAGACTTGGATTGCATAAGCTAAAGAAGGGTTCTTAACAACTTACTTGTTATATCCTTTTCTTCAATGGTTCCACCCGCTCCTTTGATTTGATTGACAATCTCCTTTAGTCTTGTACTATATTGGGTTATGTTCTCACCTTCATTCATCCTCATTGATTCAAGTTGTCCTCTTAGACTATCCACTTTTTCTCTTTGAACATGTTCATCTCCACCATATACAGATATGAGCTTGTCCCACCTTGCCTTTGCATCATTGCAGCCTTCTAGATCATTAAACTCTGAATCGGTTAATGCAAATGTTATTTCAATCATTGCTTGGATATGTTCTTGCTTTGCCTTTATCTCTTCCATTGTCAATGGATAGGTGCTCGGTGTGATGAAATCATTCTCCAGATAATATACAACATATTCTCCAACTCTTGATAGGTGCAGCTTCATCTTTTTCTACCATGTAGAGAAACTTGACTTGTTCAGCTTTGGTGCATCCCTCTTATACATCTTTGGATCTTTGCCTCAAGTACCTTTAAACTTTTTCTTCTGGAGTCCAAAGCTCTAATACCAATTGATAGTTCTGATACTTAATGTTAAGTACAAATGTCAAGCCAATAAGATGAGAGGGGGGGGGCTGAATCATACAAACTTAATCTTCCATAAAAACATCAAATTCAACCTCAGTAACATATATTTCAATAATATAACCAAAACTACTAAACATGCAAACTCAAAAGCATATAAACATCATAACACTCATAACACCAAATTTAACATGGAAACCCAAATAGGGAAAAACCACTATGGGGTTTTGAACCCACTAAGAAATATACTCTTCTAGAGTATGCTCGGTTAAAAGAAAATCCCGTTAAAGATTACAAACACATTGCTAGATGTGACCCGGTTAAGGGATTTCCCTCAGATCTGTTAGGATCTTCACCTTGTTAGAAGTGACCTTGTTAAAGGATTTCAAACACTCAATTAGAATGTCACCTTGCTAGAGGGTTTTACAAATAAGATTGTTAAGTCCACTCGGTTAAGAGATTTTCTATCACTTACAAAATAACAGTAATAAAAATCTATCTGCAACTTCACATCTAAAATGCTAAAGAAAATTCTTATTTGCTCAATACAATATAGGACTTATCTTGTCCATCTATTGAGTTCTATACTCTATTATTCAAACAATTCTTCAAGCTTATGTGCTCGGTAATCACTATGTAGAATCCCTATGCATACACTTGCCCACATACATTGTTTATCAATAGTTCCTTATTTATAAAAAATTCGCCAACCACTTAATCTCCTTGATCACATTTCCCATGATCAATCATAGCCATCAGATCTTCAAACTGTGACCAGGTTCAATGTATCCTTCAATCTAAAAATGTTTTACCCCTCCTTGGAACTTGCATACATTTCTTGGAACTTGTGCTAGGGTATTGTGGTTCAATCTGAGCTGTAGATCTTCCTATCAATTTTCCTTTGCCATAGATTCTTTAACAAACTTTATTCACAGCATACCAATCATTTAATCATAGCCAGCTCATCAGCTTCCTTCATTAAATAATGCTTTTATTCATTCAATGCATTCTGTTATTACTCGGTTGCAACTCAGTAAATACTAAACTTCACTCGGTAGACATACCGCCTTCATTAATCGATAGCGATAACCTTAAGGTTTACCGACTAGGTTCCTTAGGGTTTACCAACTAGGTTCTTTGCTCAGTAGCATAGTATAGTATTAACCTTACAATCAATAACATATGTATGATATCAAAACAATATAAACATCATGATCTCATCATTGTCTAACTCGGTAATAGTTGCCCATTGAATAACTTATTCCTCCCCTTATTCATCATATTCTTTCTGTGTCCTTTACCGACATCTTTATACTCATCAATCATACTTCTCAAGATATGGCAACATCATACTGAATTAGAAAATCAATTTCTCGACATCAATGACAAAATAATAATATTAAGACAGTAAACATCCTTAATCAGTTATATCCATAATCATCAACAACCTTCTCAATATCCTTATTGAAATGCCAACAATCTCTCCTTGTTTGTTATAATGCCAACAAGATCCATCCCTCCTCCTCAAATGGAAAAAATTTCATAATCATAGACACTGATTATTTCACCAAGTGGATCAAATTTGTTCCATTAACCACCGTTACCGACCAGAAATTATTCTCCTTCATTTTAAACTACATTATATGTCGGTATGACATTCTTAGTTCCATTGCCATTGACAATGGTAGACCCTTCAAAAACCAAGATGTGCAAGAACTTTGTGAAAGATTTCATATCCAACATCGCTTTTCCAAACCTTATTACCCTCAAGGGAATGGCCAAGAAGAAGCTTCAAACAAAACCATTTTGAAAATCCTAAAGAAAACTGTGAACAATGCTAATTGTGATTGGCATGTCCAACTAAACCCTGCCTTGTGGGAATATCGAACTAGCATCTATACCCATATTGTAGCCATACCATATTCCATTTTGTATATATCTAAGGCCATTTTACCCATTGAGTTTGAGCTACCTTCACTTAGAGTATCCTTGAGACGACACATCCCAAATGAGGAATATCAAGTAAGCAGACTACAAGAGTTAGAACTACTAGATGAATGCCATCAACATGAATTTGATCACTTGAAAGCATATCAACAATGGATGTCCAAAATCCACAACCACAAAGTGAGACCAAGAATTTTTCAGGTTGGTGACCTGGTATTAAAAGAGAATCCCCAGAATCAACAAGGTTGGGAAAAGAAGGGAAAATTTGAACCAAACTGGTTAGGTCCATTCGTCATCATATTAGCATATGGTTCTGGGGCATATCAACTATCTACACTAGAAGGGGGCCTATTTTATGAGCCTATCAAAAATATCCATCTCAAAAGATTCTACACCTAAATCACCCAGTGCACATAAAAGGCAAAAAAAAAATCAAAATAAGTAAGAAAATACAAAAAATAAAAAAATAAAAAGGGTGCATTAAAAGCAAGTTGTGAAAACCTAGCAACATGCGCTATTTTTGATAAACTGTCTCTTCCATCTATTAATACATATGTCATTCATCTACTTTTTTCCATCATTATATTTATTCATAATCAAAAGCCTTATATATACTTCAGGCATTGCAGTAACGTCTCACCATGGCTTGATGATCATTGTATCTATTCATAATAAATCGTTGTTTCTAGACTAGGGCAAAATCCTGAACTTACTAGGGGTAATCCACTTAGAGCTTAAAACAATAGACAAACAACAATAAGACAACATGGTTGTAGGATATAATAACCCGACCAAAATAACCCTGGATAGAATAACCCGGTCACAATAACCCATAGACAAAATAACCCAGGGTCATAATATCCCAAGCCAAAATAACCCATGGTTAGAATAACCTAGGGACAAAATATCCCCATAAGAATATAGAGAAAGGAAAATAAAATTTATAAATTACATATATGCTACTAAAAAATAAATTATAAAAATTTTCAATTAAAGTGTCAAATTATGAGTAACACCTCTTATATAATCTAAAATTTTATGGTTGTCATAACCATCAACCAGACTTTTTAGTCTTTCTTTGAGTTCATGATATTTTTTCCTGCTTGGTTGCCCAGTGTATCTAGCCATATATTTCTCTATTTTATTCTCTTGGACACATTGTTCTTTTTTCACTGCTTTGATGAGTTTTCAGACTGGGTTGTGCGATGCTTAAAGTAATTCACTAAATCCTATGTGTCATCCCTCAATAGAATTATTGGTTTTGGGAAGAACATCTTGAATAGATGAATAGCAATTCCACATTGTGATTGGAAACTTGGGTGATTGATTGTTGCCTCTTCTTGTGTGTGTGAAATTTGGAATCTATATCTGAAACACAAACACTCAATAAGTCATTGCATGCATGGTTAGTTGATCAAAATCAATTAATGTAAAAACCATAACAAATCGACCTATTGCCTCCTAAAAGATGTGAGTATTAATTTTCTCTCAGATTTATCAGAGCAATACCAGTGACTAGAATACACCAAGATGAAGGTTTTAATCTATATGAATGCAAGATTAAGCTATATGAAATCTAGATGCAAGCAATAATTATCAAGTTATATGATTCTATCAAGATAACATGATTAAGCTAATATGATTAAGCTAAGATGCAATATTCCCATTGACTCTAGAGAAAAACCAACATGATAACAATAAATATCTAGCCTTTTTAATTGTGAGATGAGAGCCTGAATTTATAGAAAATCCAGAGACAAAGTGATGGTCGAGATTGATTGTTGATGAGCGGTCAAGATTCTCCCAAAAGTAGAACAATCTAGGTGATTTGATGTGATTGGTTGCTTTCTTCAGATTTGAAGGAGATTGAGCTAAAATTGAGATAAAATTAAAAAAAAACTAATTTATTCCATTTTCCTTTCTTAAAGCAAGCTTTCTTTGATTTCTTCCCTTTTATTCAATTTTGCTCCTTTTTTGAATTTTTTTTTTCAAATTATCTCAAATTAATTCCATTTTTGTTTAATCTCAAACATGGTTTTGAGGATCTGAGTTTCCATCATATTTGTCAAATTTTGGATTTTTTATTCTTGAAGGAAATGGAGGTATGTGAAGATTCTTGTCAAATGGGAATGGACAGATTGTGTCCAAGGAATATTGTACAGAAGATTTATATTTGCCTTTTATTTCTTTGATCTCGGTTTGAAATGCTTGCAATTGTTTGGTTACCAATAATAGTGGTATCTCCTCTTCTTTAATGAGAATGGTTTCAATGTTGTAGTCACCAGGAAGTCTGGCTCCTTGTTTAGCCAATTCTATAAAATATTCTTCCTTTTCCCGGGCCATGATAATTTTCATCATTTTTTTGAAATCCTTGTCCTTTTGACATTTAACTATAGTATCTTCTTTAGGTTCAAAAGGTTTCACTAGATGAGGTGTCACTACTAGTAGCATGAGTAATAAAGTTATCGTGAGCACTATATTTAGAAGCCTCTCATTCTTGTCTTTCCCCAGACATATTGGAAGATAAAGGTTGATAAAAAATTGGTTGGCTTGAGGATGAAGGTTTTTCAAATATTGGTTGTTCTTGAAAGAATGGATTAGTTTGAAATGAGAAAGACTACCTCTTACTTTCATCAGAATTATTATAAGAGCTCTTGGTTCGAACATGCATTTATAATTGATGTCACCGAAACCTAGAAATGATACAGATGTCAAGATCAAATTGAAGCTAGATGTTTGTTTGAGGCGATGATTTGGATGAAGAGATTGAGACCAAGTTTGGTTTCAAGAATGATCTATCCTGTATAATACGTAATCTAAGTGGATCAGATTGATGGATGATTGGTTGAACCAGCTAGGATATAATAGACAAAATCATGTAACACAACGGCCGGGGCATACTATCAAGATTCTATGCTCGGGATGAAAAAGACCAGGTATATGTTGTCCGTGATGTATCAGGATGAAAAAGACCACGTATATGTTGTCATGTGATGTATCAGGACTAACCAAGAAAGTATGACAGAGGTCTGTAAAATATATTAGAATCATGCAAACAAAGTTTTCTGGACTCAGGAAGACAAATTTTCGTACAACAAAATGCCTAAGACCATGCGACAAACTAAAGGTAACCAGATGATTAACTAGGTTATGCGTATGAGATGTTGTTATAAGTGTTCAAAGCAGACATTGAAAGTTGTAGGCTCGTACAAAAATTCTTAGAGGTTCATATGACAACTCTCAGATATCAGTACGACAAACTGGGCAATTGAGGTTTTAACTCGTATGTAATAGGATCAGACAGGAAACAAGTTTTGACAAGAAACAGGGTTTTGAGCACTAAGTTTGATGCTTCAGTTGATTATTAAGGTTTTCCAGTTTTAGTTGCAAGTTGTTCAGTGATAGTTTCAAATAGTTCAAGGATAAAGACATGCAAGATATAAAGTGAATTCAAGCACATCATGCTAACCCTAAAGAAGTTGGCTGAGAGAGAAAACCTTTGCTTATAGACTTAGGTACACACCCAATATCTAATCACAATATGATCATTGAGTCTCATGCAATGGATTCTCAATGTTGTATTAGCCAAATCCAAATGCTAATGGGGGCACAATATGGCAAGTATCTTGGAAGATTTACTATCTCTCTTGCACAAATATTATCCCCCTTTTGAAGTTGAACTGGGTAGCTTCTATCCTAGAGTTCTTAGTAAGGGTTTTCATTCGAAGTTACCCCTTGAAGTCATACAAGCATGATTGAGGCCTATAGCCCAACAAGGTACCAAGAAAGATATAGTCATGCAAGCATGATTGAAACTGCGAGGCCATACAAAATGCCCGATATGAGAAATCTCAAAGAGAAAACTCAAATAACTCCGTCCTCTAAGACTTTAATCTCAAATAGGCCTATTTATTAGAGTGAGTTGGAATGCTTGGGTCTAGCTGTACTCACTTGGGTCATTCTTAAAGGTTGATTATATTTTTCCTATTGTGACAAGCCCACTAAAGGAACGCAAATTTCAAACTAGAAAAGCTTCAAGGGTCTGGATTTTTTATTGTCTGTGCAGATAAGAGCATACTCTCCTACCTTTTAGACTTTTCTTAAACATGAAAAATAGATTTGTTTATTTACCACATCGCAATTTAGGTGCCTAGAAAATAATTAAGAATACACAAAGTTTTCTTGAATCTCCTTAGGCAAGCTGCAAAACAACGAATCAATAATCATATTGTTTTTTAGCGATACAGGCGTATTCTCGGACAAACGTTCTGAAAAAACTTATCAGGATGTTAAAATCACTTAGATAGACAGACAACAAATCAGGATTAGCATTAGTGCTAGAAAAATCAAATCGGAAAAACCCCTAAAAGTACTCTGTTTTCCATGCGAGAAAGCAGAAAATCATACAAACTTTCTCACCTGATCATATGATAATTCTCACCTACCCATATGATAGAAAATAGAATATTATACTATAATGAATAGAATGTCGTACGAGATTTTTCAGAGAATGTATGACAAAATCCGAAAGATGAGAATTTGATGATCTGTGAGGCCAAAAAATTGAGTTTCCTGCCCCACGGTGGGAACCAAAAATGTGTGTGTGAAATTTAGAATCTATAGTTGAAACTCAAACACTCAATAAGTCATTGCATGCATGGTTAGTTGATCAAAATAAATAAATTGAAAAACCATAACAAATCTACCTATTGCTTCCTAAAAGATGCGAGTATAAATTTGCTCTCAAATTTATCTGACCAATACTAGTAACTAGACTACACCAAGATAGGGGATTTAATCTATATGAATGGAAGATTAAGCTATATGTGAAATCTAGATGCAAGCAATAATTATCAAGTTATATGATTCTATCAAGCTAACATGATTAAGCTAATATGATTAAGCTAAGATGCAATATTCCCAATGACTCTAGAGAAAAACCAACATGATAATGATAAAATCTCTACCCTTTTTTATTGAGAGATGAGAGCCTGAATTTATAGAAAATCCAAAGAGAAAGCGACATTCGAGATTGATTGTTGATGAGTGGTCAAGATTCTCCTAGAAGTAGCACATTACAGGTGATTTGATGTGATTGGTTGCTTTCTTTAGATTTGATTGAGATTGAGCTAAAATTGAGATAAAATCAAAAAAACTGATTTATTTCATTTTCCTTTATTAAACCTGGTAGACTTGTAAAGTAGTGAGAGGGGGGGTGAATCAGTGACAGCTAAAACAATACCACTTTAAACACAAACCGGTAAAGATACTTAACCAGTTTACTTAATACTATGCATGCAATCCAAAATGATATTAAAGCATCCCAACAAGTAAAACATCTACCATAACGCAAGTGTTTATACGTGGAAACCCAACAGGGAAAAACCATGGTGAGATGGGACTCACAAGTTAACTATTTGCAGTAATAGGTAACTAATTAGTTAAGGTCTACAAAAGTGCTATGCTAGGAGCAAATCATGTTAAAGATCCCAAAGCTCTGTTAGAAGTTATACCCTTTTAAAGGTAGTACCCTGTTAGGAGTAACCTCAATAGAGGATTTTAAACCCAAATTAATGGATCACCTTGTTAGAGGATTTGTACATAGAATATTGTTAGAGCTTACCCGGTTAGGGGATTTGACTATTTTAGTGATTAGAAACCAATAGGTGGTGTGATCTAAAAGTAGCACAACTTGCTTGAATAGATTCTTTTCTGCTCACTCAAAACTACATCACTGACATACTCTGCGATGCCTTCAACAACTTAACACTTCTATCTTGCATCATAAAAAATATAGTTCATCATAATGTCATTATATAGACATTAGATTTCATGTCGGCTCAGGAATCATATCACAATTTCCTAGGTGTAGTGTATCTGGACAATCTAACATAACTCATCACAGATTGCCACCAAATCTATCAGTTAGAGATACCTCATCACCATGATAACTCATCACACAATCAGTGAAACCGGTTGGAACACTGATACCGGTTAAGAGTTAACCTCTTCCAACTAATAGACTAATTGTCCTCAATTTGCTTATTTGATGATCTCTGCTGAATCTCCATGCTAGTGTCAAGCCATTCCTATATATACCGGTTGTCTACATATACCGATTAGGCACCCTCTAAACCGTTTGAACTTAACTATACATATAATACTGGTTTTGCAATACAAAGAATTAGGAGTAATACCAATTTGTCTTAACTAAGATGACTAGGAAAATGTAAACATATGTGTCTGTATACATGTGACATCAATGACAACATATGAAGTCATCCATTACAATCATCGTCAAGCCAACAATCTCCCCCTTTGGCATTGATGGCAACTCTTAGAAAATTTTACAACTTTACAACTAAGTGTGCTTACAAAAAAATGTACAAACATATTTCTACTCCCCCTTTGACAATAATGCCAAATTGAAAAGTAAAATACATATATATTATAGCAAAATTTGCATAAAAAATTACATATACAAAAATGTAAGTCTTTATCAAGGACTGTTCACTGCAATTTTTAAGAAAATATCATTGAAAGTGATCTTCATCTAAGAAAAATAATTTTCTCATGTTTCCAATATGGTTTCAGTGATCTCAATGGTTTTTATAACCTGTGCAGCGAATTCTTCCATCACATCCATTGTGCTCATTTCTAGAGTTGCCAAAACTGCTTCTACATCCCTATATGCTCGTTGTAAGATGTCCACTTTGAGTCTCAATTGGTTCTTTATCTCTTTCAAGGATCTGAGTCTCTTAGCCTATTAATAATCATAGACTTCTAACCAATTTTGTAAATCATCAACTGATTTGCCAAATGCTAAGGCTGAATCCTGTAAAGGTATGTAGGTTGTACATATCCTTTCCAGTTCCTGTTCTATTTCTTCTCACCTCTTAATCAAATTAGTGTAGAAAAATGAAACATCAGATGTATAGGCTAGTATCCTTCCTCATATTTCAATAGCAGTCCTCAAAATATCTTTATTCAGGGATAAATCAATCTTCCATGTATCAATATCTTTCATTATTTGCTCTCCTCTCTTCTTTCTATAATTCTTCTTAGCTAAAGTCTGAGCAGCTTCTTCAAGGGACTTTAGTTGGTTAGATGCATCAACAACCAACTTGCCAAGCTTTCTGATAGGAGTTGACAAATTTCCAATGTCTGTCTCTGGTAGAAGACTTAATAGAATCTCAATGGCAGTTTGAATAGTTTTTGCTTCCTTCCTCTACTCTTTTAATATTTTCTTCTAAGCTCTAGATTGCATCACTATAGCAATCTCGATGAGTTCAAATGCACTCATATTATCTACATATATAGGCACTTTGATGCCTATTGAGTCATCCTCAATATCAATTTGTTGCTTAACAATTGCTTTTTCCTTTTCATCTGCTACCTTTTCCTCTGTTTTCTCTTTCTCTTCCTCCTTTTTTTGTTCAGGTTCCTTCACTTCAACCTCTTTCTCAGGTTTCTCTTTCTCTTTTTCTTCCTTTGTTTGTTTCTCCCGAGTAACCATTGTAACTGGTGGCAATTGATTTTCCACTTAGTTTTGTTTTTCCGGTTCAGGTTGAGTATCCACACTATGTTGAATTACAGGTGCTTCAACTACTTCCTGTGTAATAGTAATGACCGGTTGATGTAATGGTTGTATAACTGGTTCAATGGTATTACCAGATAAATCAATGGTGTCTTGAATATCATCTACAAAGGTAACCGATAGAGAAGTAGTCTCATCCTTATGCTTAATAGGATAGACAATATATGGTGCAATAATTTCTCCTTCATCTAACTCTGGTTGTGCTCTAGTCTCTATTTGATCATTTTTACGAGACTTCATCTACTCATGCATACTTTGAATATTTCTAGCTATCTAATGAGTTTCAACTTCAATAGATTGCACCTTTCCATTCATTAACATCAATCTTCTTTCCTTAAAATGAAACTGTCCTTTGAAATTATAAAATAATGCTAATAATTCATCTCTAGACAATTCAGGAAAATATTGAATGAAAATACTATCAATTATTTCTTGATCTTGCTCAATAGCCACTTTCTACTTATTTGCAAGAATAGAATACAAAGAATTAGAAATATCATTTTTAAGATCCTAAGGCAATCGATTGTATTGACATAAGTAGTTGATTACCTTTTGAACAATTTATTCCTTCTGATCATCATCAAATGAATCAAAATATTCCTTCACATTATCAACCCTATTCCTCCCTAATGTTTTTACATTTCTCTCAAAATTAGTCATAGGTTTGTAACATAAGGCATTAGTAGGAATACCCTACTGTGAGGTGTCTCCTACTGGTTTGGATTTCTTACCAGTTGCTTTCATCTTCTTTGGTTCCTCTTTAGTGTCGATATCATTAGATTCTGCTTGAAGAATAAGTTACCTACCTCTCTTCTTCATTGCAGTCTGCTTCTTAGCATATACTTTATGTGCAGGTTCCTTTTTGACTTGAACACTTCTTGTCACCCTTGTACCGGTAGTCACTGGAGGTTCTTGCTCAACTTTCTTCTTCTTCTTCTTCTTCTCTTTGGTAGAACTGGGTTCAATAGGTGCATTTATTTTCTCATATGTTCCCAGTCTTTTCTTCTTCTTATCCTTGGGAGATGCCAAAAGGTTGTTGGCATATCTGATTAATAAGTCATAATTGACTTCATAACTCATTTCATCCTCCCTGGGTTCTACGGCCTCCTTAAGACAAAAGTATGTGGTGACTGTGAAACAAATGTCTTTTGCAAAGTGTTTTATTGCATCTCTAGGTAGCCTCACCCTCATGCTCATCTTCTTTTTAAATTCACTAAAATATCTATTTATTGTAGTAGAGAATGTGTTCTTTACAACCTTAATGTTGTTCTTGATTTGAGAAGTTACCGGTAGGTCTTTTGACTATTGAATATCACCAATTCCCGGTAGAAAATTCTGAAAATAAAAGAATAGACCAATCAATAATTGACCAAATTTGAACTTTTGACTATTTTCTTTCTTAATTGATTGCAGGTTCAATATCAATTGACTCCTTATAGCCTCGCATAAGTCATAATATGCATTCTAAGTAATCATTTTGTAAGCTGCATGCACAGCTGTAGATGGCACACTATTCATTCTACTGGAATAAAATATCATGTACCCAATGACCATAGTAGCAAGTCTAACTATTGGTCCTTAATGTTGTTAACTTAAAACACATGACCATCAGAGGTGGTCTGATTTAGTGTTACCACAGTTTCTTTTGAAATTTTCCTCAACTTTGATTCGCCAATTTTCCAAAAACTAGTCACTGCATGGATTGCTTCCTTTGTGATTGTGTGCGACCTTTCAAGATACATATTTTCACCATGCACACGACTAAGAATTATCCTAACATGTTCTTCAAAATCTTCAAGAAAATACGCCGCATTGCGAAACCCTTTTCATAAACCCTAATGTACTCAGGTTTGATTTTGCCGCTTTTATCACACAAGGATTTCAGTTGAGAATAAATTGATAATGATCTTAAATCCTCAATTTCACAGTTAATGTAACTAGATAAATCATCTTTTATAATAACTGTATATGGTGAAAATGGATAACAATAATAACAATATTGAAAGGCTAAATGAATCCAACCACAAAACCCTAGCCTAACAACAACAAAGATCCACCATAACATATGAAGATTACCTAAGACAATGCAAATCAAATGAAATCACAAAGATTATACCATCACATGTCCAATAGGGTTTTGATCTCCATTCTTCCTATCTCCATTGATCTTGTTTGATATATTTGCTCTCATATTTTATGTGCACAAGAGCTCAACAAAGAACAGAATGTGGTTGCAAGTAGGATCGTAGTGTAGTCAATTGATCACGTAGTTAGGATGCATAGAACGATTAGCTCATTAGGGTGATTAGGGTTTGATAATGAAGGAAGCATCTCCTTATATAGAAGACACAATATGAAATGGAGGGATAAGATTGAGAGGTGTAAAAGGAGGTCGGCTATGATTAGAGGGTAGGTAAAAGAAATAATAAAATAATGAAAGGGGTAGGTAGTGTATGAATTAAGAGATGAATGACATGTGTCATGGGTAGAAAAGGTTAATGAATTAATTAAATAAATAAAGATTTATTTAATTAATAGAAGAAGTGGGATAATTAAATAAATAAGATATTTATTTAATTTAGGAAAAGGATAATTTAAATAAATAAATGTATTTATTTAAATGAGAAATAAGGCTAGAAGAGGATAAATGAATTAATTAAATAAATAAGGATTTATTTAATTAATAGAAGAATTAAGCTTAGATAATTAAATAAATAACATATTTATTTAATTAGACTGGACAATTTTGGGTGTCTACATTTTGCCCCTCTTTGAGACAATGCGGCTTGTCACGTTGTTTCAAAGAAGATAAGATGAACTAATACAGAGTTGCCCCAGGATTGGAATGATATGCCCCCTCGAGAGATTGGATGAAAATGTTTGAAAAGATTACAGACAATCTCTCGATAAGAAAGACAAGATAGAATGGATTGACCAGATAAAGTGACAAAGTCATGGGATAATGAAGACTGACTCGGGAAATGAAGGCGAGGGCTAGGGTAGGCTATAAGATAGACCACGGGGGAAAATACATCCTCATTGTCATCTACACATCCACAAGAGCATATTGCAGAGCGAAAATAGAGCAGGAGCAGTCAGCAGCGATGGCTTTCGTTCATTGATTCTACCGCGTTCACCGATTTCAGAGGCCAGCAGAGGCAGGAGAGCCGGTAAGTACCACCAAACCTCCTCGTATTTTGATGCATTTAATTTTGTCATTAATGCATGGTAGATAGGGTCATAAATGCACTTAGAATAGGGTCCAAAAAGTGTCAAAAAATGTCTAGGCGTGTCTGCGTTGGTGCCAGGCGCGTCTGTGCTCGCTAGGCGCATCTATGTTTGTTCCAGGCGCGTCTATGCTCGCTAGGCGCATCTATGTTTGTTCCAGGCGCGTCTATGTCTGGACCCGCGTCTGTGTCAATTGCGGGTGCGTTTGTGCCAAGAAGGCACATCTGTGTCGGTCAGGCGTGTTTGTGCAGAGCATAGGCATGTCTGTGTCAATCAAGTGCATCTATGTTTTTCAAGCGCGTCTGTGCAGTCTAAAAGCATGTTTATGTCAGGTAAGCACATTTGCGTTTAAAAAGTATGAATTTGCATCTTCTAGGTCAAATCGGCAGTTCTGTGATGAACATACATTGTCGATTGGATAAGCTGCTGAGAGGATACACTCAAGCAGGTCCTCTAGGAAGACTAGGATAGATCAAGGCACTTTGTGATGAACAGTGAGTACCAAGATAGAGTACTTTGTGACGAACAGGGAGTACTAAAATATAAGCAACACTTTGTGATGAACAGGGAGTGCAAATGTGAGTAACACTTTGTGATGAACAGTGAGTGTCACACACATAGTACTTTGTGATGAACAGGGAGTACCACTAGGATAAATAGCAACACTTTGTGATGAACAGTGAATGTCACTAGGGTAGAAGCAACACTTTGTGATGAACAATGAGTGTCACTAGGATAGAAGCAACACTTTGTGATGAACAGTGAGTGTCACTAGGATAGATAACCATATGCATTTAGATAGCAAGTAGCATTTTGTGATAAATAGTGAATGCCACTATGACTGACATGATTGATTTGCTTGACTATAGGAGTATTTGCCGATGCTAGAGTCACGGGAGAGATTCCCATTGACGCAGAGGTTGTGACCTGAGTTGTCGTTTGAGGACAGAGCTACCATCGAGGAGATGGGATTGAGACATGTGCTGTATGTGCCTGAGTTTCAGGAAAACATGGGTTTGCTGACTGCGCTAGCTGAGAGATGGCACTCTGAGACGTGCACATTTCATTTACTGATGGGTGAGATGACAGTCACCCTGGAGGATGTGTACAGGATATTGCGGATACCAATCGATGGGGAGCTAATCCCATATGATCAAGATGGAGACAGAGAGGCCTTGAGATAGGTGTTCCAGGACCCTAGACTGGAGATCAGGGTAGGACACATGGCATGGGACACCACGACAGCCACAGGATTGGCATTGCCGGCAGTGATAGGAGGAGCTATCAGTGGGTTCCTGTGTCCGGATAGGGCAACATGGGGGTTGGTTGTGGGCTGGGGAGGAGCACTGGAGACACTGGTGACGCAGCACACCAGATATGCCTAGGGACCATGTGTGCTAGCCCATTTTTATTATGAGCTACATCAGTTCATATATCATGGATCCGTAGGATTGGGCTACGGAGTGACATTGCTGCAGGTATGGGCCTATGAACATCTGCCAGTTACCTGACCGATACACTTCGGGGGTAGGGGTCATGGATGTAGCTTTGTACATTTATATGATATGATCACATCACAGCCGTGGATTGGCAGGCTAGAGCATTGGTAGCGGGTGATAGATGACATTGATGTGGTCATATGGAGACCATATCTAGGCTGCGAGGAGTGGGAGGATGACACAGTTGAGCTACCCTACACCTTCTAGAGAAGGTACCTAATTGGGCGAATGCCCTATGTGCTAGAGAGATGGCTGGTGGACAGGGTTGGCTGACAGTTTGGCCAAATTCAAAGGATGCCCCGGGGCTCAGGCACAGTTTGGGCCATTGCTATCATATGATCAGGCAATGACACAGCTAGTAGAGATGATGCCCCTACCCTGGGACATGTGGCCAGAGATCAAGGATGCCGGCATGGATGCCGGCATGGATGCCGAGTACACAGCCTACTAGGTAGAGCATCTGTTCCCATGATTGATAGATCTAGGAGAGGCATTGGAGGGAGATGGTGGTGGTGATGATGAGGATGGTGGAGGTGATGGGGGCAGAGGCCGACGAAGGAGGAGGGGAGTAGTTGGAGAGAGGTGGGTTGCACCTCGGAGGGAGGGTGGAGAGGAGAGGCAGGCTTGGGTGGTGAGGGGTCGCGGTGGATTGCCTTTATAGGTGCCAGCAGCACGGGGTCCTAGGTAGGTATAGATACAGGGATAGGGATAGAGACAAGTACCCATATAGGCACCAGTACAGGTATAGATACAGGCACAGGGGCAGGCAATCGTAGAGGGGGAGCCACAAGTAGAGGTAGAGGGGGTGGACCCAGTGGAGGATGAGCTGCTAGAGCTGAGGGAGATCTACCAGGGCCAGGCAGATGAGATCCAAGAGCTGGAGAGGGAGAGGTATTAGCTCAGGATGAGGCTTAGAGATACTGAGTGAGAGTGGGATCAGGCTATCCAGCGCTATACAGAGGTTGAGACAGCACTGAGGGCTGAGAGGTAGGCAGCAGAGGATACTGGGGCAGGATACACTTATGTCCTATGGGCAGGGGAGGAGATAGCCTACTGGAGAGACCTCTACTATGGTGTAGTGCTAGCAGATCAGTGGGCGAGGAGCTTCCATAGACTGTCGCGTACAGCGACAGCTACGGGGGGGAGCCGGAGGAGACAGGCATCGAGTGGTGGGGTTATGGGTCCTCCACCACCACCAGATAGAGGGGACAGGCAGGATGATCCTGGGGCGGGTCCTTTAGGGGCTTAGATTCTGTCGAGGCCAGGTGGCTCCGAGGGAGGGAGTTCATCATAGCCATAGAGGGCTCCCTTTGTATCAGTTTTGTACCATTTTTGTATTGTAGACATCTGCGGGTGCTTTTGTAGCCATATGATTTTGACATCATTGTATCATGACACTTTATTTATATATACGAGATTATTCATTTTTGCAGTAGCTATATGCATGTGTACCTATGTGATGAGATGTTCTTATGTGATGTTTGTTTTATGCTATGTATGCAAATACATATATGATGCAATGCAATATTTTTGTTCTTTTATGTTTTATATGTGTATGCATGATGCAAATGTGAATGTATGTAATGCAAATGAATATGATAATGCAAATGTAAATTTGTGCTAACAGGTGTTGTGTCCAGGATGTGATGCCTTTGTAATATCTATCTGTATATATGAAATGCTTATATGTGGTAATGCAGGTGTAACTATATGACATGCAATTGTTTTTGGTGTGTCATTATACTCAGTCATGTGATAGCAGGCTATGTGGACTCGAGAAGGATGATGGAAGTCAATCAAGAAAGGGGGATGGAAGATAGAAGATATGAAAGTGAAAGAGATTCTTGTGCATTATCATCATTGAGCTTTATTATGGCAAGATAGGTTATGACAATCGAGGCATATATTCGACCCAGAAAGTCATTGTACTTATTTGCATGGAGATAAGACAGTTACAAACAAGGAATGCCCCAGTTCATACTAGACTCATAGTGTCCTCATATCCTTGGACAAGTCATAGCATTACTAAGAGACAATCCACAGACAGCAAAGAAAAATAGGTGATGATACCCCATCCTTGCCTTTCTAGTCAAAGACATCCTAGAGACAAAATCTCTAGTCAGAGACATCCCGGAAAAGCTAAAAGACATGTCACCAAAAGATAAAATCAAAAGAAAACCAAGACTCGACACCAACATCCACTGTAGTCTTCAAATTTAGTGTCTCTTGTCACTTGTATAAGTCTTATTTGATTGCGGTCACAATGTTTACTTTCACAAAAAGGATAGATAGCACTGAACCACAATGTTGTCTGAGTCGGCTGAAAGATTTGATTTGTTGAAGCCCATTGTTGCTGCTGTGTCTCATCTGAAACTGACTGAATCCATGAAACTGATACCTTATTGCGAAGAAGACGGAACTTTATTGTGATCTGTGATGCAAATGTTGCTTTATTGCAGACTGTGCGCGGATAGACTGAAGGAACTGGAAGAAACTGTACTCCTCGAAACATGTGATGTTCTCAGTTCCACACCCATTACTAGACATAGGATTTTGCCTTAGCCACAGATAGGATCTGATTTATTATGGATGGAAAGGGATGAAAAAGGAATGTTTATTATGAATGGCTAACCAATCTTGGGTAGATCAATGACAAGCCATGATGGGAATGAGTAAGTTTATTATGAACGAATAGGTTGTGAGTGTGTGCGAAGTGAAGTGATGAAAGTGAATCCTAAAGGAGGGAGGAGCAATGTCTCTACACATGGCACTGGTGGCCTAGTTTTCACCATGGTACTTGCCCAGGGTGCCACTGAAGTGGTTTTCACCATTGGATGAAATTATTTCTCTTTACTTTTTTTGATTTTTCAATGTTTTTTGTGTCACAAGGTGCCTGTTTGCCAGGTTTTCACCAAGTAACGATTTTTTTGTTTTAATAATTTTTTTGTATTTTTGAATTAGGATATTTCGAAGAGCTATGTGTAGAACCTGCGAAGGTGCATGTTGTTGATAGGATCCTCCAAAGGTTCGCCTTCTGTAGTTGAGAGCTGATATGCACTAGATCCATATGCTGTTGTAACAATGTAGGGACCAAGCCAGTTTGGTTCAAACTTGCCCTTCTTCTCTCTGTCTTGTTGATTTTTAGGATTTTCTCTAAGAACTAAGTCACCTACCTCAAATGTGCGAGGCTTGACCTTGTGATTGTAGCTGTGACTCATTCATTGTTGGTAAGCCTTGAGATGATTAAAAGCAGTTTGTCTTCATTCATCCAATAGTTCCAGCTCTTGTAAGCGAGAGACCCTATAGTCTTCGTCACTGATGATGTTTTACAAAGAAACCCTTAAAGAGGGTAGCTTGACCTCAATAGGCAAGATAGATTCAGTTCCATAGACAAGTGAATAGGGTGTAGCTCCTATAGGTGTGCGGACACTTGTGCGGTAGGCCCAAAATGCAGGATTGAGTTGGATATGCCAATTACGACTAGCATCATCGACTGTCTTCTTTAGGATTTTAAGGATTGTTTTGTTAGACGCCTCAGCTTGGCCATTACCTTGGGCATAATATGGGGTGGAGAAATGATGGGAGATATGGAAGCGGTCACAGAGTTCACGAACATCCTGATTTTTGAAGGGACGCTTGTTATCAGTGATAATGGAAACAGGAATACCGTATCGGCAAATGATATAGTTAAGGATGAATGTAGCAATCTGTTTTCTAGTAACTTGTGTGAGAGGCATAGCTTCAATCCATTTTGTAAAATATTCTGTGGCAGTGATAATGAATTTATGACCATTGGAAGGAGGGTGAATCTTGCCTATGAGATCGAGTCCCCACTGACAAAAGGGCCAAGGAGACGCAAGTGGTTGAAGTTCTTGTGCTGGCACATGTATGAGGTCTCCATGAATTTGGCATTGCTTACATTTCTTGACAAACTGATATGAGTCTTTCTCCATATTGGGCCAGTAATATCCAGTCCTAATGAGTTTCTTGGCCAAGGTAGGACCACTAGCATGTGGACCACATATCCCTTCATGCACTTCCCGTAACGCAATCTGAGCTTCATTGCTTTCTAAACATCTAAGAAGAGTGCCATCTAGACCTCACTAGTATAGGATATCAGCTAAAATGACATATCGAGAGGATTGGCGAATGAAAGTGCGACGTTGGTTATTTGATAGATCAGGAGGTAGAGTATTGTCACGTAAGTATGTGAAAATGGAACCATATAACTAGGATTCAGGACCGACAACACATATTGTCTTAGTAGGCATGATCTCATATGAAGGGACCAAAAGGTTATCCACCAAGAACTCATAGCGGGTCTTGTTTGGATGTAGATCGATCAATGAAGCAATAGTAGCCATGGCATCTGCGGTGCGATTCTACTCTCTTGGTATCTGCTCAAAATCTATCTTTGTGAAGTGTTGTTTCAGGTCATCCACCATTTGTTTATAAGGCATTAACTTTTCATCTTTTGTTTGGTAATCATCAATTGCTTGACGGATGACAAGTTGGTAGTCCCCAAAAATGCGAAGTTCCTGGATCTTCCATTGAATTGCAATTCGTAATCCTGTTGTTAATGCCTCATATTCCGCTATATTGTTAGTGCAAGGAAATGATAAGTGGTATGATTTTGGTATAGAATCTCCTTGAGGAGTTATAAAGAGGATGCCAGCTCCTACCCCATGCTATGTGTATGAGCCATCAAAGTACAGTTGCCATGGCTTTGCATGTGACATTGTCAAAATGGATTCATCTGAAAATTCAGAACTTAGAGGAACATCATCTATCATGGGAGCATCTGCTAATTGATCTACGATGGCTTGTCCTTTTATTGCTTTTCTGTCCACGTACTTGATGTCAAATTCACTCAGTATCATTACCCATTTGGCTAGTCGCCCAGTAAGTGTCGCTTTGTTAAGAAGGTATTTCAATGGGTCTATCCTTGCAACTAACTTAGTCTTATGAGTGAGCATGTAATGTCGTAATTTCTGTGAAGCAAAGACCACGGCGAGACATGCACACTCAATTGGTGTGTAATTTAGCTCGTATCCCACCAATGTGCGACTGATATAGTATACTTCTTTTTCATTGCCCTCAGCAATTTGTTGTGCTAAGAGTGCCCCCAGTGCTGTTGGAGTGGCTAATATGTATAGTAACAGAGGCTAATATGGAACTGGTGGCATCAAAACTGGCGGATTCAGAAGATAATCTTTGAGCGTTTGGAAAGCTTGTTGATAGTTATCATCCCATTTGAATTTGATGTTTTTATGTAGCAGGTGCTGAAAAGGATTACACTTATCTGCCAGTTGGGCTATGAATCTTCGGATAGACTGGAGTCTGCCTTGTAAGGATTGAAGTTGACTGATATTTCTTAGTGGTTGCATTTCCAAGATGGCCTTGACTTTTGCTGGATTAGCTTCAATTCCCCTTTTGGATACAATGAATCCTAGGAGCTTCCCGGAGGTTACTCCAAAGACACATTTCTTGGGGTTTAATCTTACTTTGTATTTTTCCAACTGATCAAAGATGACTGAAAGTATGTGCAAATGTGTATTTCTATCTATTGATTTTCCCAAGAGGTCGTCAACATAATCTTCCATGGTTACGTGCATGAGATCATGAAAGATAGTAGTCATGGTTCTTTGATATGTAGCACCTACAATCTTTAGCCCAAAGGGCACGACATTCTAGCAGAAAGTTCCCCACAGACAAGTAAATGATGTTTTGTGTTGATCCTCGGGTGCAATCCTTATTTGATTATAACCAAAAAATCCATCCATAAATGATAACATTTCATGACTTGCTATGAGATCTACAATCAAGTCAATATTTGGTAATGGGAAGTCATCTTTTGGACAAGCTTTGTTGATGTCTCTAAAATCTGTACATATTCTGATGCTGCGATCTAGTTTGCTAACAGGTACCAAGTTGGAGATCCATTCAAGATAATTGATTGGGCGTATGATTCCGACATCCAATAACTTCTCAAGTTCTGCTTTGACTTGTAATGCCACCTGTGGATGCATTTTTCTTAATTTCTGTTTCACTGGTTTTGCCCCCGGTTTGACTGTCAAATGATGCATTACCAAATCTGAATCTAATCCAGGCATATTCGTGTATGACCAGGCAAAGTTGATTTGTCGATCTTTGAAGAAACTTATGAATTTTGACCTTTCGAACTCTGCCAATGATTGAGCTAGGAATATGTTGTGTGGAACCTCTTCTGTACCAATGTTTGTTTTGATAAGTCTCCTCTACCAACATGGATGACTTTTCTTCATATGATGTTGGGAGAATGTCAAGCCTTCCATCTTCGGGTGCCTCGGAGAGGTTTTCACCCTCAGATACGTCTTTTCTTTTTACTTTTTTGGGGTCAGACAGCGCCACAGTGTGGTTTTCGCTATAAGACCCTTGATTTGTTCTTATTTTCACATTTTTGTGACTGGAAGGTCAGACACCCTCACCAAAATATGCCACGCTATTGAGTTCTATAGTGTATCCCACTTTATGGTCTCTAGGGGGAAGATCATCTTGTATGCCCAGATAGTCAATAAAAAGCTTCATCATTTTGGAATGTATCAAATTGTGCAGGTCCTTCATGATCCTAGTCAATGAGTTGGCGATGAACAAGGGGAAGGCCGTTAATATCTTCAAAGTTAGGGGAGCTAAGAGTGAAGATGTGGTTATATTCGGGTATGTCAAGGTAATTATCGAGGTCATCAATGGCACTCTCCTCATCAGTCTTGATCATGAACGAATCCAAATTATCATCACTAGTAGCGCATTCCAAGACAGGTGTTCTCATCCTATGTGATTTCAACCTAGAACCTTGAGACAAAGACTCTGTGGAATCCTCATGGGTTGTTTTTTGACCAACTCTGAACTTGTTATAAAATTCCTCTTCTTCTGTGGGTTCATCTGGCTCTCTAAATATCTCGTTGAGCTCGTATTCACTGGAAGACTTATCTGAACCCCATTCCCATTCTTTAGAATCTGTGGAATAGTGATCCTCTTGTTGAATTTTGGTAGCTTTGATTTGTAAAGCTTCTTTTGTCCTTTGTGTGTGGACCCTAGGGGTTAAGAAACCAAGTCCTTTCGAGCGTTCCTTTTTGAAGGTCAATTCAGGTTGTAAAGGTTCCATGATACCTTCCTTTTGTAACCCCAGAGGGCTTTTTCCATCATACCCGAATTTTTGCAGAATTTTGAAGCCTTTGCCATATTTCTCACATGGTAGGTTAATGTGGTCTTGTGTTTCCTCTTCATTGTCCCTGAAAAGCATTTTGTATAAATCCTCCTCTTCTAGTTCACCCCATCTTTGAAAGGTAGTAGGATCCCATTTGAGCATCATGATGGAGATTTGTTTGTTAGGATGTGGTCTTCCATATTCTTTTGGGGAACTCATGACTTGTCATAAGTACATGGTCTGATTGAAAGTGTATTCCCCCATGCCTTTTTCCTGAAACTTGCCTTTAAGCTCACCTTGTTTTGAGGTCGAGCGTTTTAATGACTCAGGATCAATGTATGCCGACGAAGGAACAGCCTCGCGATTACTAGGAATGATGGTCTCCATCTTTGATTTCAAGTTATTGCAGTATATGAATGGATTAGGATCACCGTTAACTATTACTTCTATGCCATTATGAGGAAACTTAATGCATTGGTGATATGTGGATGGGACTGCCCTCATTTCATGAATCCAAGGACGTCCTAGCAATATGTTATAAGTGAGATTTAAATCTAGGACTTGACAAACCACATCCTTTGTAACTGGCCCAACTCTGAGAGGTAAGGTGACTGTGCCCTTGGATGAACGCTCTTCGTCATCATATGCCTTAATGGTGATTTGATTTGTAGAATTCACAACTTTATCAAAATATCCCAATTGTGTAATAGTGCTTAATATGCAAATGTTTAGACCTGCTCCTCCATCTATTAGGACTCTTTTTATTCGATGTTTGTGTATGAAGGCTTCAATGTGTAATGGTGCATTATGTGGCTGACTTACAGAGGTGTCATCGGCTTCTGTGAAAGTAAGGGAGTGTGGAACGGAAAGGTATCCCACCATGGCTTGAAACTGGTCCACGTTCAGATCAGTAGGAACAGAAGTATCTCTCAAGATTTTGTCAAGAATGCCTTTATGTGTGGGAGATATGCGTAATAGTTCAAGGATTGAAATAAGCGTGGGTGTCTTCCCTAGCTGTTCTACAAGGTCATTCTCAGGTTTGGTTGATGAAGAAGTGGTGTTTTTAGTTGGAGCACCTTGCAAAGTTATTTTACCTCGGCGGGTTGTAACATGACATTCAGAGGTAGGTTCAAAAGAAGATCCAACACCTTTTAGGACAATCTTGGGTCTCTGGGTAGAATTCTCAGACGCTTTGTCCTTGATGATAATAGTAGAGACATAATTGTCCATCAAGATGTGATTGATAGTTGAATCATAGTTATAGGATGCTCTGGTATAGTTGGTTTGATCCTCTGTGGCTTTAGCTTTTCCCTTGTCATGTTTTGGGAATGGTTCCTTAAACATCTCATGTTCTTGATTGGATGAATGTCCCTCAATCTCAATGTCACCTCCATCAATGAGATCTTGTATGATGTTCTTTAGTCGATGATAATTTCCTGTCTTATGACCCTTTCTCTTATGAAATTCACAATACTCATAATCATTCCACCAATTTGGTTTGACCTTTGGTTCATATGGTGGGAAATCTGGAATTGTGATCACCTTGTTTGCCACTAACTTCTTGAAGACTAACTCAAGTGGTTCTCCCAATGGAGTGTACATCCTTCGTGATTTGGAAGTTGTTTGAGTATTCACTTCATTGTTTGTAGAACTTGATCCAGAAAAAATGAATTTGGGTCGCACTGTATTGGCATCAACAACACCATCATTGACTGTGTTCTTGTTTTTATTCCAAAATCTTGGCTTGTCTTTTCCTTTAAAGTCATCTTTGTTGTCCTTGAATATCTTGATGACTCCTTGTTCAATTAGGACCTTTTCTGTTGCTAAGCCTTTTTCAATGACGTCCTTGAAGGTGGACAAACAAGCTTTTCGTAAGTCATAACCAATGTCTTTGTTGACATTTTGGGTGAACATCTCTACCATTTGTTTTTGTGGAATTTCACAAGAGCATCTGCTGGCTAGATTTCTCCATCTTTGTAAAAATGATGCAAAAGACTCTCACTCTTTTTGCTTGGTGTTGCACAAAGTAGTGACTGATATGTTTGTCTCTATGTTGTAGGAGAAATGTTGGATAAATGCCTCTGCTAGATCACCCCATGACTTAATACTAGGTGGGAGTTGGGAGAACCATTCCATAGCTTGATCACCTAAGCTTTGTGGGAATAATCTCATCAAATATGTCTCTTCTGCTGCTACCTCAATGCAAGCTGTGAAAAACTGTCTTATGTGTGCCTTAGGATCCCCTTTTCCTCTATACTTATCAAATTTAGGCATCACAAAGTGTGTAGGAAAAGGAGGCATTGGAATGCTCTTGTCAAATGGATAAGGACATATGTCTCTCATTGTGTATGTTGGCTTTGGTGTATTTATGTCCTCCATTTTCTTTTGTAAGTCCCTGATTTGTTGCTCTAAATTGCTCTTAGGTGGAGATCGACTTCTTGGCCCATACCCCATGCTTGAGGCACCAATTGGAGGAGGAGCATGTTGCATATATGGATGATATTGATCATACACATGTTCATATGGAGGAGGTCTATAGTAATGTTGTGTATATGGACCACTTGGTATAGATTCATGTTGAGGAACACCATATCTATTTTGTGCATGTATACCATATTCTACAGGCATGTCATGTTCTATTGTGTTGCCCCCAAATTTGACATGAGGTTTCCTTGTGTCCAAATTTTGAGCATGCCTTTGAATATCCAATTGCTTTGGTGGTTGATCCTTAGCATTAGTATGTGATTGAGCATATCTATCTGCATAAGATTTCCATAATGGTCTACGAAGGTGAGTATCATATGCTTGACCATGTGTATGTGGGATCTCTGGTTTTTGAAGCAAAGATGATGGTGATTCAGGTACCATGTGTGGTCCTCTATTTCCTCCACTATTAGGTCTCCTTTGATCCATATTGGAGTGAGGTTGTTGCAAAGGTCTATGTTTCATTATTTGAGACATGTCAAAATCATGAGGTATCTTGGCTCCACTTTGTGCCATCATTTGTAAGAAGTATTGTCTATCCCTCCTCATTATTTCCTCAACCAATCAATTGAAGTGGGGATTCATAATGGATTCTTCCACATCTACTGAATGTACTGAAAAGTTGTCCACATTATCATTTTGTGTAGCATTGTTGTTTATAGTGTCCATGTTCTCAACATTTGGAATGTTTCTATAGGCATCCATGTCAGGTAATGTAGTATGATCAAAATTGAAAAAGATATCATTGTCATACTCATAAGAACTCATGTTTGCAGACTCTTGAGCCTCTTTAGTTTCTCTCCTAGATTTTTGAAGACGGGTTTCAACCATGAACTAGGTATTGACCAAGATGCATGAGACTAGATGAAAAATGGAAAGAGTATGGAAGACTAAGAGTTGGATGGAATGTAAATGAATCTAAAGTGTACTTGCAATGTCCAAAGTGTAAGACCAAGTATGTATGTATCGAGTAGGTGTGACTTCCAAAGAGAGGATAGTTTCTCTTGATGAGGTAAGTTGACCTTGACTCTAAGTAAGACCAAATGAGACCCAAAGGTAAGAAACCTTGATGAGGGACCACTTAGCGAAGTGTTGTTGTATGTAGTGTGTTGACAAAGTAGGGTGAGGACAAGCAAGTGACCTTTTGACTCAAGTTTAGACAATTGTGAATGTAAAGTGAGATGTAAAGCAATGATTGACTTTGTGAGATCTAAGGACAGGTTGAATGCTAGATGAAACCCTGGAGAAATGACCTAGGAAGCTCAAGAATTCTGAAACTAACTATGTCTGCTTGCTAGTCTGTAATAGTTTTTCAATTCTGGACACAAACGCGCCTGTATACTTCATAGACACGATTTCCCGACACAGACGCTGCTCTGTTTAACACAGACGCGCTTTTGAGAATTTTTTTTGCAAAGTGTAATGTTTTCTGTTGGAACACAGACGCTATTCTGCCCTTCATAGATGCGTCTAGACAACATAGACGCTATTATGCCCGACACAGACACGTTTCTGCAAATTTTGTGCAATTTTTCCAATCTGTGAAGTTGTTTTGTTGTGACCAAATCTGACTGTTTGACTATTTTTCGTGACAACAGGACACAATGTTGATGAGGACTCAATGTTTGCAGGTGTCTAGACTCCAAAATGACTCCAAGAAAAGTGTGTTGTTCGATGTAAAATGTTTTGCATACACTTGAAGACACAAAAGACACAATGTTTTTCTATTTGGTATTGAATGTTTTGAATGTTTAACATAAGTCAAGCACAATTCTTATGGCTGGCCAAGACAATAGTTGTTGATCCCACATGGGGTTTTACCCCTGAGGCTACGCTATTCAGAGCAGATACTTAGATGCTTGACCTCACTGGCTCCACCCTCGGCACTCACTTCTCAGGTCAACCAAGCATTAGTCCCCATGAAAACTCCCCGTGGCGAACTTTGTATCTCTACTAAGAACCGTATGTGTGTGGACCGCTACCAGAGGTCTGACCTCCTGCCCCAACAACTAGAAGGATTTGGGCTTCTAAAACAAAAAGGTGCTAGTAAGGGCATCCGCTCGTGTGGCCATACATGCGGCACTTTCAACTCTGTAAATATAGAAAGCTCCCAGCCGGTAGGGGTTACGCCCTACAACTGATCAAATAAATTTGATCAAATGGGTTTATGGGGAGACATAGTGTCGGTATGAACTAATCAGCACACGTTATTCATAGTTTTCACCATGAATAAAGTTATTTATAGTGGTTTGGAAGAAGATGGCTTTTCTTTTGCTACCACTTGGGTCATTCTCTTCTCACTAGTAGTCCTAATGACCACACGGGAAGACAAACCCTCTAAAGATTAAACAAAAAGAGCCTATTGCTCAAGACACAAAAGATAATGATTCAATTTTAGTGCACCAATTGAAGTGTTTGCTAGTCTATGAAAACAAGGCACACAACAAAAATCCAAAAACCCTTGCCATGGTCCTGCAACAAAGAGTTGTTAGTAGTTTAGATTATAATCACCCCTTCCTGCAAGCACACAAGTTAGGTAAATTTTAAACCCAAAAGACTTTGTGAAAATAGGGGCCTTCAACCAAACGATTTAGCCTTCCAAGACAAGCTGCACCAATTTTGTTAGCTAGATTTGAAAATGTTAGCTCAAAATAAACCAGATCTGAAACCCTAAATGCAAAATTTGAAAACTGAATGAAAAAACCCAAAATTCGAAACTGGTTAACATAGATGCGGTTACCCTCAACACAGACATGACTGGAAGACACAGAAGCAGTTCTATGAGACACAGATGCGACTAAAGAACTCAGATGCGGTCTATGGACATAGACGCGGCTAAAAACATCACAAACGCGACTTTACAACACAGACGTTCTCTCCTAGAACCTGCAAAATGAACAATTGCCAATAACACAGACGCGATCCCAGATGTTGCAGACGCGCCCAAAAATCAAAAACGCGATCCGAAAGTATGCAGACGCGGAAATATCAAAATGTTGCCAAAAACGTCAGATCTGCAACTTCAAAATACAAAATCTGCAACAAGATGTTAAATGCAAAAAGGGACAAGAGTCCCACCGGGCGTGCCAAAATGTATATGGTGAAAATGGATAACAATAATAACAATATTGAAAGGCTAAATGAATCCAACCACAAAACCCTAGCCTAACAACAACAAAGATCCACCATAACATATGAAGATTACCTAAGACAATGCAAATCAAATGAAATCACAAAGATTATACCATCACATGTCCAATAGGGTTTTGATCTTCATTCTTCCTATCTCCATTGATCTTGTTTGATATATTTTCTCTCAGATTTTATGTGCACAAGAGCTCAACAAAGAACGGAATGTGGTTGCAAGTAGGATCGTAGTGTAGTCAATTGATCAAGTAGTTAGGATGCATAGAACGATTAGCTCATTAGGGTGATTAGGGTTTGATAATGAAGGAAGCATCTCCTTATATAGAAGACACAATATGAAATCGAGGGATAAGATTGAGAGGTGTAAAAGGAGGTCGGCTATGATTAGAGGGTAGGTAAAAGAAATAATAAAATAATGAAAGGGGTAGGTAGTGTATGAATTAAGAGATGAATGACATGTGTCATGGGTAGAAAAGGTTAATGAATTAATTAAATAAATAAAGATTTATTTAATTAATAGAAGAAGTGGGATAATTAAATAAATAAGATATTTATTTAATTTAGGAAAAGGATAATTTAAATAAATAAATGTATTTATTTAAATGAGAAATAAGGCTAGAAAAGGATAAATGAATTAATTAAATAAATAAGGATTTATTTAATTAATAGAAGAATTAAGCTTAGCTAATTAAATAAATAACATATTTATTTAATTAGACTGGACAATTTTGGGTGTCTACAATAACACCATCAGGAACTTGAGACAAAGCATTATATGACACTATTTTTTTTATTTCCATAGACTCCATTGGTTCAACAGTGATCATAAGTCTCTTTACTTTCTTAAACGATGATGCCATTATGGATAAACTCAATTTGAGAGAGATTAACAAAAGAATACCTTAATTCCTCTGCACTAGAAATGTTTCTATTTGATCTCTCGAATGTACACCCATTTCACCTTTGTTAGTCTTTGAATCCAAATGAATCTTTCAATCCGCAACACAAATCCATCTACAATTAGCTAGCAATTCTCTTTTTCGCTCTGCAGGTGCTCAAGAACTCTCTTTTGAATGCAATTAGGGTAAAAATAACATGGTAAAACTTGCTTTTATAAACTTTACCCATTGCGTTAATTGCTCAACCGATAGGGTAACAAACCCTAATATACCGCTTAACAATACTTCCAATACTGATAGGTATATAACCGGTTGACAATCTTTTGAAAAACTGATAGACTATGATATCAAGAATTCTCAAAAAACAACTCAAAATGCAAACTCTCTTACCACAAATTATTCAAGGGGTTCGGAAGTAGATTTACCGCTATGCTCCCCTTAGGCCTGTTTCAAAGACATAGTTCTCTAGTGTAGGATTCTCCACACTAGGTGAAGGGATAGATTCTTCTGTAGGCTTGTCCTCACTCTTCTTTTTCCAGATTTTGTTCATCTCCTCTCTAGTTTCTTCAATATTGACCTTTTTCTTACCTTTCTGATCTTCAAAGTGGTTGACTGGTTTGTTCTTCCTAGATTTATAGAACTTTTCCATGTGTCCCGATTTGTGACAATGATAGAAAGCCATTCCAGATGATCTCCAAGGTTCTACATTACCTCTTTTAGTTCTCCTTCTGCAGTTCATAGCCACATGACCATAATTATTACAAATGGTGCAAATAACATTAGTTACCTTTTCCATTTCAAATGGACTAAACTAGTTGACATAGGGTATCTACCAGTTCATGTTTCCCTAGTTGTCATAGGTTCTCCTCTAGTCACCATTAAGTCTTGGATTCATGTGAGGTGCCAGATTATTTGCTGCATATTGATCTATGTCCATACATGTTGCATGTAAAATAGTGACCTTAAAATCTCCTAGATACATACCTAGCATTATAGCCTATATTCTCATTAGGTCTGCTTCTACACACATTTGCAGGATGTCCAGGTTTATGACAGATAAAACAAACAAGTTTAAATGCTTTCTTACCAGTAGGCTTTTTAGCCTTAGGAGCAGCTTTATCTTTGTGAATGTTGCTCTTTGTACTGGAAGATTTTCCTTTCTTAAATGTATTGAAACCTAATCTAGATGCTTCACCTTTCATCCTCTGAGATTAAATCTACTCATCCAACATAGAAGAAATCTTATTGAACTTTTCCAGCTTTCTATTAGCCTCAATGAGCTCTCTAGTAAGATATTCATTGTGTTTTGTTAGAGTCTCTCTTAGAGATGTTTCCATTTCTAGATCTAGCTGTAGAGTCTTATTCTCTTCCTTCTCTTCATGGCCATGCTCATGCAAAGTTGCATTCTCTTGTTTGATCTTAGAAATCTCATGATCTCTTTCTTTGATTAGGTCTTCAACTACCCTTCTTGCTTCAAGCTCTTGGCTCACGCAGATGGTTAGAGCTTCTAACTCTCTTCTCAAATTTAGCTTTTCACCATTCGTATTTTCAACTTCTTTAGCTAATGCATCAATGTTAGCCTCATTTGTAGAACTATTATCAGATATCTCCAATAGTTGTTCAATCATCTCTCTCCTTTTGACTTGTGAAGCTTTAAATCTAACCCTTAGGGTTTCCAGCTCTTCCTTGGTAGCATTAAGGACTCTAGCCATCTCTAAATAACTCATATCCCTCATGGTGGCTTTAGGGTTTCCTTCCAAGCAATTAAGCCTTAAGGAAGTTTAGCTCTTATACCAATTGATAGACTTATAAAGCACTGATAGGGTGTGAGTCAGTGATAGCAAAATAAATACCACTTTAAACACAAAACAGTAAAGATACTTAACCAGTTTACTTAATACTATGCATGCAATCCAAAATGATATTATAGCATCCACAACAAGTAAAACGTCCACCATAGCCCAAGTGTTTAAACATGGAAAACCCAACTGGAAAAAACCATAGTGAGATGGGACTCACAAGTTAACTATCTATAGTAATACGTAACTCGTCGGTTAAGGTCTACAAAAGTGCTCTGCTAGGAGCGAATCTTGTTAAAGAACCCAAAGCTTTGTTAGAAGCTATACCCTATTAAAGGTAGTACCCTATTAGGATTAACCTCAATAGAGGATTTTAAACCCAAATTAATGGATCACCTTGTTAGAGGATTTATAAAATGAAGCTTGTTAGAGCTTACCTGATTAGGGGATTTGACTGATGTAGTGATTAGAAAACAACAGGTGGTGTGATCTAGAAGTAGCACAACTTGCTTGAATAGATCTTCTTCTACACACTCAAAACTGCATCACTGACATACTCTGCAACGCTTTCAACAACTTAACACTTCTATCTTGCATCATAAAAAATATAGTTCATCATAATGTGATTATGTAGACATTAGATTTCATGTCGGCTCAAGAATCATATCACAATTTCCTAGGTGTAGTGTATTGGGACAATCTAACATAACTCATCATAGATTGCCACCAAATCTATCAGTTAGGGATACCTCATCACCATCGGTGATAACTCATCACACAATTAGTGAAAACGGTTGGAACATCGATACCAGTTTAGAGTTAACCTCTTCCAACTCATAGACTAATTGTCCTCCATTTGCTTCTTTGATGATCTCCTCTGAATCTCCATGCTGGTGTCAAGCCATTCCTGTATATACCAGTTGTCTGCATATACCGGTTAGGCACCCTCTAGATGGTTTGAACTTAACTATACATATAATACCGGTTGTGCAATACAAAGATTTAGGAGTAATACCAGTTTGTCTTAACTAAAATGACTATGACAATGTGAACATATGTGTGTGTATACATGTGCCATCAATGACAACATATGAAGTCATCCATTACAATCATCATCAAGTCAACAAAAGCAAGCTTTCTTTAATTTATTCCCTTTTATTCAATTTTGCTCCTTTTTTGAAATTTCTTTTTCAAATTATCTAAAATTAATTCCTTTTTTATTTATTTAAATGACAAATTAATTTATTAGTTAAATATGATAGGATATTTAATTAAATAAATATGATAATTGATTAAAGATATTTTGATGATTTATTTAATTGAAAAGATTAATTTTCCTTGTGACATTGATGATTTAGGAATTATTAATTAGGTGCTCAAAATTGATTTAATTACATTTGGTTAGGATATTGGTGATGTAGTCAAGATTAGGGGCCCATAGTTTATATGATCATTTTTAGGGTATTAACTTTTCCCCTCTTTGAATTGATGTGCGAGTAGTACATTGATTCAAAGAATAGTTGATGTCGAAGAGATACCAATTGATGGATCACAAACGGATGAAAAGAAAGATATTCAGCTTGATTTGAAGCGATGAAATTGAATAGATTGATCAAAGTGATACCAATCCCAAACTTAATTTAAGTTGCCAATCTAGAACTTGATTGAACTAGAATCGGTTGAGCGAAGAGATAATAGCGATTCTGAACTTGATTGGACAAGAATTGATTAGCAAAATAGAATGTCCAGCTTGATTTGATGTGATGAAATTGAATGCCTATTTGGATTGAGCATGTGATCAGTGTCAAAAAGACTCTTTAAACCCTTGATTAGATTTAAACTAATAATCATCTTGATGAGGTGCAATGAAACTAATTACCGTTAAGAGACTGATTCAGATTAAGGCAATATCAAATTGATTTGGTGCGATAAAACTGATATATGCCCCTAGAGATTGATTTGATTTGAAGAACCTCAACTTGATATGAGGTGATGAAGTTGAGATGCCCCTAGCAACAATGTCTTGTTTGATGAGATTTGATTTATGTTCGATTAATCTTTGATTGAAAAGATTTGTTGCTCAGCTTTTGATGATGTAATCACTGATAATGATGATGTAATAAGTATGCCCCCTCGAGAGAGAAATCAAAAGATGGTGAGATACAACAATGATTTTAGGCAATTCAAGTGATAAAGATTTAGTGATGATAATTTGAGCACGAAGAATGATTTAAGAATTGATTTGAGATAAATTGAATTAATTTTGAGTTGATTGGAAAATATTTGAGCACAAAGTGATGCAAAGATTGACCTAAAGATTAATGTACCAAGTGGTCAATGTTGTGAGAATTTGACTAGAAAATGATGTTAGATTTTGATTTTAATCCCGAAAATGGACTCGGGGTGGTCAATTTAACTAGGGGTAAAATTTTTGTGTCAATCGGAGCAAGTTTAAAAATTAGGGTTTATATGATATGCTCATGTATGCAGCTAACATCGTATGTAGGAATTATGATGTCAATACACAAGTAATCAATCATGTCAAAGATGATGATATGCAATTGACCACTTGGTAGAGAAATAATGATCATTTCAGATTCAAGCTTCATTCAAAGGAAAGAAAAAGTAAAGTTATCATGCTAAAATTTCTTGAAATGCACAAATATTAGTATGAATGCAACCTAGGACTTTAGTCACTGCATTTGTTATGCTATTTATCATCACTGAGCATTTTAAAATGTCAGAGATAGATATAAGCATCAAGGCACAAAGATCCAGGATGACCTAAATGTCATGTCCTTTTGATTTAGCAAGAGAGCATAAGCACCAAGGCATAAAGAGCCTGGATGACCTGAATGTTGCTTGTGTGCAAACACACCAGATAAAGCAAAGTTCCTCTTATTTTTTTACTATGAAATAGTAATTATTTTGTCTACAATGACCCTTTTATCATTCATGTCCAAGGACAAATTAAGCATGAATTCAGATTGTATAATAATTAAAATTACTCAAAACAGACAAGGAAATAGTTTCAACGTCCCTGTAGCATACAAATAAATGGAGTCAAGGTATGTGTGGAAATTTCACCTTGATGTGATGGCACTTATCATAGACACCTAGTTTATGAGATGTTTCCAGATCATCGGAATCATTCCTTCAAGCAAAAAACAAAAAAAAGTATTATGCCCCCAGTCCTTTCTCCTCTTAGTCAAGATGGACTTCCTTGAGGTACTCAGAGGGAATAATAAGTGAAAACCAATTCAAAAGACAACATACAAAGAAAATTTCAATCATAGCTCAAACAATTTTAGTGATTGTTTTCTTTGTTCTTACTTTGTGTGTTTGATGAGATGTCAGTGGTGAAACCCTGCAGTGGTTAGGAGACAGGTAACTGACTCGGATTGGATGACCCAGTAATACCAACATAAAGATGACTTGGTTAAACTGCTTAGGACATTTAGATTGATCAGTTGATTGCCCCAAGACTACGATGTTGATCAATTTCAAGCCATGAGGGTTCCGAGAAGAACCAAGGTGTCACAAAAGAGACAGAAGGATATGTACAAGCTAAAGCAAAGATGGAGGAAAGTGGGAAATAAAGAAGGAAATGCCATATTTGCATTGATAGATGGAGCAATTTACTACAAGAGGCACCTGTTTACTAGGTTTTCACCTTCTTGGCAGAGATTCTTTTTTTTTTAGGACTTTTTAGCTATAGAATTTCTTCAAGTGGATGGTGTTGATCGATTCACATATCTTTTCTCCTTCCGGTGCTGAGAGTTGGTGAGCGACAGAGCCAAAAACTACAGCAACAATGTAGGGACCCAACTAATTGGGTTTAAACTTCCCTTTTCATTCTCGATACTATTGATTTTTAGGATTCTCTCTCAAAACAAGGTCACCAACCTAAAATTCTCTATGTTGAACTTTCTTTTTATAGCCTCTAGACATTCTCTTATGGTAACCTCTTAGGTGATCGAACGCCACTTGTCGATGTCCATCTAGCAACTCGAGTTCTTATAATCTAGATATTTTGTGATCTTCATCAGTAATAAGACCTTGCAAAGAAACTCTCAAAGAAGGAATTTTAACCTCAATAGGCAAGACTTCTTTTGCCCCATACACCAAAGAAAAAGGTGTAGCCCTCGTAGGTGTTCTTATGCTTGTTCTATAAGCCCATAGTGTCAAATTGAGCTACAGATGCCAATCCTTTCCAGATTTCTTGACTGTTCTATGTAGGATGGTCAACAAAGTTTTGTTAGATGCTTCATCCTGTCCATTACCTTGAGGGTAGCATATGAAAGACCAATGTTGTTTGATTTTGAACTTGTCATAGAGCTTATCTATATCCTTGTTTTTGAACTACCCCCCATTATCAATTATAATTGAGGAGGGGATTCCATACCTGCAGATGATGTAGTTAAGAATGAACATAGCCACTTGTTTTCCGGTTGCTTTGATTAGTGGAACTACTTCAACCCACTTAGTGAAGTATTATGTGGCAGTTATGATAAACTTATGTCCATTGGATGATGAAGGATAGATTTGGCCAATGAGGTCAAACACCTATTGTTGAAAAGGCCAACATGTGATAAAAGGTATGATCTCCCTTGTTGGAGCATGTATGAGATTGCCATGCAGCTAGCATTTGTGACAAGTTTTAGCAAATTTTACAGCATCTTTTTCCATATCTAGCCAATAGTAGCCAACCCTTAGCAATTTTCGAGCTAGAGTTAGATTATTTGAGTGAGATCCACAAATAACTCTATGGACTTCAGATAATGCACATTGAGACTTTTCAAGTTGTAGACACCTAAGAAAAGTACCATCTAAACCTCGCCTATATAGATCATTTGTGATGATGACATACTGTAAAGCATTACGGATCAGGTTTCTTTTCTCATTACGAGTAAGGTTATCAAGGATGACTTGGTTACATAAGTAGGAATAGATATGGTTATAGCAAGATGACTCATGCCCAACGATAGAACAAACCATCTGGGAATTAGGGGAATCATAAGCAGGATAGAAAAGATCTTCCACCAGGAACTCATAGCATAAATGTGTTTCTTGTAGTTGTGGTATAGATTCCAATGTAGCCATGGCATCTGCTTCTTTTTTCACTGATCTAGGAATCTACTGAAATGAACAAAGATAAAGTATTTCTTAAAGTCATCAACCATTCTTTTATAGGGCATTAGTTTTTTATCTCAATTTTGATACATATCATTAATCTGGTTGATTATCAGTTGAGTCACCATAGATGTATAACTCAACAAATTTCCATTTAATAGCCAGTTTGATTTCATTTACCAAGGCTTCATATTTTGCAATATTGTTGGTACAAGGAAAGAGGATCTTGTATGCCTTTGGAATTGAGTATCTCTGAGGAGTAATAAAAAGGATCCCAGCACCAGAACCTTGTTGCATAAAAGATCCGTTAAAGAACATTTTCCAGGATCACTGAGTAAGATGCATTATGGATTCATCTAGAAATTCTATGTTTAGAGGCTGATTATCTTCAAGCGGAGCGCCAACAAGTTGATCTGCAATGACTTGTCCTTTTATAGCTTTGTGTTCTACATACTCAATGTCAAATTTTGTGAGTATCATAACCCATTTAGCCAATCTCCCTGTGAGTGTTGCTTTGCCTAGAAGATATTTCACAGGATAAATCTTAGTAACCAGTTTGATAGAATATGCGAGCATGTAATGTCTTAGTTTTTGTGAAGCAAAGACCACTGCTGAACAAGATTTCTCAATGATAGTGTAATTTATCTCATAGGACACCAACGTCCTGCTTATATAGTATATAGCTCATTCCTTGTTGTTCTCATCCTCTTGAGCCAAAAGTTCCCCAAGTGATGTGTTAGTAGTTGATATATAGAGAATCAAAGGTTTGCCTTGAATCAATGGTATCAAAATAGGTGGATTGGAAAGATATTCCTTGAAAATTTTCAGGTGTTGTTCACATTCTTCGTCTGAGTTGTATGTAAATCCTTTCTGTAATTCTTTTGTGAACAATTGAACCTTATCTGCTAGCTGAGAAATGAAGTGTCTTACTGATTGGAGCCACCCTTGTAGAGTTCTCATTTGACTTATATTCTTTGGAGGTGGCATTTCCATTATAGCTTTAACTTTTTCTAGATCAACTTCAATCCCTTTTGCTAAAACAATGTATCATAGCAGTTTGCCAAATGTAACTCCAAATGCACATTTCTTAGGATTGAATCTAAGTTTAAACTTTTTCATTTTGTCTAAGATTAGACCCAATTCTAAGAGATGTGTTGATCTTTTCATAGATTTGACCAGGGTATCATTGACATAGTCTTCCATGTTTATGTGCTTCATGTCATGAAAGATTGTAGTTACAACTATTTGATAGGTAGCACATGCATTCTTTAAGCCAAAGGGCATGCCATTCTAGCATAAAGTTCCCCAAGCACATTTGAATGATGTTTTCTCTTGATCTTTAGGTGTGATTTTGATTTGGTTGTAGCTAGAAAAGTCATCCATTAGAGAGCACATTTCATAACCAGCAGTCATGTCCACTATCATGTCAATGTTAGACAATGGAAAATCATCTTTTGGACATGCCTTGTTTAAGTCTCTGAAGTCTGTGCAGATGCGGATTGATTTATTAGGTTTTGAAATAGGGACAATGTTGGATATCCACTCAACATAATTAATTGCTCGAATGAATCTTGCTTTAAGTAATTTCTCTAGCTCAGCTTTAACAAGCAATGCAACATGAGAATGCATTTTTTGGAGTTTTTGTTTGATAGGGTTGACTCCAGCAACAATAGAAAGACGATGCATTATAGTTCTTGGTCAAGATCTAGACGAGGGATATCATAATATGTCCATACAAAGTTGATCTTTTCCTCTATGAATAAATCAACAAACTCTTTCAGTTCTTATGCTGATAGGGATTGAGCCACATGTATTATATGTTGAATTTCCTCTATTCCAATGTTCATTGGTTGTGTAGGTTCAATCAGTACTGATGATTGCTCTTGAAAGTGATTAGGCAGAATATCAAGCATCTCACCTTCAAGTGCCTCAAGGAGGTTTTCACCATTAGATAAGTCTTTAAATTTTTACTTTTTTTAGTTCTGATACCGCCACAATGTTGTTTTCGCCATCAGAACACTTGTTTTTCTTCTTTTGATATTTGAGACTAAGATACTTGACATTCACTTCTATCATGTTCACACTCTATTCATTGATGGAAGAGTTCACGGGTTGAACTACATTAAGGTAACATGCTAAGGCACAGTCATTGGAAAAAGTAGGAATATCCATGGGTTGGTCTTGTAGACTATGGTCAATAAGCTCAAGGTATACCAGGGATTAAGATTCGACAGGTTCAAGCAAATTCACAGTATTGTCATCACAAACTTGGACCGTCAAGTCAATTTCTATAAGACTACCTTGCATTAGCGTCTTGAGACTAGAAAGAGTCATAACATGATTATCAAAGCCTAAATTAGCATTTAGAGAATCTAACCTATCAAACCTACCACTAGACCCTTATCCTAGTTCAGAATGGACTTTGTATTGTGGTTCAACAACAATAGCTTCTTTAGACAAAGTTTCAACATTCATGACAAAGTAGTCATAGTTTGGTGTTGGATATGTAATATCATAGATGGATCTCATTTCAGGTTGATCTAAGTTAGAAGATGAAGCATCTAACTCCTTTTCAAGAGACTCAGTAAAATGATGTATGATATCAATATGAACATATTTTATGAGCTACAAGTTCCTTCTTGTTCTAGTTCAATGATAACCTGTAGTTGACATACCTGTTCACATAGCCTTGATGACTCTATGAGTTTATGGCTTCTTTCCCATTCAGCTTCTTTTGGACTGATGACTGGTCTTGCTTGACTAGCCTTTGGTTCTTCAGTTGTGTTCCCATACTTAATTTGTTTTGTCTCATTAGATGGAGATATAGTAGGTGAGTGATTTTCCTATGCTTTCTCTTTTCTTAGCTGTTGCTCATAAGCTTCTTGTCTTTTTAGTCTAACTTCCTCTAGTTCTTGTTGTAGCTTCATGTGTGCTATTTATTGTGCTTCATCTATAGTCTCATTGGATTCTTCAGGGTTTTGTTCAGTAGATGCATCTGATAGAGGTTCTAGACCCCATTCATACTCATTTGATTCTATTTCTGAATCTTCTTCTGGCATCATTCTCATATATGTGATAGGAATGTTTAATGGTGCAAACATTTCTTGATTATTTCCACCTGTTTTCTCATTTCTTTTGAAATTTCTACTTCCGGTCTTTTTCCTACTAGTACCTTTAGAAATTGGTTATAAGATTCTTCTTCTCTTTTGATCACCATCTCTTCTTGTTCTTTCTCATATTCTTCCTGAGTTTGTTCTCTATTTACTTCCTCTGGTGTTTGATGTGGTTGATAAGATTGTCTCTTTTGACTTGATGGTTTATCTAGATGGTACCCAAGTCCGAGTTTGTCCTTTGTAGACTTGGTATGTAGCTTGATGGGTTTGACAATTCCTTCTTAACATTTTCCTAGAGGACCTGTACATGAATACCCCATGTGTTGGATTATCTAATAGCCTTTACCATATTGTTCAATGGAAATTTCACAACATTGCACTTCTCTATCTTCATTTTCCCCTCTGTAAAGTCATTTGAGAACAACTGCCTCTTCTATTTCATTTGCAAAGGAAGCAGAGGATCGCAAAAAGGTACCATCATAGATGATGTTTGCAGGTAAAGTTAGTGGTTTCATAGCTTCAGATGGCTTTCCAGACTATTTAGGTGATGGGAGAAGAGACATCAGTGAAAGTACAGGTTCTATCTTGTATCTGCCCATGTTGGCATCCAAGATTTTCAGTTTCTTTTGTAAGTCTTTCATCATAGATTTTGAACTCTTTGCTATAGAGGTTACTCTATTGTGAGAAATAAGAGTATCAGCATATTGTTTTAATGTGTTGCAAGCGTAGTTGGTATCAGCAGGAACACTGACCTCAACTCCATTATAGGGAAACTTCAAGAATTGATGGTATGTAGATGGCACTACTTGCATATCATGAATCCATGGTCTGCCCAACAAAATGTTGTAAGATAGAGGAAGATCAAGCACCTGAAAGATAACATCTCTTTCCATGAGTCCTACCCTAATTGGTAATAGCACTAGACCCTTAGATGTTCTCTCTTCTTCATCATAAGCTTTTATTGTTATCTTCTTTCTTGGATCTATAACATTCTCATAAATCCCAATTATATGAGTATATTGTAAGTACACATGTTAATCCCAGCGCCTCCATCTATCAAAACACATTTGACTTGGTGTTTATGGATCATGGCTTCAATGTGTAATGGCTGATTATGTGGATGAGTCAAGGAATTATCGTCTTCTTTAGAGAAGGATAGGTATTGAGGTAAGGTTAGGTGACCCACCATAGATTGAAACCGATCCAAATCTAAGTCTTTAGGGATGTTGGTAACAAGCAAAGCTTTGTCCAAGATCTCTCTATGAGTAGGAGATCAGAGAGATCTTAAGTAGTTCAAGAATAGAGATTTAAGAAGTAGTTCGTTTTAGCTGTTCAACAATGTTGTAACCAGAAGAAGATGGTGAATCCAATTGTTTAGATGGGGAAGGCTTAGCACTGATTGTAGCTAGTTGTTTGTTTGAAGATTTTGATGGATTCAATGATGATGTTTGATCAGGAACCAACTCCTTTGAGAGTAACTTTTCCTTGAGCACGGGGCACAATGTTTGTAGCTCTCAATTTGTTTTTCTCTTCTTTGACTATGATTACATTGCAATACTTTTATTGAGAAGGTTCAAGCATGTTGATGACGTTATCATCATTGGAATAGGTGTAATTTATCTTGGCACCTCCCTTGGATTTAGAGGAATCTCCTTGCTCATAAGTAGACAAGGGATCTTTGAAAGATTTGTGATCAGATTTGGTTGCATGATTCCCAACAACAATTTTTCCATTATTGATAAGGTCTTAAATCTCATGTTTGAGTTTCATGCAGTTATTAGTTGTGTTACCCTTGTTTCGGTGATATTCATAATAATTATTTTCCCTCCACCATTTGGTTTTGACTTTAGGATCATATGGTTTGGAGTTGTCAGGCAATGTGATCTGATCATTTGCCAACATAGTCTTGAGAGTTGTTTCATAGGATTCTCCCAAAGGAGTGAAATCATGTTTAGGCTTTGAAATCCAAGGCTTATCTTCAAACCACTCTTTTTATTTCTTAGGAGGGTTTTTTGTAGCACTTTCAGTAGCTTTGAGGGACTGTGTGCCACTAGTCAGATTAAATACTATTGGTTTTGGTTTTGGTTTTGGTTTAATAGTATCAACTACTCCATCGTTCACAACATTTGTATTATTATCTTTTCCATATTTCCAGTATTTATTTTTCTCTTTAGAACTAGAGCCATGTTGTGTTTCCTTATAAAGTGAGATTTATCCTTTCTTCACAAGCACATCTTCTATTTTGAAAGCATTGTCCATCATCTTATTAAATGAAGGATGTACTTGTATTTGAATATTATATTGTAACTCAGGAATCAGATTGTTAACAAAGATGTCCATCTTTTCAGAATCGAGAGTGGGTCGTGAATATCTAGAGAAAATATTTCTCCAATGTTGAAGGAAAGTGAGGAAAGGTTCTCTTGTTATTTATTTTGTATTGTAGAGGTCAATCATGGTGATTGGATGACGGATGTTGTAGGATTATTGTTGAAGAAATAGTTTGACCAACTCCTCAAAATATTTAATTCTCGTAGGTAGTTTTGAAAACCACTCCACAGCTTGTCCTCCTAGACTTCTTGGGAAGAGATGCATAAGATATGTTTGTTCATGCATAAATTCCATACATAGAGCACATAATTCTTGGATATGGTCTTGAGGATTCAAGTTGCCATCATATTTGTGAAATTTAGGAAATTTTGTTCTTGAAGGAAATGGAGGCAAGTGAATATTCTTGTCAAATGGGAATAGGCAGATTGTGTCCAAGGAATACTATACAGAAGATTTATCTTTGCCTTTCATTTCTTTGATCTCAGTTTGCAATGCTTGCAATTGTTTGGTTACCAATGATAGTTGTGTCTCTTCTTCTTTAATGATAATTTTTTCAATGTTGTAGTCAGTGGGAAGTTTACCTCCTTGTTTAGCCAATTCTAGAAAATGTTCTTTTTCCTAGGCCATGATAAATTTTATAATTTTTCTGAAATCCTTGTCCTTTTGACATTTAACTATAGTATCTTCTTCAGGTTCATAAGGTTCAGAATCACTATATGAGGTGTCACTATTAGCAGCATGAGTGCTAATGTTACCACGAGCACTATGTTTAGAAGCCTGTCTTTCTTGTCTTTCCCCAGACATATTGGAAGATAAAGGTTGATAAAAAATTAGTTGGCTTGAGGAGGAAGGTTTTTCAAATATTGGTTGTTCTTGAAAGAATGGACAAGTTTGCAATGAGAAAGACTGCCTCTTACTTTCATCAAAATTCTTATAAGAGCTCCTAGTTCGAATAAACATTTACAATTAATGTGACCAAGAGCTAGAAGTGATACACATGTCAAGATCAAATCAAACCTAGATGTATGTTAGAAGTGATGATTTCGATGAAGAGATTGATACCAAGTTTGGTTTCAGGAATGATCTATCTTGTATAAGAGGTGATCTAAGCGGATCAAATTGATGGATGATTGATTCAACCAGCTAGGATATAATTGACAAAATCATGTAACACAATGGCTAGGGCATACTATCAAGATGCCATGCTCAAGATGAAAAAGACCAGGTATATGTTGTCTAGTGATGTATCAGGATGAAAAAGAGTAGGTATATGTTGTCTTGTGATGTATTAGGACTGACCAAGAAAGTATGATAGAGGTCTGTAAAAGATATCAAAATCATGCAAACAAAGTTTTCTCGACTTGGGAAGACAAATTTTCATACGACAAAATGCCTAAGACCATATGACAAACTAAAGGTAACCAGACAAAAAACTAGTTTACTCATACGAGATGTTGTTATAAGTGTTCAAAGTGCACAATGAAAGTTGAAGGCGCGTACAATAATTCTCAGAGGTTCAGACAACAATTCTCAAATATCAGTACAACAAACTCGGCAATTGAGGTTTTGACTCATACGGAATAGGATCAGACAGGAAATGAGTTTTAATAGGAAACAACATTTTGAACACTGATTTTGATGCTTTAGTTGATTATTCAGGTTTTACAGTTTCAGTTTTAGGTTGTTCGATGATAGTTTTAGATAGTTGAAGGATAAAGACAAAGTAGACATGCAAGATATAAAGTGAATTCAAGAACAACACACTAATCCTAAAGAAGTTGGTTGAGAGAGAAAACCTTTTCTTGCAGACTTAGGTACACACCCAATAGCTAATCAGAATACAACCACCGAGTCTTATGCAATAGATTCTCAATGTCATATTAGCCAACTACAAATGCTAATGGGGGCACGATATGGAAAGTATCTTAGGAGAGGTACTATCTCTCTTGCACAAAGATTATCCCCCTTTCAGAGGTGAACTGAGTAGCTTCTATCCTAAAGTTCTTACTAAGGGTTTACATTCAAAATCACCCCTTGAAGCCACACAAGAACGATTGAGGCCTATAACCCAACAAGGTAACAAGCAAGATATAGTCACGCAAGCGTGATTGAGACCACAAGGCCATACAAAATGCTCGATATGAGAAATATCAAAGAGAAAACTCAAATAACCCCGTCCTCCGAGACTTTAATCTCAAAGAGGCCTATTTATTATAGTGAGTTGGAATGCTTGGATCTAGTTGTACTCACTTGGGTTATTCTCATAGGGTGATTATTTTTTCCCACTATGGCATGCATGCTAAAGGAACACAAATTTCAAACTAGAAAAGCTTCAAGGGTCTGAATTTTTTATTGTATGTGCAGACAAGAGCATACTCTCCTACCTTTTAGACTTTTCTCAAACATGAAAAACAGATTTGTTTATTTACCACATCGCAATTTAGGTTCCTAGAAAACAATTAAGAATACACAAAGTTTTCATGAATCTCCTTAGGCAACCTGCAAAAACATCGAATCAGTAATCATATTTTTTTTTAGTGATACAGGCGTATTCTTGGACAAACATTCTGCAAAAACTTGTCAGGTTATTAAAATCACTTAGATAGACAGAAAACAGATTAGGTTTAGCATTAGTGCTAGAAAAATCAAATTGGAAAAACCCCTAAAAGTACTCTATTTTTCATGTGAGAAAACATAAAATTGTACAAACTTTCTCACCTAATCATACGATAATTCTCACCTACCCATATCAAAGAAGATAGAATATTGTACTATAATGAATAGAATGTCGTATGATATTTTATAGAAAATGTATCCGGAAGATGATAATTTGATGATCTGCGAGGCCAAAAAATTGAGTTTCCTACCCCATGGTGGGCACCAAAAATGTGTGTGTGAAATTTGGAATCCATATCTGAAACACAAACACTCAATAAGTCATTGCATGCATCGTTAGTTTATCAAAATCAATAAATGTAAAAACCATAACAAATCGACCTATTGCCTCCTAAAAGATGCGAGTATAAATTTGCTTTCATATATATCTGAGCAATACCAATGACTAGACTACACCAAGATGAAGGATTTAATCTATATGAATGCAAGATTAAGCTATATCAAATCTAGATGCAAGCAATAATTATAAAGTTATATAATTCTCTCAAGCTAGCATGATTAAGTTAATATGATTAAGCTAAGATGCAATATTCCCAATGACTCTAGAGAAAAACCAACATGATAACAATAAAATCTCTAACCTTTTTGATTCGGAGATGAGAGCCTAAATTTATAGAAAATCCAGAGAGAAAGTGACGATCGAGATTGACTGTTGATAAGCGGTCAAGATTCTCCCAAAATTAGTACAATCCAGGTGATTTGATGTGATTGGTTGCTTTCTTCGGATTTGAAGGAGATTGAGCTAAAATTGAGATAAAATCAGAAAAAATGATTTATTCCATTTTCCTTTCTTAAAGCAATCTTTCTTTGATTTATTCCCTTTTATTCAATTTTACTCCTTGTTTGGAATTTCTTTTTCAAATTATCTCAAATTAATTCCTTTTTTTTATTTAAATGGTAAATTTATTTATTAATTAAATATGCTTTGATATTTAATTAAATAAATAGGATACTTGATTAAAGAGATTTTGAAGATTTATTTAATTGAAAAGATTAATTTGACATGTGACATTGATGATTTAGGAATTAATTATTTAGGTTCTCAAAATTGAATTAATTGCCTTTGGTTAGGACCTTGGTGATGTAGTTGAGATTGAGAGCCCATGGTTTAGATGTGTTGGCATTACATTAAGTTTGTTGGTATGATGATATTGAGAAGGTTGTTGGAGATTGATGATATAATTGGTAAAGGATGATTACTGTCTTAATAATATTATTTTGTCATTGATGTCAAGCAATTGATTTTTTGATTCAGTATGATGTTGCCATATCTTAAAGAGTATGTTTTGATGAGTATAAAGATGCTGGTAAGTGACACAGAAAGAATGTGAAAATGAAGGGGAGTGATAAGTTATTCAATGGGCAACTATTACCGAGTTAGACAGTGACGAGATTATGTTATTTTGATTATTTTGATATCCTATATATGTGTATTCGAAGACTGAATAAGAAGGAGAAAAGATTTCATGCAATAGAATGAGTAAAGGTTTTATACTATTCTATTTTACCGAGCAAGGAGCCAGTCGGTAAATTCCAAGGTTATCAGTGTCGGTTAAAGAAGGAAGAAGTCACCGAGCAACGTCAGCAAGCAAAGCTACCGAGACAGTAACCAAGATGAATATAGAATGTCTACCGAGTAAAGTTTAGAATTAACCGAGCATCAACCTAATAGTAATAGAATGCATTGGATGAATAAATACATCATTAAATGAAGGATGCCAATGAGTTGGAGATTTATAGAAGATTGGAATGTCGTGCAAGAAGTTTGTTAAGGATCAATGGCAATGAAAATTCAAGAGTTATATCTACAATACAGATTGAATAGTTAAGACCGAGCACAAGTACCAAGGAATACAAGTTTCAAGGCAAGATAAAACATTTTTTAGTTCGAAGGATTCAATGAACCTAGTCAAGTTTGAAGATATGATGGCTAAGATTAATCATGGGAAATGTGATTAAGGAGATTAAGCAGTTAGGAATTGCTTATAAATTAGGAAAAGTTGATGAACAAAGTATGCGGGCAAATAGAAGAACAGTGATGTTGCAGAAGTGATTACAGAGTACAAAAGATTGAAAATCTAATTGAAGAGCAGAGTGAGAAGCCCAGCAAGGAGGAAGATAAGTCTAATGACAAGATGATTTTGAGCACATAGAGTTTTCTATAACATTTCAGATGTGAAGTTGCAGATATATTTTATTACTGTTATTTATTTTTGTAAGTGATAGGAAATCTCTTAATCAAGTGGACCTAACAATCTTATTTGTAAATCCTCTAGAAAGGTAACATTCTAATTGAGTGTTTGAAATCCTTTGACAAGGTCACTTCCAACAAAGTGCAAGATTTTGATAGATCTGAGGAAAATCCCTTGACCGGGTCACATCTAGCAATGTGTTTATGTAATCTTTAATAGGATTGGCTTGTAACCGAGCATACTCTAGAAGAGTATATTTTCTTCGTGGGTCCGAAATCCCACAGTGGTTTTCCCTATTTGGGTTTCCATGTTAAATCTGGTGTTAAATGTGTTTTGATGTTTCAAGTTTATCAGTTTATGAGTTTGAAGGATTTATAGTCAGTTTCATATCAAGTAAGTTCTACCGAGGTAATCTGAGTAAAGAGTTTGTATTATGAGTTTATTTGATTCACCACCCCCCCCCCTCTCATTAAACTAACAATTAGTATCAGATCTAGAACTCCGAAAGAAAATTTTAAAGGAACTTGAGGCAAGATCCAAAGATGTATAAAAGGGATGCACCATAGTTGAACAAGTCAAGTTTCTCCACATGGTAGAAAAGAATGAAGTTGCACTTATCAGGAATTGGAGAATATGCAACATATCATCTGGAGAATGATTACACTACACCTAGCACCTACCCTATGACAATGGAAGAAATAAAGGCAAAGCAAGAACATATTCAAGAAATGATTGAAATAACATCAACATTGACCGACTCAACGTTTAATGATCTAGAAGGTTGTAATGATGCCAAAGTTATGTGGGATAAGCTTACATCTATGTATGGTGGTGATGAACATGTTCAAAGAGAAAAAGTAGACAGTCTAAGAGGACAACTTGAATCCATGAGAATGAATGAAGGTGAGAACATAATCCAATATAGTACAAGGTTAAAGGAAATTGTCAATCAAATCAAAGGAGCAGGAGGAACTATTGAAGAAAAGGATGTAACAACTAAGTTGCTGAGAACACTTCTACCTACTTATGCAATTTGAGTCTCTAGAATTAATGAATTAAAGTCTGTACCAAACATGCCAATCTCTTTGGATGCTACTATTGGTAGCATGCTTTTGAGTTAAGTAATTTTGATAACAGTGGGTCATCGGTAAACAAAGTTGAATCTGCATTCAGTTCTTTTCATCTTGGTGAATCTAATGATTACAATGATAGAATGTATAAGTATTCTCAAGAAAATCATAGTGGAGCAAGTGAGAGATTTCACAAAAACATGGAAGAAGTACACAAACTATATGAGGAAATCAGAAAGCAAGAAGAGTTTGAAGCATTATTGGCCAGAAGGTTACCGAGAGGGAAAGGTAAGTATAAAGGAAAGTTACCTTTAAAATGTTTTAACTGTGATAAAATTGGACATATGGCTTCTAACTATCCTGACAAAGAATCTAGTGAAAAGAGAGAATACCAAGATGACAGACAGAAAGACAACCAATACAGAGGGCACTGAGACTTCAGAAGGAGAGATAGAAAGACATGCCTAGTAGCTGATGAGGAATCCAATGATGATAAATCTGATGTGACTGAGACAGAGGAAGTTGTATATGTGGCTATCAAAGATGGATCAGATGAAGAGGAAGTTGTATATGTGGCTATCAAAGATGGATCAGATGAAGAAAGGTATGAAGAAAAGCCTTAATATCACACATAAATAATAATGATTCTTGTATCATAGATAGTGGATGCTCACATCACATGACAGGTGATAAACACAAGTTTGTTAAATTAGAAGATTATGATGGAGGTTATGTAAGATTTGGTAATGATGCACCATGTCCTGTGAAAGGTAAAGGTTCTATCACACTTCTTGACAATGCTAAATGTGATGATGTATATTGGGTTGAAGGTTTGAAATACAATTTGTTGAGTGTAGCACAGCTAAACAATACAGGATACCGAATAGAATTTCAGAAAGGAATTGTCAAAGTTCATGACAAACATGGAAAGTTGGCTACTACCGGGACTCAAACAAGAGGTAATACATTTCATCTTAACTCAACTTGGAAAAATTGTCTATATGAAAAAATAGAAGATACCTAGTTATGGCATAAAAGTTTTTGTCATGTAAATTTTTATAACCTGATCAAAATAAGTAAGAGGTCTACTGAGCTTGGAAAAACCTAAGAATGCAATATGTCGAGGATGCCAGATGGGTAAGATGACAAAATCAACCTTTACAAGTAAGTCTTACACTTCTAAAGGAATCTTAGATCTTGTGCACACTGATCTTTGTGGTCCTATGAAAGTTCAAAGTTATTATTGTGATAAATACTTCATATTATTTATGGATGATTACTCAAGGATGATGTCAGTTATGTTTTTAAAAGAGAAATCAGAAGCCTTTCAAATGTTCAAATGGTATAAGGCAAGAGTTGAAAAAGAAATAGGAAGACAGTTGAAATGTCTAAGATCTGATAAAGGAGGAGAGTTCATTTTAGATATATTTAACGTATTTTGCAATGATCATGGTATAAAGAGACAAGTGTCTGCACTGAGAACACCACAACAAAATGGGATAGCTGAAAGAAGAAATAGATCAATTATAGATTGTGCCATAACTTTGATGATAGAAAAGAGAGTACCTCAAATATTTTGGAGAGAAGCAATAAGCACTACAGTTTACACCCTGAACCAAGTACAACTGAAGAAAGGAACTATGAAGACACCGTATGAAATCTGGTATGACAAGAAACCAAATGTAAGTTATTTTAAAATATTTGGAAGTAGATAATATGTTCACAAAGATGACAGAAATGGAAAATTTGATCAGAAAAGAGAGGAAGGAACATTTCTTGTTGGTTCCTCTAGGAGTAAAGCATTTAAATGTCTGATCAAATCATCTAACAAAATAGTGGAACGTGCAAATGTGAAAATCGATGAATTTGTAGAAAGGAATGATGAAGGAAATTCCAAAGAACCAAAAGATTATGAAGAGTTTGTATATGTACAACTGAGAAGTCTTACCGAGAAAGCCGATGAAGAAAATACTCAGTTACAAAGTGATGAAGAAGATCATACAGAGCCTACCGAGCCTATATTAGAAAAATATGTCAGAAGAAATCATGCATCAAGTCAGATTATAGGAGATAAGGATGCTCCAGTGATGACAAGGAACAAACTGAGACAGGACACATGTCTGACATTCGAATTTGAACCAAGGATAGTAAAAGAGGAATTAAGTAATGAAGATTGGGTGAATGCTATGACAAAAGAGATTGAAAAAATAAAGAAAAATGAAACATGGACATTGGTCCTAAGACCAAAAGAGAAAAATGTAATCGGTACAAAGTGGATTTTCATAAATAAGCTAAATGAAAAAGGTGAGGTCATTCAAAATAAAGCAAGGCTAGTTTGCAAAGGTTATGCTCAAGAAGATGGAATAGACTATGGTGAAACTTTTGCACCTGTGGCAAGACTTGAGGGAGTGAGAACATTGCTAGCATATGCTACTTACAAAAATTTCAAGGTATATCAAATGGATGTTAAATCTGCATTTTTGAATGGTATACTAGAAGAAGTCTATATAGAACAACTTGAAGGATTTATTGAAGAGAAGAATAAAGACCAGGTATGTAAGTTGAACAAAGCTTTATATGCCCTAAATCAAGCACCTAGAGCATGGTATGAAAGGTTGCACTCTTACTTAATAAAGATTGGATTTATAAGGACTAGTGAAAACAACAACATCTATATGAAGAATGATAAGGATAATGGAATACTGATTTCAGCCATATTTGTAGATGATATTATTTTTTGTGGAAATGATTCTTTATGTAAGAACTTTGGAAATGAAATGTGCAAAGAATTTGAGATGTCGTTAATCAGTGAAATAAAGTATTTTATAGGTTTACAAATACTACAAATGAAAAATGGGATTTTCATTACTCAATCCAAGTATATAAAGGAAATCTTGAAGAAATTTGGAATGGAGGATTCTAAACTTGTAAGTACTCCTATGACTACTAATTGTAAATTATCAAAGAATGATGAATCTGCATCTATTGATGAGACACTTTACTGATCTATGATTGGAAAGTTGAAATATATAGTTCACAATAGGCCTGATATAGCACATGCAGTAGGTATAGCTGCAATATTTTCTGCAGATCCCAAAGAAAACCATATGACAGCAATCAAGAGAATTTTAAAATACTTGAGAGGCACTAAAGATTATGGTTTACTATATAAAAAGAGGAATGATTTTGAATTAAAAGTCTATACTGATGCTGATTGGGCAAGAAATATTGATGATAGGAAAAGCACAAGCGGTGGAGCTTTCTTTTTGGGAGAAAGACTAGTGAGTTGGCTTAGCAAGAAACAAGGATGCATTTCACAGTCAACATCTGAAGCTGAATATGTCATTGTAGCATTGAATTGTACCAATATAGCATGGATCGAACAACTGTTGGAAGGTATGAATGAGACAGTTATAGAGCCAATAACTATATTTTATGATAATACAAGTGCTATTAACATTTCAAAGAATCTGGTAATGCACTCTAAGACAAAGCATATTTCTATAAAATATAATTATCTAAGAGAAGAAGTTCAAGAAAAGAAAGTTGTAATGGAATATGTTAGCACAAAGGAACAAATAGCAGACATCTTCACAAAGCCACTACCAAGGGACACTTTTGAGTATCTCAAAAGTAAGTTAGGGGTCCTACCCCTATCTAGTACTCACTGAAAGAGTTCAGGGAAAGCATCAATTCTATGACTCTACAAAATACTATTTGTGAGTTGATGCTGATTTACACACTTTAGGAGGTTGTCTAAAGTTGTGCAGGAAACAATGAATGAAGACTAGATGCTCTGATCGAGACTGAGATGATAAATTTGTATATATTTTAACAAACAAGGAAATCACTTCACAGGGGAAGTAATCATGGATCAGTTTTAATTTTGGACTTGTTGTGACTTATGACAGGGGGAGAAGATTACAGGAGAAGAATAACAGCAGTTCGAATCAATTGGAATAAATCAATAAATCAAAAGTTGATATATATTGCCATCAATGCCAAAGGGGGAGATTGTTGGCATTACATTAAGTTTGTTGGTATGATGATATTGAGAAGGTTGTTGGAGATTGATGATATAATTGATAAAGAAAGATTACTGTCATAATAATATTATTTTGTCATTGATTTCAAGCGATTGATTTTTTGATTTAGTATGATGTTGCCATATCTTAAAGAGTATGTTTTGATGAGTATAAAGATGTTGGTAAGTGACACAGAAAGAATGTGAAAATGAAGGGGAGTGATAAGTTATTCAATGGGCAACTATTACCGAGTTAGACAGTGACGAGATTATGTTATTTTGATTATTTTGATATCCTATATATGTGTATTCGAAGACTGAATAAGAAGGAGAAAAGATTTCATGCAATAGAATGAGTAAAGGTTTTATACTATTCTATTTTACCGAGCAAGGAGCCAGTCGGTAAATTCCAAGGTTATCAGTGTCGGTTAAAGAAGGAAGAAGTCACCGAGCAACGTCAGCAAGCAAAGCTACCGAGACAGTAACCAAGATGAATATAGAATGTCTACCGAGTAAAGTTTAGAATTAACCGAGCATCAACCTAATAGTAATAGAATGCATTGGATGAATAAATACATCATTAAATGAAGGATGCCAATGAGTTGGAGATTTATAGAAGATTGGAATGTCGTGCAAGAAGTTTGTTAAGGATCAATGGCAATGAAAATTCAAGAGTTATATCTACAATACAGATTGAATAGTTAAGACCGAGCACAAGTACCAAGGAATACAAGTTTCAAGGCAAGATAAAACATTTTTTAGTTCGAAGGATTCAATGAACCTAGTCAAGTTTGAAGATATGATGGCTAAGATTAATCATGGGAAATGTGATTAAGGAGATTAAGCAGTTAGGAATTGCTTATAAATTAGGAAAAGTTGATGAACAAAGTATGCGGGCAAATAGAAGAACAGTGATGTTGCAGAAGTGATTACAGAGTACAAAAGATTGAAAATCTAATTGAAGAGCAGAGTGAGAAGCCCAGCAAGGAGGAAGATAAGTCTAATGACAAGATGATTTTGAGCACATAGAGTTTTCTATAACATTTCAGATGTGAAGTTGCAGATATATTTTATTACTGTTATTTATTTTTGTAAGTGATAGGAAATCTCTTAATCAAGTGGACCTAACAATCTTATTTGTAAATCCTCTAGAAAGGTAACATTCTAATTGAGTGTTTGAAATCCTTTGACAAGGTCACTTCTAACAAAGTGCAAGATTTTGATAGATCTGAGGAAAATCCCTTGACCGGGTCACATCTAGCAATGTGTTTATGTAATCTTTAATAGGATTGGCTTGTAACCGAGCATACTCTAGAAGAGTATATTTTCTTCGTGGGTCCGAAATCCCACAGTGGTTTTCCCTATTTGGGTTTCCATGTTAAATCTGGTGTTAAATGTGTTTTGATGTTTCAAGTTTATCAGTTTATGAGTTTGAAGGATTTATAGTCAGTTTCATATCAAGTAAGTTCTACCGAGGTAATCTGAGTAAAGAGTTTGTATTATGAGTTTATTTGATTCACCACCCCCCCCCCTCTCATTAAACTAACAATTAGTATCAGAGCTAGAACTCCGAAAGAAAATTTTAAAGGAACTTGAGGCAAGATCCAAAGATGTATAAAAGGGATGCACCATAGTTGAACAAGTCAAGTTTCTCCACATGGTAGAAAAGAATGAAGTTGCACTTATCAGGAATTGGAGAATATGCAACATATCATCTGGAGAATGATTACACTACACCTAGCACCTACCCTATGACAATGGAAGAAATAAAGGCAAAGCAAGAACATATTCAAGCAATGATTGAAATAACATCAACATTGACCGACTCAACGTTTAATGATCTAGAAGGTTGTAATGATGCCAAAGTTATGTGGGATAAGCTTACATCTATGTATGGTGGTGATGAACATGTTCAAAGAGAAAAAGTAGACAGTCTAAGAGGACAACTTGAATCCATGAGAATGAATGAAGGTGAGAACATAATCCAATATAGTACAAGGTTAAAGGAAATTGTCAATCAAATCAAAGGAGCAGGAGGAACTATTGAAGAAAAGGATGTAACAACTAAGTTGCTGAGAACACTTCTACCTACTTATGCAATTTGAGTCTCTAGAATTAATGAATTAAAGTCTGTACCAAACATGCCAATCTCTTTGGATGCTACTATTGGTAGCATGCTTTTGAGTTAAGTAATTTTGATAACAGTGGGTCATCGGTAAACAAAGTTGAATCTGCATTCAGTTCTTTTCATCTTGGTGAATCTAATGATTACAATGATAGAATGTATAAGTATTCTCAAGAAAATCATAGTGGAGCAAGTGAGAGATTTCACAAAAACATGGAAGAAGTACACAAACTATATGAGGAAATCAGAAAGCAAGAAGAGTTTGAAGCATTATTGGCCAGAAGGTTACCGAGAGGGAAAGGTAAGTATAAAGGAAAGTTACCTTTAAAATGTTTTAACTGTGATAAAATTGGACATATGGCTTCTAACTATCCTGACAAAGAATCTAGTGAAAAGAGAGAATACCAAGATGACAGACAGAAAGACAACCAATACAGAGGGCACTGAGACTTCAGAAGGAGAGATAGAAAGACATGCCTAGTAGCTGATGAGGAATCCAATGATGATAAATCTGATGTGACTGAGACAGAGGAAGTTGTATATGTGGCTATCAAAGATGGATCAGATGAAGAGGAAGTTGTATATGTGGCTATCAAAGATGGATCAGATGAAGAAAGGTATGAAGAAAAGCCTTAATATCACACATAAATAATAATGATTCTTGTATCATAGATAGTGGATGCTCACATCACATGACAGGTGATAAACACAAGTTTGTTAAATTAGAAGATTATGATGGAGGTTATGTAAGATTTGGTAATGATGCACCATGTCCTGTGAAAGGTAAAGGTTCTATCACACTTCTTGACAATGCTAAATGTGATGATGTATATTGGGTTGAAGGTTTGAAATACAATTTGTTGAGTGTAGCACAGCTAAACAATACAGGATACCGAATAGAATTTCAGAAAGGAATTGTCAAAGTTCATGACAAACATGGAAAGTTGGCTACTACCGGGACTCAAACAAGAGGTAATACATTTCATCTTAACTCAACTTGGAAAAATTGTCTATATGAAAAAATAGAAGATACCTAGTTATGGCATAAAAGTTTTTGTCATGTAAATTTTTATAACCTGATCAAAATAAGTAAGAGGTCTACTGAGCTTGGAAAAACCTAAGAATGCAATATGTCGAGGATGCCAGATGGGTAAGATGACAAAATCAACCTTTACAAGTAAGTCTTACACTTCTAAAGGAATCTTAGATCTTGTGCACACTGATCTTTGTGGTCCTATGAAAGTTCAAAGTTATTATTGTGATAAATACTTCATATTATTTATGGATGATTACTCAAGGATGATGTCAGTTATGTTTTTAAAAGAGAAATCAGAAGCCTTTCAAATGTTCAAATGGTATAAGGCAAGAGTTGAAAAAGAAATAGGAAGACAGTTGAAATGTCTAAGATCTGATAAAGGAGGAGAGTTCATTTTAGATATATTTAACGTATTTTGCAATGATCATGGTATAAAGAGACAAGTGTCTGCACTGAGAACACCACAACAAAATGGGATAGCTGAAAGAAGAAATAGATCAATTATAGATTGTGCCATAACTTTGATGATAGAAAAGAGAGTACCTCAAATATTTTGGAGAGAAGCAATAAGCACTACAGTTTACACCCTGAACCAAGTACAACTGAAGAAAGGAACTATGAAGACACCGTATGAAATCTGGTATGACAAGAAACCAAATGTAAGTTATTTTAAAATATTTGGAAGTAGATAATATGTTCACAAAGATGACAGAAATGGAAAATTTGATCAGAAAAGAGAGGAAGGAACATTTCTTGTTGGTTCCTCTAGGAGTAAAGCATTTAAATGTCTGATCAAATCATCTAACAAAATAGTGGAACGTGCAAATGTGAAAATCGATGAATTTGTAGAAAGGAATGATGAAGGAAATTCCAAAGAACCAAAAGATTATGAAGAGTTTGTATATGTACAACTGAGAAGTCTTACCGAGAAAGCCGATGAAGAAAATACTCAGTTACAAAGTGATGAAGAAGATCATACAGAGCCTACCGAGCCTATATTAGAAAAATATGTCAGAAGAAATCATGCATCAAGTCAGATTATAGGAGATAAGGATGCTCCAGTGATGACAAGGAACAAACTGAGACAGGACACATGTCTGACATTCGAATTTGAACCAAGGATAGTAAAAGAGGAATTAAGTAATGAAGATTGGGTGAATGCTATGACAAAAGAGATTGAAAAAATAAAGAAAAATGAAACATGGACATTGGTCCTAAGACCAAAAGAGAAAAATGTAATCGGTACAAAGTGGATTTTCATAAATAAGCTAAATGAAAAAGGTGAGGTCATTCAAAATAAAGCAAGGCTAGTTTGCAAAGGTTATGCTCAAGAAGATGGAATAGACTATGGTGAAACTTTTGCACCTGTGGCAAGACTTGAGGGAGTGAGAACATTGCTAGCATATGCTACTTACAAAAATTTCAAGGTATATCAAATGGATGTTAAATCTGCATTTTTGAATGGTATACTAGAAGAAGTCTATATAGAACAACTTGAAGGATTTATTGAAGAGAAGAATAAAGACCAGGTATGTAAGTTGAACAAAGCTTTATATGCCCTAAATCAAGCACCTAGAGCATGGTATGAAAGGTTGCACTCTTACTTAATAAAGATTGGATTTATAAGGACTAGTGAAAACAACAACATCTATATGAAGAATGATAAGGATAATGGAATACTGATTTCAGCCATATTTGTAGATGATATTATTTTTTGTGGAAATGATTCTTTATGTAAGAACTTTGGAAATGAAATGTGCAAAGAATTTGAGATGTCGTTAATCAGTGAAATAAAGTATTTTATAGGTTTACAAATACTACAAATGAAAAATGGGATTTTCATTACTCAATCCAAGTATATAAAGGAAATCTTGAAGAAATTTGGAATGGAGGATTCTAAACTTGTAAGTACTCCTATGACTACTAATTGTAAATTATCAAAGAATGATGAATCTGCATCTATTGATGAGACACTTTACTGATCTATGATTGGAAAGTTGAAATATATAGTTCACAATAGGCCTGATATAGCACATGCAGTAGGTATAGCTGCAATATTTTCTGCAGATCCCAAAGAAAACCATATGACAGCAATCAAGAGAATTTTAAAATACTTGAGAGGCACTAAAGATTATGGTTTACTATATAAAAAGAGGAATGATTTTGAATTAAAAGTCTATACTGATGCTGATTGGGCAAGAAATATTGATGATAGGAAAAGCACAAGCGGTGGAGCTTTCTTTTTGGGAGAAAGACTAGTGAGTTGGCTTAGCAAGAAACAAGGATGCATTTCACAGTCAACATCTGAAGCTGAATATGTCATTGTAGCATTGAATTGTACCAATATAGCATGGATCGAACAACTGTTGGAAGGTATGAATGAGACAGTTATAGAGCCAATAACTATATTTTATGATAATACAAGTGCTATTAACATTTCAAAGAATCTGGTAATGCACTCTAAGACAAAGCATATTTCTATAAAATATAATTATCTAAGAGAAGAAGTTCAAGAAAAGAAAGTTGTAATGGAATATGTTAGCACAAAGGAACAAATAGCAGACATCTTCACAAAGCCACTACCAAGGGACACTTTTGAGTATCTCAAAAGTAAGTTAGGGGTCCTACCCCTATCTAGTACTCACTGAAAGAGTTCAGGGAAAGCATCAATTCTATGACTCTACAAAATACTATTTGTGAGTTGATGCTGATTTACACACTTTAGGAGGTTGTCTAAAGTTGTGCAGGAAACAATGAATGAAGACTAGATGCTCTGATCGAGACTGAGATGATAAATTTGTATATATTTTAACAAACAAGGAAATCACTTCACAGGGGAAGTAATCATGGATCAGTTTTAATTTTGGACTTGTTGTGACTTATGACAGGGGGAGAAGATTACAGGAGAAGAATAACAGCAGTTCGAATCAATTGGAATAAATCAATAAATCAAAAGTTGATATATATTGCCATCAATGCCAAAGGGGGAGATTGTTGGCATTACATTAAGTTTGTTGGTATGATGATATTGAGAAGGTTGTTGGAGATTGATGATATAATTGATAAAGAAAGATTACTGTCATAATAATATTATTTTGTCATTGATTTCAAGCGATTGATTTTTTGATTTAGTATGATGTTGCCATATCTTAAAGAGTATGTTTTGATGAGTATAAAGATGTTGGTAAGTGACACAGAAAGAATGTGAAAATGAAGGGGAGTGATAAGTTATTCAATGGGCAACTATTACCGAGTTAGACAGTGACGAGATTATGTTATTTTGATTATTTTGATATCCTATATATGTGTATTCGAAGACTGAATAAGAAGGAGAAAAGATTTCATGCAATAGAATGAGTAAAGGTTTTATACTATTCTATTTTACCGAGCAAGGAGCCAGTCGGTAAATTCCAAGGTTATCAGTGTCGGTTAAAGAAGGAAGAAGTCACCGAGCAACGTCAGCAAGCAAAGCTACCGAGACAGTAACCAAGATGAATATAGAATGTCTACCGAGTAAAGTTTAGAATTAACCGAGCATCAACCTAATAGTAATAGAATGCATTGGATGAATAAATACATCATTAAATGAAGGATGCCAATGAGTTGGAGATTTATAGAAGATTGGAATGTCGTGCAAGAAGTTTGTTAAGGATCAATGGCAATGAAAATTCAAGAGTTATATCTACAATACAGATTGAATAGTTAAGACCGAGCACAAGTACCAAGGAATACAAGTTTCAAGGCAAGATAAAACATTTTTTAGTTCGAAGGATTCAATGAACCTAGTCAAGTTTGAAGATATGATGGCTAAGATTAATCATGGGAAATGTGATTAAGGAGATTAAGCAGTTAGGAATTGCTTATAAATTAGGAAAAGTTGATGAACAAAGTATGCGGGCAAATAGAAGAACAGTGATGTTGCAGAAGTGATTACAGAGTACAAAAGATTGAAAATCTAATTGAAGAGCAGAGTGAGAAGCCCAGCAAGGAGGAAGATAAGTCTAATGACAAGATGATTTTGAGCACATAGAGTTTTCTATAACATTTCAGATGTGAAGTTGCAGATATATTTTATTACTGTTATTTATTTTTGTAAGTGATAGGAAATCTCTTAATCAAGTGGACCTAACAATCTTATTTGTAAATCCTCTAGAAAGGTAACATTCTAATTGAGTGTTTGAAATCCTTTGACAAGGTCACTTCTAACAAAGTGCAAGATTTTGATAGATCTGAGGAAAATCCCTTGACCGGGTCACATCTAGCAATGTGTTTATGTAATCTTTAATAGGATTGGCTTGTAACCGAGCATACTCTAGAAGAGTATATTTTCTTCGTGGGTCCGAAATCCCACAGTGGTTTTCCCTATTTGGGTTTCCATGTTAAATCTGGTGTTAAATGTGTTTTGATGTTTCAAGTTTATCAGTTTATGAGTTTGAAGGATTTATAGTCAGTTTCATATCAAGTAAGTTCTACCGAGGTAATCTGAGTAAAGAGTTTGTATTATGAGTTTATTTGATTCACCACCCCCCCCCCTCTCATTAAACTAACAATTAGTATCAGAGCTAGAACTCCGAAAGAAAATTTTAAAGGAACTTGAGGCAAGATCCAAAGATGTATAAAAGGGATGCACCATAGTTGAACAAGTCAAGTTTCTCCACATGGTAGAAAAGAATGAAGTTGCACTTATCAGGAATTGGAGAATATGCAACATATCATCTGGAGAATGATTACACTACACCTAGCACCTACCCTATGACAATGGAAGAAATAAAGGCAAAGCAAGAACATATTCAAGCAATGATTGAAATAACATCAACATTGACCGACTCAACGTTTAATGATCTAGAAGGTTGTAATGATGCCAAAGTTATGTGGGATAAGCTTACATCTATGTATGGTGGTGATGAACATGTTCAAAGAGAAAAAGTAGACAGTCTAAGAGGACAACTTGAATCCATGAGAATGAATGAAGGTGAGAACATAATCCAATATAGTACAAGGTTAAAGGAAATTGTCAATCAAATCAAAGGAGCAGGAGGAACTATTGAAGAAAAGGATGTAACAACTAAGTTGCTGAGAACACTTCTACCTACTTATGCAATTTGAGTCTCTAGAATTAATGAATTAAAGTCTGTACCAAACATGCCAATCTCTTTGGATGCTACTATTGGTAGCATGCTTTTGAGTTAAGTAATTTTGATAACAGTGGGTCATCGGTAAACAAAGTTGAATCTGCATTCAGTTCTTTTCATCTTGGTGAATCTAATGATTACAATGATAGAATGTATAAGTATTCTCAAGAAAATCATAGTGGAGCAAGTGAGAGATTTCACAAAAACATGGAAGAAGTACACAAACTATATGAGGAAATCAGAAAGCAAGAAGAGTTTGAAGCATTATTGGCCAGAAGGTTACCGAGAGGGAAAGGTAAGTATAAAGGAAAGTTACCTTTAAAATGTTTTAACTGTGATAAAATTGGACATATGGCTTCTAACTATCCTGACAAAGAATCTAGTGAAAAGAGAGAATACCAAGATGACAGACAGAAAGACAACCAATACAGAGGGCACTGAGACTTCAGAAGGAGAGATAGAAAGACATGCCTAGTAGCTGATGAGGAATCCAATGATGATAAATCTGATGTGACTGAGACAGAGGAAGTTGTATATGTGGCTATCAAAGATGGATCAGATGAAGAGGAAGTTGTATATGTGTCTATCAAAGATGGATCAGATGAAGAAAGGTATGAAGAAAAGCCTTAATATCACACATAAATAATAATGATTCTTGTATCATAGATAGTGGATGCTCACATCACATGACAGGTGATAAACACAAGTTTGTTAAATTAGAAGATTATGATGGAGGTTATGTAAGATTTGGTAATGATGCACCATGTCCTGTGAAAGGTAAAGGTTCTATCACACTTCTTGACAATGCTAAATGTGATGATGTATATTGGGTTGAAGGTTTGAAATACAATTTGTTGAGTGTAGCACAGCTAAACAATACAGGATACCGAATAGAATTTCAGAAAGGAATTGTCAAAGTTCATGACAAACATGGAAAGTTGGCTACTACCGGGACTCAAACAAGAGGTAATACATTTCATCTTAACTCAACTTGGAAAAATTGTCTATATGAAAAAATAGAAGATACCTAGTTATGGCATAAAAGTTTTTGTCATGTAAATTTTTATAACCTGATCAAAATAAGTAAGAGGTCTACTGAGCTTGGAAAAACCTAAGAATGCAATATGTCGAGGATGCCAGATGGGTAAGATGACAAAATCAACCTTTACAAGTAAGTCTTACACTTCTAAAGGAATCTTAGATCTTGTGCACACTGATCTTTGTGGTCCTATGAAAGTTCAAAGTTATTATTGTGATAAATACTTCATATTATTTATGGATGATTACTCAAGGATGATGTCAGTTATGTTTTTAAAAGAGAAATCAGAAGCCTTTCAAATGTTCAAATGGTATAAGGCAAGAGTTGAAAAAGAAATAGGAAGACAGTTGAAATGTCTAAGATCTGATAAAGGAGGAGAGTTCATTTTAGATATATTTAACGTATTTTGCAATGATCATGGTATAAAGAGACAAGTGTCTGCACTGAGAACACCACAACAAAATGGGATAGCTGAAAGAAGAAATAGATCAATTATAGATTGTGCCATAACTTTGATGATAGAAAAGAGAGTACCTCAAATATTTTGGAGAGAAGCAATAAGCACTACAGTTTACACCCTGAACCAAGTACAACTGAAGAAAGGAACTATGAAGACACCGTATGAAATCTGGTATGACAAGAAACCAAATGTAAGTTATTTTAAAATATTTGGAAGTAGATAATATGTTCACAAAGATGACAGAAATGGAAAATTTGATCAGAAAAGAGAGGAAGGAACATTTCTTGTTGGTTCCTCTAGGAGTAAAGCATTTAAATGTCTGATCAAATCATCTAACAAAATAGTGGAACGTGCAAATGTGAAAATCGATGAATTTGTAGAAAGGAATGATGAAGGAAATTCCAAAGAACCAAAAGATTATGAAGAGTTTGTATATGTACAACTGAGAAGTCTTACCGAGAAAGCCGATGAAGAAAATACTCAGTTACAAAGTGATGAAGAAGATCATACAGAGCCTACCGAGCCTATATTAGAAAAATATGTCAGAAGAAATCATGCATCAAGTCAGATTATAGGAGATAAGGATGCTCCAGTGATGACAAGGAACAAACTGAGACAGGACACATGTCTGACATTCGAATTTGAACCAAGGATAGTAAAAGAGGAATTAAGTAATGAAGATTGGGTGAATGCTATGACAAAAGAGATTGAAAAAATAAAGAAAAATGAAACATGGACATTGGTCCTAAGACCAAAAGAGAAAAATGTAATCGGTACAAAGTGGATTTTCATAAATAAGCTAAATGAAAAAGGTGAGGTCATTCAAAATAAAGCAAGGCTAGTTTGCAAAGGTTATGCTCAAGAAGATGGAATAGACTATGGTGAAACTTTTGCACCTGTGGCAAGACTTGAGGGAGTGAGAACATTGCTAGCATATGCTACTTACAAAAATTTCAAGGTATATCAAATGGATGTTAAATCTGCATTTTTGAATGGTATACTAGAAGAAGTCTATATAGAACAACTTGAAGGATTTATTGAAGAGAAGAATAAAGACCAGGTATGTAAGTTGAACAAAGCTTTATATGCCCTAAATCAAGCACCTAGAGCATGGTATGAAAGGTTGCACTCTTACTTAATAAAGATTGGATTTATAAGGACTAGTGAAAACAACAACATCTATATGAAGAATGATAAGGATAATGGAATACTGATTTCAGCCATATTTGTAGATGATATTATTTTTTGTGGAAATGATTCTTTATGTAAGAACTTTGGAAATGAAATGTGCAAAGAATTTGAGATGTCGTTAATCAGTGAAATAAAGTATTTTATAGGTTTACAAATACTACAAATGAAAAATGGGATTTTCATTACTCAATCCAAGTATATAAAGGAAATCTTGAAGAAATTTGGAATGGAGGATTCTAAACTTGTAAGTACTCCTATGACTACTAATTGTAAATTATCAAAGAATGATGAATCTGCATCTATTGATGAGACACTTTACTGATCTATGATTGGAAAGTTGAAATATATAGTTCACAATAGGCCTGATATAGCACATGCAGTAGGTATAGCTGCAATATTTTCTGCAGATCCCAAAGAAAACCATATGACAGCAATCAAGAGAATTTTAAAATACTTGAGAGGCACTAAAGATTATGGTTTACTATATAAAAAGAGGAATGATTTTGAATTAAAAGTCTATACTGATGCTGATTGGGCAAGAAATATTGATGATAGGAAAAGCACAAGCGGTGGAGCTTTCTTTTTGGGAGAAAGACTAGTGAGTTGGCTTAGCAAGAAACAAGGATGCATTTCACAGTCAACATCTGAAGCTGAATATGTCATTGTAGCATTGAATTGTACCAATATAGCATGGATCGAACAACTGTTGGAAGGTATGAATGAGACAGTTATAGAGCCAATAACTATATTTTATGATAATACAAGTGCTATTAACATTTCAAAGAATCTGGTAATGCACTCTAAGACAAAGCATATTTCTATAAAATATAATTATCTAAGAGAAGAAGTTCAAGAAAAGAAAGTTGTAATGGAATATGTTAGCACAAAGGAACAAATAGCAGACATCTTCACAAAGCCACTACCAAGGGACACTTTTGAGTATCTCAAAAGTAAGTTAGGGGTCCTACCCCTATCTAGTACTCACTGAAAGAGTTCAGGGAAAGCATCAATTCTATGACTCTACAAAATACTATTTGTGAGTTGATGCTGATTTACACACTTTAGGAGGTTGTCTAAAGTTGTGCAGGAAACAATGAATGAAGACTAGATGCTCTGATCGAGACTGAGATGATAAATTTGTATATATTTTAACAAACAAGGAAATCACTTCACAGGGGAAGTAATCATGGATCAGTTTTAATTTTGGACTTGTTGTGACTTATGACAGGGGGAGAAGATTACAGGAGAAGAATAACAGCAGTTCGAATCAATTGGAATAAATCAATAAATCAAAAGTTGATATATATTGCCATCAATGCCAAAGGGGGAGATTGTTGGCATTACATTAAGTTTGTTGGTATGATGATATTGAGAAGGTTGTTGGAGATTGATGATATAATTGATAAAGAAAGATTACTGTCATAATAATATTATTTTGTCATTGATTTCAAGCGATTGATTTTTTGATTTAGTATGATGTTGCCATATCTTAAAGAGTATGTTTTGATGAGTATAAAGATGTTGGTAAGTGACACAGAAAGAATGTGAAAATGAAGGGGAGTGATAAGTTATTCAATGGGCAACTATTACCGAGTTAGACAGTGATGAGATTATGTTATTTTGATTGTTTTGTTATCCTATATATGTGTATTCGAAGACTGAATAAGAAGGAGAAAAGATTTCATGCAATAGAATGAGTAAAGGTTTTATACTATTCTATTTTACCGAGCAAGGAGCCAGTCGGTAAATTCCAAGGTTATCGGTGTCGGTTAAAGAAGGAAGAAGCCGAGTGTCGTCAGCAAGTAAAGCTATCGAGATATTAACCAAGATGAATATAGAATGTCTACAAAGTAAAGTTCAGAATTAACCAAGCGTCAACCGAGCAATAACAAAATGCATTGGATGAATAAATACATTATTAAATGAAGGATGCCAATGAGCTGGGCATTTATAGAAGATTGGAATGTCGTGCAAGAAGTTTGTTAAGGATCAATGGAAATGAAAATTCAAGAGTTAGATCTATAGCACAGATTGAACGGTTATGACCGGGCACAACTACCAAGGAAGGAATACAAGTTTCACGGCAAGATAAAACATTTTTCAGTTCGAAGGATTCAATAAACCTAGTCAATTTTGAAGATCTGATGGCTAAGATTAATCATGGGAAATGTGATTAAGGAGATTAAGCAGTTAGGAATTGCTTATAAATTAGGCAAAGTTGATGAACAAAGTATGAGGGCAAATAGACGAATAGTGATGCTACAGAAGTGATTACAGAGTACAGAAGATTGAAGATCCGATTGAAGAACAGAGTGAGAAGCCCAGGAAGGAGGAAGATAAATCTTATGACAAGATGATTTTGAGCACATAGAGTTTTCTATAACATTTCAGATGTGAAGTTGCAGATATATTTTATTACTGTTATTTATTTTTGTAAGTGACAGGAAATCTCTTAACCGAGTGGACCTAATAGTCTTATTTGTAAATCCTCTAGCAAGGTAACATTCTAATTGAGTGTTTGAAATCCTTTGAAAAGGTCACTTCTAACAAAGTGCAAGATTCTGATAGATCTAAGGGAAATCCCTTGACTGGGTCACATCTAGCAATGTGTTTATGTAATCTTTAACAGGATTGGCTTTTAACCGAGCATACTCTAGAAGAGTATATTTTCTTCGTGGGTCTGAAATCCCACAGTGTTTTTTCCCTATTTGGGTTTCCACATTAAATCTGGTGTTAAATGTGTTTTGATGTTTCAAGTTTATCATTTTATGAGTTTGAATGATTTACAGTCATAGTTGCATATCAAGTAAATTCTACCGAGGTTGAATCTGAGTAAAGAGTTTGTATTATGAGTTTATCTGATTCACCCCCCCCCCCCTCTCATTAAACTAACAAGATGACCATTTTTAGGGTATTACACTTCTGATTAATCTACCAATCCATGTGTCTTTAAAATAATTAATTATGGGTTGCAAAGTCTCCTCATGTTTTGTATAGTAAGGAGATTGTACAAGTGTTTCAAATACATCAATTATGTTTGTCTAAGGCATGAAAGATAATTCAACAAGTTTATTGATCTCAAATGCAAATACTTCATCAACACTATAATGTGTTTGTGGACTTTCTTCTTGAACTTTCCTCCACAAGCATTGAGAGAAATGGAAAAAACATGCCCGAATAGTGACATTTGGAAAAATTTTAGAAATAGCTCCCATGAAACCTAATTCAAAATCAATAAGTATATTTTTTGAGTTTAGATCAGGTTGAAGTTGTTTTAAGTTTGCAAGTACTTGTGTATAAGTGGTTCTTGTTTATTATTCATAAGAATATAAATGAGAGGAAATATTACATCAGTTTTCAAGCTATGAATCATGTACAATTGTTGAAAAATATTTGGCATTGTTTTAAATGTACCATCACTAAACCAATTTTTAGATTCTTTCAGTAATTGCAAATTCTGTGTGGTGGTGAATATTAAAAAATAATTCTCATCATTACTGTCATGAAAAAGAAACTATTCCCCTCTATTGGTAATTGTATATTCAACTAGTAAGATAAGATTTGTTGATGTCTGAGGATTTGTTGGCAGTGCTTCAAATCTTAATCTTTTTCTTCGAATCATTTTGGATAGTGCATTGGTTGATGGTATTTCTCCTGCTATGGGTAATGAAATATTAGAACATGAAGCAACAATGATATTTCTTGAAGAATCTTGAGTCAATCACGCCATGTCTTTCCTTTCATTCACTTTGTGTTTGATAGTGATCATCTCAAGTTTTGGAGCATGATTATGTTCTGTACTGCTAATCACATCACTAGATTTTTGTTTGTGTCGTAGTATAGAACTGACTTGAATATTTATTTGTAAAATATTCCTAACAACACCAGATCATTTTATTGATGCCTTGTCGATGAAACAAAAATGTGTAACCATTTAAAATAAGTAATTTCTTATTTTTTTGACTTGTTAAAAATTGAAGAGGCATTGTATATATTAAAAATTATGAAGAATGTGTCGATTCCCTAAAAGTATATTGATTTTTGTACTCTTTTAGAAAACCCTCAGAAAATTTAAAATACTGGTCAAAAAAATATATTATAAAATATCTTCTTTTATGAATTTAGATTTCTCCTCTTCTTATCACTCTACACACTCTTACTTCTTCTCCCCTTCTTCCTTTCTTTACTTCTCATAATTCTACCACTTTATATATCTTCTTAATGCCTCTTCATAATTCCTTTTCATTTATTTCTTTTCATAATAACTCTTAATTATCTTATTCCCACAAGATTTCCTTTATTTTTGTAATTATTTTCCATTGGATAGGTTATTTAAGCATGTTAAAGGTGTTTTAAGGCTATTTTAGGGGTATATAATGAATATATGGTCTAAAAATGACCTAAATAGCCTCTATGGTACCTCACAATCCCTTTTTTATGTTAAATATTAATGTTACTTAATCGTTTGTCATGCATATTTATGTTCCTTGCAATCATATTTATAATTTCTGTTTAATAAATACTTTTTGTGACTATTTATGGTCATTTGGGCACATGAAGAGATAACAGTGCAAATTGGAGCAAAAAATTGGCATAAGAATTGGAAAAATATCCACACTTCAAACATTAGGGATGCATTCATTCACAATACTCCCTTCTAGATAGAACCTTATGCATGATGGCTTTTAATATTGTTTCACTTTTGTAGTTTCCATGGCCTCCATTTAAAATGTTCTCTCAACTTGGTTTAATTCCTTCTACATTATCTAAATTCTAAAGTTCTAATTGATTTTATGTCATTTCTAGTTTACTAGCTTGATCTAAAATGACCATGGGCTATTTTGTCCATGGGTTATTTTGACCACGGGTTATTTTGTCCATGGGTTATTATAACCCTAGGTTATTTTGTCCTTGGGTTATTATGATGGGTTTATTGTGTCCAGGATTTTTTTGGTCAGGTTATTATGTTTGGATACCAGACAACACATCGAAAACAAAGGTCATAGAGAGACTCGACATTGAACATCGATCACCATTTTTGAAACCAACTATCAAATTCAACATCAAGATTGGTAAAACAAGAACTCAATGGATGATCTATTTTGAATCATGATTTGATCACTTTGACAGAAGGTTCGATTATTGTACCCTAATTTTTGTTATCATGTCTCCTAAGCAACTCAACAATGTCTTGAACTAGAGAAGTGAGGAAGGAGCATGATTTTTTTCTTTGTCTTCTATCTATGAGGAGATCATTAGTCCTATGCCAATTTTTCACAGGACATGATTGGTAACATATCATTGAGGGCATTTCAGATTTCATAAGAAAAGGGTCAATTATTGTCTATTTTACATGATCAATACTCGACTCATCTTGGTTCAGTTATACCTTGATGCTTGTGTTGTCTTGCAATATCAAAATCCATTCAAATTATACTCATGAAGTCATCATGGTTCAATTATACCATTGATATTTGTATTAACTTCCAACATTTTAAAAAAAGCTCAATGATGATAAACAAAGCACAATAAATTGACTGACAGAATGACAACATTGCATGGTAAAGATAGATTGCATTCATATTACATCTTTCATAAACATTCTAGGCATGGCTTGCATGAGGGTCACAAAATTGATAAAAGATTTTATCTCTTATTCAATGATTGAGTACACTTGATATAAACAAAAAAACATCATTCACCACATCACATTATGGAATCAATATCATGGCATCTAATTACATTTCAAAAGAAAAGAACATTCATTCATAAGCATTTAAAATTAGTAGCATTCTCATTTATGTTCATTCATGTCATTTCATTTAGTGGCATATACATTCAGATCATTAATCAATAGCAATGCATCATCACATAGGCATAATCATACATTGCATCCATCACATCAACATCACATCATAAAAGCATTTGTGCATACATCTCATCATCATAAAGCAAATGCATCATCACATAAACATAAACAAATAGTATCATAAAACATTATCATATACCAATTTTTATCTTTGCATATACATTAACATCACATAGACATATAACACATCTAGAATAGAAATCATATGAATAATTAGATAAAGCATATAAACATCTCATGCATCTAGGAATCAAATGCTTCCATACATCATAAAAGTAAATCATAAACATATAGAGAAGAAATCAAATGCATCCATCACAAATGTAACCATCACATCATAAATCATATAGACACCATATAAATCCAAAATCGTCACTACATCTCATATAATCTCAAAAATAATCAATGTCTTGTGTACAATGATATCATGTTTGAATAAATAAGAGATACACCAAAATGGTACAAAATCTAAGGCACATGAGAACTAGGTTGTTCTCTCCCTAGAAGTTGATGGTCTCATTGCACCTATACCTATTGCACCACCACTGGATGGTCCTCACCTATGTCTCCACCTGGCGGATCTCCACGAAGAGGTCCTGTCACACATTTTCTCTCGGTCAATGACCGACTCCGTCCTGACCTGGCAGCAGAAACCTCTGCATAACTAGGAGTGCGTTGATCAATAGGTACACTAGCATAGTATAGCTACCTGTAATACTCTATCTCTCGAGCTGTGAGTTGAATCTCTCTAAAGGAATCTATTGTAGTGGTCCCCTCAGCCACTCTTTGTAATCTCTCTATATGGGCCTTCACATGTCTCTGCCTATCAATAGTGGCATCTCGCTCTATAATGCAGTGTATCTCTTTGTAAACAAAGAGGCAATCTATTCCTGGGATTGTGCTAGCTAACCCTATACCTATGTCAACTGCCCCTATGCCTATCTAAGTTGTGTCTGTAGCTATTGTACTAAATATTGGAGGGCACTAATATGATCCTCCTACTAATGGGACGGCACTCAAATATGAACCTGTCTAGGGGATTCCTGTTATGATCCTCTCTCCTGCTACTGAGGTGGGCTCTATGTAGATGTACATGCTTCCCATATATATGTCCCCTATGTAGGAGGGATTCTAGATCTCCTCCTTTGTGGTACTCTGATGTCAAGCCCTGCCTAGATCTGCTACCACCTATACCACCTGCACCACCTCCACCCTCTCCCCCATCCCCATCATTCTCCTCCTCCTCCTCCTCCTCATCATCATCATCATCATCATCATCATCATCATCTCCTCTCCATTGTCAGACCCCCCTCAACTATATCCTGTCCTCCTCATCATCAAAATTTGGCACTGGCTTAGCTAGATTAGACAATCTAGCTAGTGTGTGTGCAACAAAATACTATGAGCACTCGATAGTCATCCCTGCATCCACAACACAAGCTACATAATCCAAATTCTATTCCCCTAAACCAAAATACTCTATGCAAGCTATCTCATATGAAATAGTGAGACCCCACTCTACCACATCTTGATATTTGTAAGCATATAGACATGCTCCATATGGTACACCCTTTATGCGAACATACTATCAAAACACCCACGTGTGAAAAAATACCTTAATGATGAACAATGTCTATCCAATCAAATATCTGGATGAGAAAACCAATGGCATCTCTACACCATCCTCTGGCCACAAATTGTAGTCTAGATAGGGCCTCAATATCATGGTATCCAGACCATCAACAACTTGGCACCAATACTTCAATTTTCCCAACTTATGCTGGGCAACAAAAATTGTGTATCCAAAAATGTATGGCATGCCGAGTGGTTTCTCTCTATCTGCCAAGGGCCGAGTAATCACTATATTCTCACAGGCCCAAACTTGTGACAGTGTGACCTTAGCTAATAGATTTGTCACTCCATAGTATACCACCTGATGGATCTCGCAATATAAATGTACAATAATGCAAGAGCCCCATGCATATTGCCTACCCTTGGTAATCCTGTTCTCCAATACTTATCTCCAGGAAATTAAAATTCCCTTTGATCTACAGTCAGGACATAAGAAGCCTCCAATAAAATCGACGAGTATGGATAGCAGTAGCTCATATATATCGACCATCTTCTACAAAGGGATCTCATAACCACTAATCTGGTCATGAAATACCCACCTCAGTGCCTCTATACCTCCCTCCTCAGTGTGCTCATAGGGAAATAGGTCTCCAACCATGGGGATCCTTAGAATCCGGTAAACATCCTCTGGTGTCACTGTTATCTCACTAGTCACCAAATGAAAAGCATGGGTGTCAGTATGCTACCACTCAGCAAAAGTTGTTAATAAACCCATGTTAATCGTGTATCAGGGTATGTCAACCAAGGATGATAATCCGCATCTATTGATGATATCTAGATTATCCTGCACCAACCAGTGGATCAATCTCCAAGTCTTTGGGAATCGTTCCCGAGATTGTAGAACTCCTAAGTTCTCCTATAAATCATAACATATCACAAATCAACTTTTGATCAATGAAATCAATCAAATCAATCTATCAGTCCAATCAACTCGTTGGAGATTTCAAACAAATCTCATTGAGCGCATATAATTGATTCTCATCTATCCTGAGGTCAATTGTAAATCAATATATCTATCTAATTAGGTCATTAGAGATTCCAATCAATCTCGGTGAGAACCTATCATTTATTCTCATTCATCATGAGGTCAATAATCTATTCTACCAAGCATCAATAGGACAAAATCAGTCATAATCAAACATATCAAAATCAAGGAGAAACATCAATTTTTTCATCATTCTAAGGTAGATGTGCTAGAACAATGTTTCTATGCACTAAAATCATCAATGTGCTAGAAAAATTGGTCTATGTGCTAAAACCTACTTGGAATGTGCTATTCTAATTTATGCACTAAAACAGTCCATGATTGCGCTACTTCACCTAATGCACTAACATATCCAACCATTGTGCCAAATTATTCTATCTATGTGCTACAGGGGTCATTGTGCTAACAAAAGTTACCTATGTGCTATTAATCTAAACCTATGTAGTAAGAGATGCCCTAGAACTTCATGAGCTAAAACATTCGCCCTAAGTGCTAAAACGCATTTCGCGTGCGCTAAAACAGAGAAATTGCATGTAAAAACATGAAAAACGTGTGGAAAAAATTCAAAAAATTACACGAAGGCACATTTTTTGAGGCACTTACCAGAGGTCCATACACAACGGTTCGCTGGTATCACCTCACTCACTCAAATCAATGGGTGTGATACGGAATCACCATTTTGGCTCCCAACTCTTTTCTTCAAATCACTATGTGCAAATGAAATGGAATGGTAAATGATTGTCACTTTTTACTTTTTAAAAGGGGTAAAAGGGGGGTATTTAAGTGGCATTGCATTTTCCAATTATCAAATTATTTTTCTATGCACCACCACTCTCTCATTTTTTTATCAAGAAATGAATCCGGTATAAATCTTAGAAATTTTTTTAAAAAATTCACAAATCCTAAAAATCAAAAATTTTGAAAAACTATAAAATTTAAAAAATCATCAAAAAATCCTAAAAATTCAAAAATCTATCTGATTCATCTCCCGAGGGGCATACTCACATCATCATCTAACAATTAGCATCTGGGGAAAATAATAAAATTTATCAGCATCACCAAGCAATTTTTTCTTTGAATCAACGTGTCGCCACACATCACTTAAAGAGGTGCAAAATGTAGAGACCTATTTCTGTCCACTTGATTAAATGAATTTTATATTTGTTTAATTATCATTCATCCAAATATTAATTAAATTCATATTTAATTAATCAATACCCCTTTTCAACTATTATTAAATTAATATTTAATTAATTCATCCCAACCCCCTTCTTCTATTAGTTAAATAAATTATTCAATTTATTTAATTTAATTCACTTAGCCAAATTCAAACCATTAATTAAATAAATAAATCATATTTGTTTAATTAAATCCCCCTCACACATTTAAATAAATGAATATGTATTTAAAATACCCATCTAATGCAACTTGCACATTTAATTAAAATAAATGAATTTTATTTTAATTAAAATCCTATTTTACCCACTTGCATTCTTCTACAATACCCACTTGCTCACTAATTTCTTCTAATCCCTTCTAAATTAGCCTAATCAATTTCTAATAGGTTGCACATTACTAAACTAAGAAATTAGGGAAGAGTCGCTTCTCAAAATAATTAAGGCTCTTACAAATGCTTAAAGGCCTTCTCCCTTCAACAAGTTAACCCTCAAAGTCTCCTCAAGTCTTAAGGCTTTAATCCAACTAACCCATCTTTGACCCTTCATTAGAGACTTTTTCTTTAACCCAACCATCCAAGGTAACTATCAAGTCTCTTCAAGCATTTAATGCTTTGACTAAGGTAATCCTTTAGCCCTTGCACATTCATTTACCCCTTGGATAAAGCCTTTATCCAATAAATCAACCACCTAGGGTAACCATCATGTCTCTTTAGGAATTTAATGCTTTGTCCCTCTTGTCTCAAGCCTTCTCATGATGCCACTTGTCACCATTGCATTGGTGGAAGTTGTAAACATGGATTCAGGATCAAGCCCTCCTCATGCAATCCTACCCCTTGCTAAGCTAAATCTATCCTATCCATCCAATTACCCATTTCCTCTATAAATAGGACTTATACTTTCATTATCAAGGTGCTTTCATTATCAAGCTACATATTGTGTTACACAAGTCCCTCTCATATACACAAGCATTTTAGAAGCATTTTAGATCATAGTTATCATTAGCAATTATCCATGTTAGCATAACATTTTCATTATCATAAGCATAATACTTTCATTATCATAGATCAATTTCAATAGCATTGTTATTATCATATAATATCTTAATTGCATAGCATATAGATCATTCTATCACAACACTCATCCTTTACATTGTCATTCTGAAATTCAAGTGCTCAATGATCTAAGAACCAAATCATGACTTGAGCAATCTTTATAGACAGGGAACAATGGAACTCCTTAGAATGATGGTTTGTTTAATTTGTTTTTAATTACATCCTTTTATAGAATGTTTCATTGGTGTGTCACTTATATTTTGATCATTTGATAGTCACACTTTTGTGCACACACCACTAACACTTAACTAGGAGCTAAAATTATGTACACTATGCTAATCAATAAGGTGTTACTTTCATTGTATTCTATTTTTTTAGAATTAGATGATCCTTTCTTACAATAAACTTTCAATTACAACCAAGCAGAATTAACCAATAAGCTCATGAAAGCTCAAAGACTTTACATGATTTCTTATAAAGCTTCAAGAACAAAGATGAAATATGTGTAGCTTAAAGACTTCAACATACACTTCACCTTAAATGCACAAATGTAGAAGGTAAAAACATCACAAATAATACAAGTTATCTCTTTGCTGAAGTATGAAACATTAGTTTCAAATGTGATAAGTAGCTCAAAGACTACAAGATCAAGTTTGACAACATAACATTAATTATAAACACAATAAGCAGCTCATAGACTACAAGATTGGGTTTAAATCTCTTTCAAATAACACCATAGTACTCACAATCAAATCCAAATAATGTTGACACACTACAACTTGTTCCAACATAAATATTGAAAGCAACTTGTCTCTTTTATTCATTGCAATTTGGTTTACATCTAAAAACAAAGTTTTAGAGTTTTTCCCAAACAAGCAAAGTTTTGTTACATTGCCAAAACATTGATAAAAGATCAAAAGATCCTTACTACAATAAGATTCCTCATATATATAGAAGAAGGATGATGCACAAAAATGGGAAAAGTTACAACTAATTTGTGACCAAGTCAAAGGTAGAAACCTATTTGACTTAGGACACGTGCAGTCCTACATGTGTACTAGTGCATATATAGAATAACACCTGAATTGTTGATAGCTTATTACAAAATGACACTTGAAGTGTCGATTGAAATTACAAAATTCCACTGTGCTAAAGATGCATAAAAATGACTAAGTGTCCAAAGACACATCTTTATTATGATCATCCTTCTTCAAAAAATATTCATATTATTTCCAAGTAGCCTGTATTTCAAAATCATCTAGTGTTTATAATTTTTGACGCTACTGAGGATGATAGGAAGAGCGGATAGGAGTCTTTCTTCTTGAAATTCATTGTCTTTTCCTTGGAGATGGTTTTGACATTTGAATAGCATTTTAGCATTCGGAAAATATCAACACCTGTAACGAGCAACTCATTGACCATCTTGGTCATTTATACTGAAGAGGATCATGTATTACAATATTGAATTTGGTATCATTAGGGTTTCCAAAACCCCCATTGTATCATGATGGAACAAGTGTGAATCAGGCCTATGAACCCTAATTACATGTGGGTTCAACTGGTGTACTTCGGGTTTGTAGGCCTTATGCAAACCTATGGCTAAGTGTTGTTCAAAGGTACAATTTGAGTTTGTAGACCTGAACTACACTTAGAATAAAGGCCAGGTGTAGTTTGGACCTATAGACCCAAACTAGACCTGGGAAAAAACATGTCATTGGTGTAGGTAGGACCTATAGGTCCGAAATAAACTTGGAGAGTGCATGGGGTAAAACTAGTGTAGGTCGGACCTATAGGTCCGACATACACCAAAGAATGGATGGATAAAACAAAGTGTAGGTCAAACCCGTAGGTCTGCCATACACCAAAAAATTGGATCCATGGTGTAGGTCATGTTGACCCCTTTGACATTGAGTTTGGCATTGATGTCATGATGAGACATTATACTTGGTTTGAAACTGTGAGCATTATAACAAATCAAGTTAAAGTTTTTTTGTATCTCATTTTGCCTTAGTTGTTGATGTCTCATATGTTTTGTTTCTAACAAGAATTGATACCTTATCATTATTTCCTGATAAGATATTAGTGGCTTGTTTAAGAAAGACTATTAGTCATTAGCAGTCTAATTCCTATGAGGTATATAATGAGATCTTGAAGGTATTTAATGCCTATCTTAAAGAATTTGTCTATAATCTTCTCGGTGGCAAAGCATATTTTTTTTAATATTGTGTATGAGTTTGAAAAACTCATAAAAAACTTGTGCAAACTACTTGGTACTATGCAAAGAGGAGACTTGATTAAATAATCTTTGTGTGGAGAACTATATCATTTGAAAAGACATTAAAAGTCTTTAATGTTGAAGGCATTATGTATTTCACTTGGCACATTGGTGATTATCTTGGTCGACATGATGTAAAGAAAATTCTGTCATAATTTGAAAAGTGGTCAACATCATTGTGCTTGACACTCTTTCCTTGATGGTCGATATTTGAACAAGCATTATTATGTAGAAAATTATTTGAAAGGGATCTTATGGTTTTTTTATGATAGCATCATTGGGAATATTGCTAGCACCTCAGTGTTAGATTCAATGATAGTCCCAAAGACACTAAGAGGGGGGGTGAATCAATGTCTAACTGGTTAATAGAATATTTAAACATATTAATAACTTTGCATCCCAAAACAGTGTACCGGTAAATGAGAATTATTGCAATAAATAAAAATAATAGAGACAACATAGAAACACACCATAACACAAGATATTTAATGAGGAAACCTGGTGTGGGAAAAACCTTGGTGGGATTTGTGACCCATAATATTTACTCACTGGTCAATGAATAAATACTACTTACAATGAGGGGCTTGCACATGCAAGGAGGCCAACAGCCTAGAGCTCACTGCTCAATCACAAAATAGGAGTCACACTAACTACAAAATGGATTATCAAATTCCAATACAATATACTGCTCAAAACAACATCTCCCATGCCAGGTTCAATATTGGTTTAAGCTCAGTCAATAACCAAAACCTTCGCTATCAACTATATCAACTTAAACAAAATTGCCTTATATTTCTCATCCATCTACTTACATAAAATGACCTATAAGATCTCATACATATATGAGTCTTTTACAATGTACCATGTCAGCTTACAAAAGATATTTATATTAAAATACAATAAATAAAAGTTTATTCCATGTCGGCTTGAGTGTCGGTATGCATTATTGTCGATGTTGGTGAAGTGCCTACCAATGTATGTAGAAATCTATTGACAGTGCCGATATCTACCGGTTGGTTGCCAGATGGTTGTTAGATGGTTGCCAATTGGTTGTCATCAATGAGAACATCAACTATTGTCATAAGAGTGTAGAATGCCAACAATCTCCCCCTTTGGCATTGATGGCAACACTCATGAGAAAAATCAAAAAACAGTTTCCAAAAACTAAAGTCCAAAAAAGCAAGTCAATATACTAATCATAGCTCAATCACAAAAGCAGATTGCAATGATCAATCCTAACACACTCAATAAAGACATGAAAACAAAACATTCAAGATTTGAAAATTAAGCAAACCAAATGCAGACTTGAACATCTCCTTCATGTGGCTCCATTGTCCTTCTTTCTCCTTCAAATAGGTTTTGTTGTGGATCTCACCTACAAGTGCATACAGATGAGATGAAAGCAAGTAGACAAGATAGTGGCGCAAGAATACTCGAAGCGTGATTGATTCAACAAAGTGATTCATTCAATAATGTGATTATTCGATAATGTGATTATTAGATTGGGATTGAAGAAATTCATCCAATTTATAGATAAATTGGAGAAAAGACAAGATTAGCTTGAAATTGATATTAGAGGCAATTGATTTCAAAAATGGGAAAATCGAGTTGAAAGAAGAAGGTTATGACACCTTCTATGTCATGAATTATGACATATTGCCAATGCAAAGGTTAGAAGACTAGAGGCTTATGACATCTTGCTATGCCAAAAGTATGACGCATGAGAAATTCATGCTTCCACCGAAGCACAAAAATAGGGAGAACTAGAGAAACATTTGATTAGGTGGAAATTGAATTTGACAAATTAGAAAATAGGAAATTAGAAAATTAGAAATGATGAAATTAGAAAATTGATGCAAATTAGGTAAATTAATTAATAATTTCTCATTCATTAATTAATTTACAAAAATAGGAGGAATTAATTAGCCAATTAAATAAATATTTAATTGGGACAAGAAGACTTAGGATAAATAAATAAATTATTTAACCTAGAGGGAAAATGACAAACAAGATTAAATGAATAAATCATAAAACCTTGGAAGATGAATTAGAAATGCAAGGACGACAATGAGGTCCTGACAAAAGATAATTGATGTAGGGTCGATTTAATCATGATTTTGACTTGATAAATGATTTGATTGATAAACAATTGAAATTGGTTGACAAATTGACCAATATTGATAAAGAGACCAAATTGATATGTGCCAACTGACATGATTAAAGAGGACAAGGATCGATGACGAATTGATCGTAAAACGACGAGATTGACAAGTTGATAAGAGATTGACAAGATCGACCAAAATCATGACTGAAGACTGCTATTGACAAGACCTAATTCGAAAGCGAGACAAATGAAGAATGTAGAAGAATGACTCGATGCTCGCAAATGATAAAGACCAAATGCATGACATAGGAGAAATGTTAATGCGACGCAAAAACCTAAAATAAGGCAATGCGCAAATGTTAAAGTACGATTCCACAAGCGTTGACCATTTTTAGGTGTCTACATTTTGCCCCTCTTTGAGACAATGTGATTTTAAGAGTTGTTTCAAAGAACAATATTGAAAATGCCCCGGACGCTGACAATGACATATGCATGCCCCCTCGAGGAATTGGCTAGAAACATGCAGAAAAGAGGCCAATTGATCGATAAAAATGATAGGATCGAATGGACCGTCAATAGAAGATTGGATGCATGAAGGACAAACAAAAGAAGACACAAAAGACCATGACCAACATAAGATGGATAGGGTGCACGTCCATCTATGCACGGACAAAGATCTATAAATGAGGCAAAGAGAGTGAAAATTGCTCATTTGCACTAGCCAAAAAGGAGAATTTGTTGCTTTGGAAAAGGACAATTGCAGAGAGATGGCAAACATTCCAAGGGCATATAACCTCAAAGAATGTGTACGCACGTACAGACAACTGGATGATGCGGGAGCAGCAGTATGTATCTCAAAAACCCATGTTTTCAATTTGATGAATTTGACTTGCTTGCGGGACATTGCGGGGCCCATAGGGGATGCAGAAAGGGACTCTTGTGCTTGTGTAGGGTGAATCTTGCACTTGTGTAGGGTCTTCTGCGCTTGTGTAGAGGGACACAGGCACAGGTTATATGACACAGGTGTAGGACTCATCACACAAGTGTAGTTGTGCTCTGGGAACTCAATTTAGGTCAAAAACAGCATGCAAATGATCCAGAAAGGGGGGATAAGGGTAGGATAGGTAAGAATAGATGAAAAACACCCTGATTTGGACATGAAAATGAGGAAATGCAACAATTGTGATGCAGAGTTGACAGTATCCATTGATCACGCGGGAGAACCGACCAGACTACTTCATGTTACAACATAGACTCAGAAGCACTGATAGAGATACATTAGTAGGACTTGGGATATACTATGTCACATTCATGCCTAAGATTAGGGAAAACACAGGACTACTTACCGCATTGGCAGAGCGATGGCATTCAGAGACCTCCTCATTCCATCTGGCGACTGGAGAGGCGACGGTGACACTAGAGGATGTATGGTGTATCCTCCGCATTCCAATTCATGGAGAGATGGTAGAGTATGACCTAGTGATAGGGAGAGACGCGTTGTGTAGATTATTTGAGTGCAACGCAGATGATCTAGATATCATCAAGAGGGAGATTGGCTGGGAGACCATGGCATCAGAGTATGATCGATGATATGTGGTGATAGCCATGGTTATAGCATGCCTACTAGCAAGAGACAGACGAGGACATGGATTCCCTATTGGATGGGGAAGAGTGCTAGAGAAGATGGCGATAGAGGGTACGGTGTATGCATGGGGACCATATGTACTGGCTATGATGTATTTTCAGTTGCATTAGATAGCATATCAGGGAGTTCAGACTTTGAGCTATGGAGTCACACTATTATAGGTATGGGCATTTGAGCACAGAGCCATATGTCTTGCAGAGAGATAGGTAGTACCACACCGACCATATGTGTACTGCTATGGAGGAGCACTAAGATAGGGTCCTTTTGGATACATATTGTACTGGCGACACGAGCTAGACAGACTGAGAGAGTTCACATGGAGGCCATATCGTGATTGCCCTGGATGGTCAGATGATAGTGATGAGCTACCATATTGTAGATAGGAGAGGTACCTGATTGGGTGACCAGTGAATCACCAGAGAGTGATTGAGATGTACCTGCCAGAGAGAGTCAGATGACAGTTTGGAGAGAGGCAGGATGTACCTAGGAGGACTGCACACTTTGCCCGATCTCACAGAGAGATGAGTCAGTGGGGGAGTATGATTCAGCCACACATAGCATATGCTAACTTCACATAGCTAGAGTAGAGATAGTGGGATTGGAGATCAGATGTGGTGGATGTCAGGATGACAGAGGAGTATGAGAGATGGTTTGCACGACGGCGGCCAATGCCATTGACAGATCTAGATATTCCAGTACCTAGGTGACAGGAGGACTTCCCACTCGTTGGAGAGGAGGAGGGAGATGATGAGGATGAGGAGGATGAGGGTGGTGATGAGGATGAGGGGGATGAAAAGGATGGAGATGAGGATGGGGATGATGAGGATGAGCTAGATTCAGGCAAGCAGGAGGCAGTGCAGGATATACCCATAGAGCCGGAGACAGCTAGCATAGAGGAGATGGAGATGTGCAGGGATACCATAGCGAGTCAGCATGATCACATTGCGACTTTAGAGAGAGAGAATGAGTAGTTCAGAGCAGAGATAGCCAGACTTACAGCAGCTTGAGATACAACAATAGCTCAGGCACAGCGATAAGAATAGAGAGTCACTGAGTATATTGGGTCGATTCGGGATGCCAGTGCACGGGAGATGGCACAGATGCTGGTAGAGACTGGAGAGGAGATACGCCATTGGAGGAAACTATACGAGAGTGCAGTTACACCAGAGCAGAGAGCATCTTCATATCAGGCACAATCGAGGACAGAGAGCAGGGCATGCTCTCAGAGGTCATTGAGTAGCATGGGGGTGAGTGGACCTATGAGACCACCACAGCCAGGACCAGGAGGGACATCATCCGTGAGACATGGCAGGGATGAGGAGGATAGAGGGAGCACCCAGTGATAGAGGCACGTGCTCCACATGACAGATAGTGGACATTATGTAATTTGACATTTTGTAGTTAGCCTGCGGGCCATACTTAGGACAGACAATCCAATTTTGTACTCCGATATTATTGTGACATATGATATGATATGCATCGATATGATGGGATGCAATGTGTTATGGCTTATGTTTACTTTCCATGTATGGATGACTTATGCACTGTTTATTGTGGAACATGTATGGATGTATTTTTTTATGTGTTTTCAATGCATTTATAATATGAAATGGATAAAATGCTTGATACGATGCTCGATGTGATGTTTGATATAATGAAAATGTACTAACCAAATGGATGTAGGATGCAACATATGTTTTTGGAGATCGGAGCACTAGACCGAACTGACTATCCGAACTGACGAAAGAAATGCTAGTAAGAAGAAATGAAACAAAGGACAGTTAGAGATGAAGAAAAACTTGCTTTCAGTAATGCACTTTGTAGGTGAGAACCTTTATTTTAATATAGCAAAATGGATGCGTAGCATCGTGGCATTGAAGGCCAGAGCTGAAATGCAACCCTTTTTTGCAAAAGACAGACACATCGCAGACAAACAACAATCACAACCAAAAAGAAAAGGACCATGAACCATCCCGGTCACTCTAAATCACTCAGTAACATCATCGAGCAACATAGGAACATGATCAAAGCCAAAAATAAATTAGTAAAAAGATAAGATACACAAATTCCAACAAATCAAACAAACATCTTGATCTTCTTTGTCAAAAGTTGAAAGTGCCGATAGGATGATCATGCTGTCTAGTTTCAGGACATGCGGTACCCCATCTAAGATAGGACACAATCTGGTTTCGAGTATACCACACCTTGTATAAGACCCATGATAGTAGAGACAAGGACAAATGATTTTGAGGTTGATTGATATGACAATTTTGATCAGTTTGAATGTCTGGTTTGATTGAAAGAGTTCATCTATTTACGCATGATTCCATTAAAGCGCAGCATTGGATTGCGAGTCATTGGATGCATACTCAGTGAGTTGTCTATGCACAGAGGGGTTATTTATTGCAAAATGCTTGTTTTTGGATTTGAAAATTTTTTTTGTTCATTTTTTTCAGGACTTTATTTGACTTTATAGGGATTTTGCCCCCAGTGTCTAGCAAGGCAAGGAATATGACAAGTGAATAAATAGGCTTTCTGAAATGTTGGTGGATAGAAGGATGATAAAGGCCTTTTATTATGGAGACAATGCCGATGCAATTTTCAAGGGCTATGGCGTGATGGGATAAGAGACTGGATATGACAATGTAAAGCAGTGACATGGCATGAGGGACATGTCAAGAGGTTTTTGAAACCATGTTTAAATTTTGCATCCTTATGTCAGATCAAGATCAAGGAATGAAAAAAAGAGTATATGGATAGTGATAAGATATGGATAGTATAAGCAAGACCAAGAATGGATAAGGGACATGGACTGAAAGTCGAGATTGGCTAAGGGATAGTGGCAGAAAGTTGCAATAAGCTAGGGAATATGGATGAAAAGGTTATAATAAGCAAATGGATAATGACCAAAAGCTATGATAGACTAAAAGCTGCAAACAAGATGCATGATGCTCATGAAGATCCTTAGCCTTGTCAAGATCAAAGGTGGAAAGAGGAAATGGACATAAGGGACAATAGGATATGAAGGGTAATGATAGGGGTTCGATAGGATAGTGAAGGGCAATAAGATATGAAGGAGGAAACCTGCCCCCAAGTATGGTATGCAAGAAGTTCATAGATTACGCATGACGCCTGTTTGCCAGGTTTTCATCATGGTACTTGCCCGAGGCACCTGTTTGCCAGGTTTTCTCCAGTGGACGAATTATTTTTGCTTTACTTTTTTTCTTCTTTTTCTTTTCTTTTTTTTTTCTTTTTTTCAATTTTTTTTTTTTTGTATTTTGACTTTTTCAATAGAAGATGGACACATGATAGGGGATGGAAGAAGGACTGAAGCATCTTTTTGTTTGGATATTAGCCTTGAAAAAAAATGGACCATGGCCTTTAAAAGTATGCTCAAAGATGTTGGTAGGATAAGGACATGGAAAATAAGATGAAACTAAGGCGAGGACTTATGCAAAGGATTAGATCAAAGGGATGGAAGGATGGAAAATATGCATTGGATAATAGGTACGGTATTGGAATAATTGGGCTTTAGTGGATGTAAATGAAGGAAAGATCAACATTGGCACACACCTTGAGGGGTGATGGACTGATGGTGGAAAGATGTATTTTGGATATTGAGATTTTGAGGAAGGAAAGGCTATGGATTTTGGGAAATAAGGGCCCAAAACGGATGAAGAAGGTGATGGAGAAATAGACTTGGAAGATTTGGATGGAGGAATAGCAACTTTGGATGCCAAGTTGGATGTTTCTTTTTGTGCTTCAAGGATCTTCTTGGGGATCCACATGGTTTTTGATTTTTCATGCGTTTGTGGTTCCTTGGAGTGCATTGCTTGCACAAGGGATTTAGGAACCCATATATATTTTGACTTTTCTTTATTTTGCTCAGTGGGCCTTTGTGGCCTTTTGGATATATTTTTTTCTTTATAGATCATATTGTTCTTTGTTTTGACATGTCGATTATATTGGACATGTTGATCCTTGAATACATGTGGATTTTTAGACTTATGACTTTTATACTTGGTATCCAAATTGCTTCGAGGGGGAAAGGAATGCATGGATGGATATGAATGAAATGGACTTCTTTTGGATGGATGAAATTTACTCAAGGATGTGTGCCTTTGTTGACCTTGCATAGAGGACGAAGGGATATAAGGACCTAAGATGGATGGAAGGGATGATGGGGAAGGGATATGTTTGGATTGTGATGGGGGGATACCAACATCTTGAGAGTGAGTTGTGTAGACATGACCCTTAAGATCTTCTTTAACATGAAGGGATTCTTGCTTATGGAGATCTATTCCTTTGCCTTTATGAATATCTTGACTTGTAGGATACTCTTTTCTTTTAGAGGAAGACGCGAGTCCATTATGAGGTGGATATGATATGAGAGAAATAATGAGATCTTGAAGTGGATCGGATTGCACCAAAGTGGAAGAACCCATTATGCATGTCGAGGGTTCATGAACATCTTGCACTAACACATTAGAATCATGAAGGGGGACATGGTTCAATGATAGGCTCTTCAAGAGATGGAATGGGAGAAATAATGGGATCATCAAAAGGAATGAGATCTTGGAGTGTATATGGAGCATTAAGACAAGGAGATGGAGGAACAAAAGGATCTTGTGGAGGATTTAAAGGAATAATTTGATCTTGACAAGGAGGAAGATCATTAGAATCCTCTTGAAAGGTGCTTTGCTCTTGACTTTCAATGGGATCATCGGAAAGGATGGAAGGGATATCTTGATCTTTCTTAGGAAGCGGAATGCCAATGGGATTTGAAAGGATATTGTATTCATGAAATAGAAGGGGATAATTTGGGATTGGATGGACTAGGATATCTTGATCCTGCTCGGGGAATGGAGTGTCAATAAGGATTTGGAAAGGATGGAAAAGAATAGGGGAATCATCATGAGTGTCTAGGAAGATGGGATCCTGGTCAACAATTGGATGGGATGATAAGGTTTCAAGATCTTGATCTTGATCTATTTTAAGACACATTTCTTCATGCTCTAAATTATCCTCTTGACATGAGGTTTTACTTTGGATATGCATGGAGGATTCTGACAAGGAATCAATGTTTTGGCATGAAGGAAATGCACTTTGAACATTTGTGATGGATTCTAGCAAGGAATCAATGCATGAACATGAGGAAGAGGGACTTAGAATGGGGTCCTCTAAAATAGGTAATGGCAATAAAGTGCATGGTAGCATTGGGTCTTGTATTTCTGGAACATGACAAGGATGTGCATCATGAATTGGATTATCTTGGCAATCAAAAATTATGGATAGCCCTTGAATAATGTCATCCTTGGGTGTATTGTTTGATGAGGACAATATAGAAGGTTATTGTGAAATTCTAAAGGTGTAGGGATAGATGCCACTGGAGAGTCAATTTGTTTGCAGGGGGATGAGGCATTGCTAGACATGGTTGTATCTAGAATTTGAACTTGTTTGGCAAGGAGTTGGTTTTGATCTGATGTCATATTTTGATTATGAACTTGGTTCAATTGTTCTAACATGTTTGAAACTTGGGTTGGTCTGTGCTGCAACCTTTGTTTTTGAATGTTTGGTTGTGGTTGTTGACATTGATATTCCACCATTGGTTGAACCATTTGTGGACATTGTATAGCTGGTTGGACATATTGTTGAAATTGGACCATTGGTTGTATTGGTTGTATATGTTGAACAATTGGTTGAACCATTGGTTGTATTGGTTGAAAATCTGATTGATAGTAAACACCTTCTTGTTCTTGTTGTGGAGGCACATAATGTTGAAATTGATGTTGTCTCTTTTCTTGAAATTGTTTCATCATCTCTATTTGGGAGAGGAGAGCTGGTATATCTGATCATTCAACAAGAGATCTTACATCAATTGGCTCAATCTTTGGATTTCGACCTGGAAATTTTTGAAACATTTTGGACATTTGTGATCTATTCTTCTCAATGTTTTTCACTCTTTGTTCCAATATCTCCTCTTCTTGAGCTAGCTTCTCCTCTAGTTTTTGTATTTGGAGACTTATTTCATCCTAAAAAGTTTGATCGATATTGCTTTGTTGTTGGGTTGGATATAATTGTGATTGCATTGTCGGTCGATATGTCAAACTTTGTTGCATCATTGGTGCTTGGAACCTTGTTTCAATAGACATGTCACTATGCAAATGCAATATTTTTGGAATTTTTCAAGGATAATGTATGATATGCAATTAAATGCAAACTAAATAGATGAAAATGCAATCTATGGCAAGAGTGAAATCTATGTTTTTGGTTTTTTTTCAAGATTTTGACAAACTTTTGAAATGCAAATCTAAAAAGAGACCCTTAGGAAATTGAAATGATGACTAGACCTCAAAGGACAAAAGGACCAAGTGACAAAAGGACAAAATGACAATGTCTCCCCTATATGCTTGGATACTAAGCTAGGTTTGACCAAATGACAATGATGACAAAAAGAGAAAAGGTTTGATAAGGTCTAGACTTCCTAACAATGACTTAGGGTTTATCAAAGATTTGGATTACTCGAGTATGACAAAACCTAGTTTTGACACTATATGCTAAGGGACAATTACTATGCAAGTGACCCTAATATGATATGATAATAACCTAAGCTTAATGAAGAGACCTAGGGTATGCAAATATGAATGTATGACAATGGTATTACACTAATGCAAGAGGACACATGCAAAATGGATGACCCTTATTGATATGCAAAGGAGTATGACCTAGGTGAAACCTAACCTTGGTAGTTGACAATGACTTTGCAAAATACAAACTTAGGATGAACCTAAATCTAAGTGACATGAATGTTGAGACAAGATTTTGAACAATGTTTGACAACCATGTTTGAAGATGCGTTTTGAAGTTTGTTGGATGAAATTCTCTTGTGTTTAACCTTGTTTTGAATCAATTTGTCTTGTTCTTGAAATGAGATACAATTCAACTTTTGACAAGCAAAGAATACAAGATATTTCAACTTAGACTCAAGACAATCATGCTCATTCCCACATTTCTTATGGTAGCCAAGGACATTAGGTACTTGAGAGGTAGACTCATTATGGGATTCAAGGAGAATACATAGATGCTTGACCCCACGGGCTCCCCTCCAGGGCACTCACTTCTCAAGGCAGCTAAGCATCAGTCCCCATGGAAATCACCCCATGGCGAACTTAGTATCTCTTCCAAGTATCTGAACTTGTCCTTCTCAAGCAACTAGAAGGATTTTTGGCCTCTAAATACAAGGTGTTTAGTAAGGATTTCTATTAAGCGTTACTCCTTGATGTCACACAAGCGTGATTGAGACATTAAGCCCATCAAGATACCAAACAAATGTAGTCGCGCAAGCACAATTTAGACCATGAGGCCCTACTTAGATGTTGATATGAGAAAGAGTTCAAGGGTCATCACTTCCCAAGTAACTGCAATTCCCACGTAACCCTTCCTTCAAAGCTTTCACCCATCAAGTATTTGTTTATAGTGAGTTAGAATGCCAAGGTATTCTAGCCGTACTCACTTTGGGTCATTTCCTTCTCACGATTATCACTTTCTTGCAAAAGCAAATGGTCGGGAAGGCAGGCCCTCTAAAGGTGACACACAATCAAAAACATGAGCATGGTATTGAAGATCTGGATTTCTGATCACCCTAAGAAGGATGAGAGCATACTCTCCTACTCCAATGTCAAACTCAACAATCAAGGCAAACATACATTCATTCCATCCTATTTAGAAATCACTAGGTGCCTAAATATTAATTGCAAACACGAAGTTTAGTTATAGTCCAAGGCAACTTGCAAAACCTAATTTAGAAGTTTGATATGCCTAGTCTTTGACTATCGAACCTGCACAAAATGTGTTAGTAGTTTCATTTATTGTCTTTATCATGTGTATGCCAAGGTTCTGCACAGAGAATCAGTACCAAACAAACAAAAAAAAGTAGAAACAGAATGCAAAAGAAAACAATTTGCAAGTGAAAAACAATGGCTTTTACCTCTATTTCTGGCCCTACACAGCCACAAAATGTCTGACACAGGCGCAGAAGTCTTGAAATAGGTGCAGAATGTCTTTGACACAGGCACAGAATGTATAACACAGGTGTAGAATGTCTGACACAGGCATAGAATGTCTTTGAAACAGGCACAGAATGCTTGACACAGGCGCAAAATGCTTGACACAGGCGCATAATGCTTGACACAGGTGCAGAAGTTCCCAGAAAACACTGCAGTACCCTGTTTCTTGGGTTTTTGACCTGCACATCATCTCAAAATCACTCAAAAGCATGGTTAGGGGGTTAGTTCATGTTAGGTTCACCAATTAATGTAGCATAGGAAATCGGAAATCATTAAAGCAAATCAATATTAGTCATCATAGGTCAATAACAAAAGTAGATTGCAATGATCAATCCTAACACACTCAATAAAGACATGAAAATAAAACATTTAAGATTTGAAAATTAAGCAAACCAAATGCAGACTTGAACGTCTCCTTCATGTGGCTCCATTGTCCTTCTTTCTCCTTCAAATAGCTTTTGTTGTGGATCTCACCTACAAGTGCATACACATGAGATGAAAGCAAGTAGACAAGATAGTGGCGTAAGAATACTCAAAGCATGATTGATTCGACAAAGTGATTCATTCGATAATGTGATTATTAGATTGGGATTGAAGAAATTCATCCAATTTATAGATAAATTGGAGAAAAGACAAGATTAGCTTGAAATTGATATTAGAGGCAATTGATTTCAAAAATGGGAAAATTGAGTTGAAAGAAGAAGGTTATGACACCTTCTATGTCATGAATTATGACATATTGCCAATGAAAAGGTTAGAAGACTAGAGGCTTATGACATCTTGCTATGCCAAAAGTATGACGCATGAGAAATTCATGCTTCCACCGAAGCACAAAAATAGGGAGAACTAGAGAAACATTTGATTAGGTGGAAATTGAATTTGACAAATTAGAAAATAGGAAATTAGAAAATTAGAAATGATGAAATTAGAAAATTGATGCAAATTAGGTAAATTAATTAATAATTTCTCATTCATTAATTAATTTACAAAAATAGGAGGAATTAATTAGCCAATTAAATAAATATTTAATTGGGACAAGAAGACTTAGGATAAATAAATAAATTATTTAACCTAGAGGGAAAATGACAAACAAGATTAAATGAATAAATCATAAAACCTTGGAAGATGAATTAGAAATGTAAGGACGACAATTAGGTCCTGACAAAAGATAATTGATGTAGGGTCAATTTAATCATGATTCTGACTTGATAAATGATTTGATTGATAAACAATTGAAATTGGTTGACAAATTGATCAATATTGATAAAGAGACCAAATTGATATGTGCCAATTGACATGATTAAAGAGGACAAGGATCAATGACGAATCGATCGTAAAACGACGAGATTGACAAGTTGATAAGAGATTGACAAGATCGACCAAAATCATGACTGAAGATTGCTATTGACAAGACCTAATTCGAAAGCGAGACAAATGAAGAATGTAGAAAAATGACTCGATGCTCACAAATGATAAAGACCAAATGCGTGACATAGGAGAAATGTTAATGCGATGCAAAAACCTAAAATAAGGCAATGCGCAAATGTTAAAGTACGATTCCACAAGCGTTGACCATTTTTAGGTGTCTACACATCTACTTACATAAAATGACCTATAAGATCTCATACATATATGAGTCTTTTACAATGTACCATGTCATCTTACAAAAGATATTTGTATTAAAATTCAATAAACAAAAGTTTATTCCATGTTGGCCTGAGTGTCAGTATGCATTGTTGCCGATGCTAGTGAAGTGCCTACCGGTGTATGTAGAAATCTATTGTCAGTGCCGATATCTACCAGTGTATGTAGAAATCTATTGTCAGTGCCGATATCCACCGGTTGGTTGCTAGATGGTTGTTAGATGGTTGCCAATTGGTTGCCATCAATGAGAACATCAACTATTCTCATAAGAGTGTAGAATGCCAACAATCTCCCCCTTTGGCATTGATGGCAACACTCATGAGAAAAATCAAAAAATAGTTTCCAAAAACTAAAGTCCAAAAAAAGATGTGCTCCCCCTGAGCAAGTGATCTCCTCTATACAAGTATTTTTCTCTCCACTACTCCCCCTTTGACATCAATGCCAAAGGCTGTCAAAAATAATCAAATGAGTTCAAAAATTTCACCTCAAAGTCTGTAACCGGTTGGTTACAATCTGAAAAATATCTGCCAAAACTAAATTTAGACTCTGCATAAACCTTTTTCTATCATTAAAAGTTGCCTCAGTTTGTTGGATCATGCCAGTGAGATAATGCATGTGTTCCTTCGGTGATCGCTCTCTTTGAACTAATGCCTTAGATATTTCAATTCTCCAAGTAATTAGATTATCCTGCCTCAAACCAAGTTTATCTTTAAGTTCCTAGGCATTTGACCTTATCCTTGCCTTCTCTTTCTCAAGTTTTTCTAATTTCTCCTCAAAAACTGCAATTTCCTACTCAAAAACTGATATATGTCCAGATGAACCAATTATATTATCTGCTATGTCATCAATTTCTTTCTGTGTTTTTTTATCTCCTCATCTATGTCTATTGTCAAAAGGTAAGGTTTGCATGTTACCCTATATAGCTCCTTGTACTCCAAAATTATAGAGTTAAGTACCAGTAATAATGTATTTAAGTGTTCTGTACATTTCTTTATAGTGTCTTCGAAGAATGTGTTTTTCTCTTTTTCAACTCTCTCCTTAATTGTGTCCTCGTTCACCTTATCAATAGTTATTACATTATCAGCAATAAATTTGGACAATGTGTCCAATTTACCCAAAGAATCAGTAATGTGATCTATTTTACAATTTGGTACAATCAACTTAAGGATAGGTAATGTGTTGTCAATTGCCTTATAGGCCAATGCATTGCAATCCATTATCTTCTTAATTGAATCCTAAATTACCTTTGTAACATTGGTAGGTCAAAATTGACCTATAGATGTGTCAGATGTCTGACCAATCATTTTTATTACCTCTTTGCTTCCATCAGATGTGTCCATTTTGCTTGCATTTCTTCTGGTGGATCATTCTGTGTTTGCATACCAAACATACCAAAAGGTTTCCAAAGCAGAAAGTACCCTTTTTGTCTCCCTTAATCTTTTTCAGGGTATCAATAAGCTCATCTTTTACTATTCACACACATCTATCTTAGTATTGTTGTTTAACATTTCATGTGCACTATAAATACAAAGAGTGGAAATAGAATTGAGTATGTTAGCATGTGTGGCTTTGTATCCAAGGACCATACTTACATATCTCAAATTAATGTCCTTAATGTCATTTACTCTAAGTGATCTATTGTCAGATGTTTCTCCAGTTAGGTTTGTCACCATTTTGTTGGGAATCTTCTTTGTCTTATCAGGTCTACTATCGGTTGAGGGTAAACCAGTAACTACCTTAATTCCTTGTCAGGTTATCTTACAAATAGAATCCAACCATAAGAATTCTCCATGTGCTCTACTCAATACAATCCTTACCACTTCCTCTGGAAATTGAGGGATATTCAGTATCTCCATAAAACCTAAAATTTCCATAATATTATGTTTGGGTTTAACAATTCCATGTTCATCACAAATGAGCTTGTTAAAAAATTTCATTAACTCCTCAGATGCTAGGTCTTCTATATTGCAATGTATGTAAATCCTAGGGTCTTCTACAAATGCTACACCCTTAGGTATTTTTGAAAAATCTCCTACAGAGTCATCTTGCTTCGCAATCTCAGGAATTAGTTTGAATACGGGCCTAGGATGTTTCACATTCTCCACAATGGTAGGGTTTGGAATAAATTCAGGAATAGAAGATGAAGCAGCCATTATGAAAAATACCTCTTATCCAGATGTTCGTTGAATGCTTGAAAAATACTTCTCAGATTTGCCTTGAATGCCTTTGCTCGATTTTGCACTCACAAAAAATTTGAATGCTTGGTTAGTTTGAAATGAGGGTTTCCCAGTGCTTTATAGCCAAAATGTTCTCTAAAACATCATTAAATGCTTGTCGGTTAAGTGAAAACTTAACACACCTATCAATAAAGAAGAAATGTATCTTCTCACCATCAACCAAGGGTAGAATGCATGTTTTTCAATTTGCTGCCATACCCCCAAGGGATTATTCCTTAGTTAGATGAAGAATCTCCTATCGGTGGAGGAGTACTCTATTCTACTAGTGAAGATATAGTTTCATCAGTTCTCTGATCTCTTTTCTTAATCCAGTGTTTAGAAAAGTCTTTCTTTACTTCTTCTACCTTCTCTTTTCCCTTCAAGCTAGATCTCATATTGTTTGTCGATGCATTCTTTCTTCTATAGAATTTTGCAATATGTCCAATCTTGTTACATGTATAACAAGTCACATTATTCCTCTAAATAGCCATTCCATATCCTTGACCGGTTTGTGATCTGCATTGATTAGATAAATGTACAAATCTTTCACAAACATAGCATTTCACATTCATTCTACAATTTTCAGAATTATGACCAACTTTGTCGCATTTGGAACATTGATCGGTGGGTGAGTTCATATTCTGATTATTTCTAAATCTACACTAATTTTCTCTATGACCAAACTTATTGCAATTGAAACATTTCCCATTAAATTTGTAAGCATTAGGTTGTCTTACCGATTTGTTCTGATCTTGATTGTTTGTAGTACCAGAAATTTCTCCATGTTCAAATCCAAGTCCTTTAGTATCTCCATTAGGTTTCTGACTTTTCAGTATGTCATCAAGCTCCTCTGAACTTTTCTTGAATATGTGTTTGTGTTTATTTGCAGTAGCCAACTCATTTTCTAGAATTCCAACCTGTCTCATAAGCTCAGTTTTATCATGTTGCATGTGAATCAGATTTGTCTTTAACATATCATTTTCATGACTAAGTCTCAGATTTTCATTTCCACCATCATTAAGTCTCCTAGTGAAGTCTTCTTTATTCTTCTTCCTGTCTTCAATATCTTTACATAATCTCATAGCCATAACTTGCATTTGATTCTTCATATTACTGTTTTCTTGTCTCAACTTGTTTGCAATGTCCCTAAGAGTTTCTTTTTCATCATCATCATTCTGCATCTTCTCATCAAGTTCTTTTCTTTTATTTTGTGCTATAGAAAAGTTCTCCTGGAGTCCTTTAAGGAATTCATGTGTAGTCCTCAGATCATCTTCAAGTTTGATATTCTTAAATTTTTCTGCATCAAAATCTTCAAGAGATCCTTCCAACTATTTTCTTAAGTTCTTCATCTGTACCAATGTCAGAATCTTCCTCAGGTTGTTAGGCTTTTGAAAATAGAGGACCAGGCTCTGATACCAATTGTTAGATTCAATGACAGTCCCAAAGACACTGAGAGGGTGGGTGAATCAGTGTCTAACCGGTTAACCAAATATTTAACCTTATTAATAACTTTGCATCCCAAAATAGTGTACCAGTAAATGAGAATTATTGCAATAAATAGAAATAATAGAGACAACATAGAAACACACCATAACACAATATATTTAACAAGGAAACCCGGTGTGGGAAAAACCTCAGTGGGATTTGTGACCCACAATATTTACTCACTGGCCAATGAATAAATACTACTTACAATGAGGAGCCTGCACATGCAGGGAGGCCAACAACCTAGAGATCACTACTTAATCACAAAATAGGAGTCACATTGACTACAAAATGGATTATCAAAATCCAATACAATGTATTGCTCAAAACATCTCTCATGCCAAGTTCAATACCGATTTAAGCTCAGTCAATAACCAAAACCTTTGTTGTCAACTATATCACCTTATACAAAATTGCCTTATATTTCTCATCCATCTACTTACATAAAATGACCTATAAGATCTCATACATATATTAGTCTTTTACAATGTACCATGTCGTCTTACAAAAGATATTTATATTAAAATACAATAAACAAAAGTTTATTCCATGTCAGCCTGAGTGTCGATATGTATTGTTGCCGATGTTGGTGAAGTGTCTGTCGGTGTATGTAGAAATCTATTACCGGTGTCGGTATCTGTCGGTTGGTTGCCAGATGGTTTCTAGTTGGTTGTCATCAATGACAACATCAAATATTCTCATAAGAGTGTAGAATGCCAACACTCAATTGATTCTCATTCTTTTTTTTTTATGGTGTATTAAAAGTTTTGTTTTCCCTAACACATTCTTGTGGGAATTTGAAAGTTTTTTGGTTTCCTAATGAAACCCTAGCTGCAATCAAGCTAAGGCATAGTCACCATGAGTTGATTGTGGCCTATGAACACTTGGACTTTGCACTAAGTCGTGGAACTTGGAAAGTTGAATGATCACAAATATGGTAAACCTGTTCCATTTGAAGTAAAAAGAAGTTATTTCTTGCTGAAAAAAGATGAAGTTGTTTCTTTCTTGGGAAGATTACAAGTTGGTTATGCTCAGTTTTGTAACATTCTTCATTCCATAGCAGTTAAAAGTGTTGGTCTTTTGGTTTAGTTAAAAAGAACAGTTAGTGGTTTTACAGTTATTTTTAAAAAATAGATTGCAGAACTCTTTAAATGGTTTTTTTGTTCTTCTGAAAAAAGGATTCGATCAAAAAAGAAAAAGTGAGAAGTGGTTTTTGTGTTGCAGTCAGTGATTATTGAAAAAAATGTTGGAATCATTTGCCGTTGCGCTAAAAGCTCAAACTATCAACGTTCTCTATAAACACCAGAATTAACCCAAATCCACAGGAGGCTCACTGTCATGTCACAAATCCTAAGGTCAACATTGAACACCTCACTGACAAGGGGGAAGCTTACTACCAACAATCCCCTCCTCAATACGACCTAAGGGATTCGAACCTATGACTCATGGATTTTGATATCAATTGTTGGAATCGTTTGTCGTTGCACCAAAAGCTTGAAGTATCAATTTTTTCTACAAACACCAGACTTAACCCAGATCCATGAGAGGCTTACTATTGTGTCACGAATCCTGAGGTCATCATTGAATGCCTCACTGACAAGGGGGCAGCTCACTACCATCAAAACCTTTGAGGGCATCTTTATTTAAAATATTGTCTTTCTAAAATAATTACAGAGGACATTATCTTCCTATCATTATGTTGATAGTTGCAAGTTTCATTTGAAAATTTGTGTGCAACATGCACTGTAATTGTTGTGATTCTTATATGCAAAAGTGATATATAGTAGAAAATCAATTTTAGTATGAATATGTTTTGTATTTGGTGGGCTTATAATAGTGAAGTTCATGAGGTATTGAACATTTCTATGCAAAACTGAGGTGTGGTTCAGTGAAACAAAGTATCCCTCTATATTGATTTCTTCAAATTGATAAGTTGATAAAGGTTCTATCAGTAAGACGGAGTAATTTCTTAGTAAATTTTAGTGAGACTTGAAATTATCTCTACCAGTGAGGCATTGAGACTGTTGTAAAACAATATTTTTATCTTAAGCCAATGAGGCAATTTGCGAGTCATTTTTATACCCCAGGAGTCTTTTCCACTCAAGAAATTTATGGTGTCTATGTTAAATCTATGAGCTCTTTAATGATGTATGTTGGAATCATGTTTGATGTTGATTGCATTGCTTGTTTGAAATTTTTAGAGCAACACTTTACTATATTTCTCTGTTTATCATTTAGATATGGTTTAAAAATCAATTTAGCCTCAAGCGATGATTCATCCCCCTACCTCAGTGTTTACAATACTCCAACAGGTCAAACCTATAAGTTTGAACTACACTTAAGGGAAAATACAATGGTGTATGTCGGACCTACATGCTTGCCATACACTAAAGGATGGAAGTTCTAAGGAAAGGTCAAGTTCGAGTCTATGGATCAGAACTACACCAATTCAGGTGTAGTTCAAGTATATGGATCCAAACTACACCAAGATACCAAAATCAACAAAGATGAAATAAAACCAACTCCTAAAAGGCATTTTGCTCAAGCTTTCAAATTGACAACTTTAGACTTCAAATCGAGATGATTTCTTAAGAGCCAAATCACAAATGAAGATAATAAAATTTTACCTCGATCAAGGTGATTATAACACATGGGCTATAAATTGGACAAAATTTGTAGGGGTTATCCCACATTTTTGAGCAAGCCAAAATTGAGGATAATAATTTCATATTGTTATTTTGCAAATTTGATCAAATAAGAGGACACCTTTAACATTCAGACTTTGTGTTGAATACATTGTGGTTTATGGTGAGAGTGTTCTTACGTCATTATTGTTGTAAAATATTGTTTTGATCAAGTAAAATCATTGTAGAGAGATATAATTAAAGAGGAGAACAAATTGTGTCTTGTAAACTTTGTGTTACATTTCAGCATTTGTGAAATAGAATTAGTAATAGAGATTGTTGTTTGAATACTTTTAGCTTCATTTTGTTATTTCAAGTAAACATTGTTAAAATTGTAATTGGATACCTATACAAAGACTTTGCACTTTGTCTTGTTACCTTGGGAAACTATTTTGAGTTACAGAAGTTATTTGTAAAAGGCTGATAGGATTATAGTGATTGTAAGACTTTGTGCTTAAGTACTATTTTCTTGTTCTAGGGAAGAAATGAAAGACTTTGCTATTTCATGGAAACTTTGCTTCTTGTTATTTGTATTACTCATTATCATACTATAAGTTATTCTTGTAGTGACTTCAAAGTTGTATTAATCGTTAATACTCCAAATTGTAATTTATTTTCTGAAAAAAAAAGAGAAAAGAATAACATTTATTCTAAAAGAGAGAACAAGATGATGTACCACCAAAGTTTAGATTAAAATTCATAGTTATAATTTAGTTCTAGGTAGAGGAGAGTAGTAAGAAAAAGGGGGATCCTTCCCTATAATTAGGAGAGAATTAATCTCGCATACCGTGGCTAAAATCACAATTTTGTGAACTTCCCCAGTTTACAAAATTTTCAACCAACAAACTTAAAATGACATGAGGATGAGAATCACATGTTATGTTATCAATTAGTAATTTCTAATTAAATACCAACCTGTGAGTTTATATTTGTTGGTGTAATTATTTATTCATCTTGGATATAATTACACTTTCCTTAAGTTTACTTAGGTACATGCATAATATTGTAGTTTGCATATGAGACACTTGGGGAGATGTGCATACATTCGGAGTGTGTATGTAGGAGAATTTCCACCTTTTATGGTGTGATCTTATTGTTACTTTATCATATCCACTTATTGTGAGATGGTAATTCCACCTTCGGTGGGTGATCCACCTCATGTGGATTATTTTACTATTTCTTCTACCTACCCCTACCTACCCTTCCATCTTATTGACCCACATGTCATCATTGTGTGATCTCTTGTCTCTTAGTCTTGCCTTTATTAGAAGACTCGTCTACAATGTATGTAATTTGTGATGATCCAGTTGATTTCTTTTGCATCTTGATAGGAATACAGTTTATTCTTGACATATTTTATTCTCTCTTAATTGTGCTATCCTTTGGTCTCTTTGATCTTGGATTCTTCAAGCATAATCTCACATGGTATCAAAGTAGTTGGAGTGCCATTGCATAGTCTTTGGAGAGATTTTATTGCATCTTTGAAGGAGGTCAAGAAGCAGATCTGAGGAGCAACATCTTTTAGAGTCACCCTTGACCAGATCTGACCTCACCATTATGTCAATTTCAGGGCTTGGAGAAAAAAATTTATAAAAAAAAAAAAATTAATAATATTTTATTTCTACAACATTCTTTATAAAAATTTATATTTTTAATCGCAGTTTTTTTAAATATTCTAATTTTTTTTTTAAGTATTATTAAATCAAAAAATATATTTTATTTTTAGTGGGGGTCCCATGACCACCCCCCCGTACTATCCTTTCCAACTACAGGGCCTGTACTGCAAGGTTCATATTTTTTGGGGCCCGTTGCATATTATACCTCCACCACTGCCTAGTTTTCTGCCACCCTGTCGGCACCTCCTTCTAGTCCCGATTGCCTCCCCAGCAGCATCGCTTTGGCTACCCCTTCACTAGCTCCACGTCCGACTGCCACTTCGATTTCTCATTGTCCTCTATCCCTGACTCTCCTCCTGACAATAGTCAATTTTTTGGCAACCTACACACTGCCACCACTAGTCCCAAGATTCATTGCTTTAGGACATGGGGCACGCATCCATTCACCCAAGCAACCAACTGACAGTGACACGACCTTGTTACAAGCTAGGGTTGTCATTGCACCAAAAGATCGACCTATCAATTCTTGATACAACCACTAGACTTATATAATCCACAGGAGGTTGTTAAACCATGTCGCGAATCCCCACAAGGGATGTTGGCCCACTACCAACAATCCCCCTCCCAGCGTCACTTGTTTTGGCATACGTGATTCGAACCTATGTCCAAGCTCTGTTACCACTTGTTACAAGCTAGGGTTGTCGTTGCACCAAAATATCGACCTGTCAATGCCCGATACAACCACTAGACTTATAGAATCCACATGAGGCTGTTAAACCATGTTACGAATCCCCGCGAGGGACGTTGGCCCACTACCAACAGACAATGGGTCTAGTCAACAACCATGTGGATTTTTTGCCATGGCGACGGAAACATGTCAGAAATTTATTCGCCCTCTATGCATAGTCAGCATCCATGTGGTATCAATGCCACATTGACTACCATGCAAGATTCGTACTACCACGTGGCACCTTCCTGTTCGTCTGTACTGCCATGTGTCAAAGTCACATTTGTACACATCATCAAGCCCGTACAGTACGAAAAACCAAGAAAGGGGTATGACTGTTTAGTGAAGGCCATACGACCATCAAATTTAATCTCACAAAATATTAACATCATCATTTTTCAAAAAATTCCAGCCCCTCTTCGTTGTGTCATTTTGATTTTTGGCCCAACTTTGAAGACCCATATCTTGCATGTTTTGGCTCCTTTTTTAGTGCAATTTTTTTTATTTGGGCTAATGTTTTGTGTGCTTTCACATGGTGGTGTTATTTTTTTATTTTGGTGGACATATTTTTCATAAAATTTAGTTTTTGGTGACTGTACATGTCCAATCCCCATTTCTGCAACTCCTGGGACTCCATTTTGGCTCATACAAACTCCTTTCCAAGTGCCATTTTTTTTAAAGTGCATGATTTTTCATCTAATTTCATAATCTACTATCAATTTGTAGTGATTTTGAGTATAAATTATACTTTCAGTATATGATCCTTTATGGCCAATTTGGCACTTGTATTGCATAGATCTATCCTTTTGGTATTTTGTATTGTAGTTCTAAGCCTATTGGAACAAGTTGTAAAACAAAATCATAAGTCCACTTTTCTATTGTTTGCAAGTGGCCTATTGTACATGCACTACATATAAAGTGCCAAAATCATCATTTTAGGGGGGCTCATACTTTGATTGAGTGAATTTGGGGAGAAAGTATGTATCAAAAGATCTCATCTTTCATATTGAGAATTGTAATTTAATCAAGGATGCTTGGAAAAATTTTCAAGACTTGTATGGTCAATTTGATAAGATTAGGGGATATCAAATTGAGAGTGATCTCACCATGTTAGATGCCAAGAAATTTGATATAATACAAGATTGTGTCACTAAATCAAATGAGTTGAGAGCTCAACTCAAAGATTGTGGCATTGATAAGAAGGATACTCAATTGATCTACAATTTGATTGGAAAACTTCCATAAGAATATGCAGCATTTGTTTCTAGTTTCCAAACCCATAAGATGATAATGGGTTCAAGCTACAAAATGCCTACATTTGATGCTTTCACAGATATGTTGATGATGTAAAAAACTAAGTTGATAAGAATGGGCATTCTTAAGACTTCTAAGTCTCAAACATATGTGGAAACTCAAGGGAACAAAGGAAAACAAGGAAAGGACAACTAAAACAAGAAGAAATGGCAATCAAAGCCTAAGGAAAAAGCACCACCTTCTCCACAACAAGAGGATTCATCCTCTTCCAAGAAGGACAATTCACCAAAGAAGGAGAGACCAACCTATGCCTATTGTAAAAAGGTTGGTCATAAGGAGCATCGTTGTCATTCTAAGAAGATTGATGAGCTCCTCCATATCCTCAAAAAGAACATCGATTTGCCTAATGACTACAAGACGAAGGATTGATCACCTTCCACTTCCTCACAATCAAAGAGGAAAGGACAAGCATTTATGGAAGCAACAAGTGGGAAGAATCACTCTTTTGGGACAAGAAAAGGACAAGCTCTTTATGCTACTACAAGTCATGATTGAGGGAGATGGCTTCTAGATTTAGGGGCTTCTCATCATACGGAATCTTCGTAGTCTATATTCTCTTCATTTGAAACTTGCACCATGCCATATATTTTGATGAGAAATCATACATACATGGATGTGATTGGGAAAGGATCTATTGTCATTGGGGTTAACTCATTCAATGATGTGTTGTGTGTACCCAATTTTACAAACAATCTTCTTTCTATCTATCAAATCACACATGGAGAAACAAAGAAAATTGTGGAGTTCACACCTGAGTTAGTTATCATTAGATACTTGGAGAGTAGAGATATCATTGCAACTAGGGTTGTGGATCATGCATCTTGGTTGTATTCCTTTGTCGATTTTGTTCCTATTGATGAGGATGATTTTACATATGATGATCACACTTCTTGTGATGATTTAGATTTTGAGGAAAACTTTGGATACTTGAACTTGGAGATTCTCACATGTGACCTCGATCTTGAGCCTTGCATTTCATCTCCTCATATTGCACTTAATAATGTACATGATACGATAGTTTTGCCTTATTCTGATTCAGTGCAGTAGTATATATCTTGTTTTCTAGCTTCAGTTAATTAGGATGACTACTTGACAAACATTGCAGGTTTGTTTGTGAAGTTCTAGATTGCATATTTGGGAGACATCATTGATGATATTCATCTTCTCTTTGATGAAGATGATCCTTCTTTGTTTTTTGTGAGGGAATACTCTGACCCTCTTTTTCATTCTCTACATGATCATTCTTTCGAGGTTGACATGATTGTGGATTCTTATGTATAGCAGTTGGAGGATGTCTCTTTATTTTTAGAGGAGACATGGGAGTCTTTGGATCTTGTTCTACATACTTCTCCACTAGATCTTGGAGTTCCTTTTTCAGCAATGTGGATCAGTACACCACCTTTGGAGGGGGTAAATTTCAGCATCGACATGGGGACACTTGAGCAGTTTTCAAAGATTCCATTCATCATGAGGTTTTTTTCTACATCTTCCCTTCATGATTGGGGAGGCTTCATGGATACACCTTTGGTTTTGTTTCTTCCTAAGGATAGGAATTTTGTTCAACATTCATGGAGAAGTTTCTTCATTCATTTTTGAGCTTCTACCATTGGTGCAGATTCTACATTGAGGGGGGGCTAGCTAGTCTTTGTTCTTCTCTCATATGCGGGGGACTTTTTCCTCACATGGGGTTTTGTCCTTTACATACTTATTTGAGAGTTCTTTGTATTATTTTCTACTCTCTTTTGGGGGATGGTTTTTTCCAATTGGGTTTTTCTCTCTTTCCCCTTTTTATGGGAGATTCCATTTGCATTTGTACATGGGTACCTAATATGGCCTTGTAGTCGGGACCCATCTTGCATTACTTAGTTGCATTATAGACAAGTGCATTCCCCTAAGTTTCACTTAAGGGGGGGTGTTGGTGTAATTATTTATTCATCTTGGCTATTGTAGACACCTAAAAGTTGCACAATGAATTAAGTGAATTTTATTCATTTAATTATCCCTAATTCTTTCACTTAATCAAATTAAGATTTAATTAATATCCCTATTCTTCTAATTATCCTATTAATCAAATTAAACATTTGATTAAACCCCTTTCTTCTAAAGCCTAATCCATTAATTAAACTAAGGTTTGATTAAGTACCCTTAGCCATTTAATTCAATAAATCTTATTTATTTAATTAAAATACCCTTTTCCCATTTTTGATTAAATTCACATTTAATTAAAATCCCTTTTTCATTTAAATAAATCAAAATTTATTTAAAAATCCCCCCACTTGCAAAATCCTACAAATGCAAGTTGCATCCCCTTTTTGGCTAAATTAAATCATTTTAATTTACCAGAAATTACCTATTTTCCCTCACTCACTTGCAAAATCCTACATTCCCCTAATCATTCTTCTAGAAGCCTTCTAATTCTATCCTAATCATGTCATATTCTCCTAATCATGTCCCATCCCTAAAATTGGGGGAGTCACTTCTCCAAATTTGGGGAAAGTCTTCAAAATCTGTTGAAGACTCTACCTTATTCAACAAGCTAACTTGTTGAGTTCCCCAAATTTGTAAGAGCCTTACAAATTAGCCCCAAAAGTCTTCTAAGGCAATTAATGCCTCTTCCAAACCCACACCCCTTAGCCATGATGGATGTCCCTTAACCATTTACCCATGTTGCACAAGAGTTTACCTCTTGGGTAATAGCATGCATCACTAGTTAATGACATTATCCATGATGTCACTCATTGAGGTTATCCCCAATTGCTTGATTAGCATCTAATTCTTGTTTATCATCCCCTCAAGCCCTCTCAAGGTGACATTTGTCAACTTGGGATTGGATTGAATCTATCAGATGGATTGATAACTTTCAATCCTAGACCTTGTTGAGATTACTCAATCTCAACCATCCATTTCTCTATTTTCCCTATAAATGGAGCCCATTCCTTCTTCAATTGATCAAGCCTTTTGTGCATCAAAATTATAGTCACATTTCAGGTTAAGGAGCTCTCTTTTTCATCACCAAGCATCAACATCATCCTCAAGAATCCATAGCACATAGTTTAGCTTCATTTAGTTTCATTTTAATCTTCCATCCTAGCTTAATTTCACTTCTTATAAGTTTTGCATTCTCGTCTTAGTTTAATTCACTCACATAGCATACATATCTTTCAATTTGGAATATAATTTGCCTCCTAATCACCTATCTTACATCCTTCATCTTCATCTTCATCTCTTAGCACTCACTAGAATCCTAGTTGCATCCATTTTGATTCTAGTAGATTTTTTCATATAACTTGTTCTCTAGGTTTTCATCTTGAGGATCAAGTGCTCTTCCAAGTGAGGGCCACCTTGAATCTTAGAGATCTTTAGAGATAGAGGATAATGAGGTGATTTTAGAATTTTTAATCTATTCATGTGTTGTGATTTATAACATCTAATGCAATATTTATTGGTGTGTTTGAAGTGTTTTCCCTCTTGCAGGTGAAAGACCACATGTCCAGCATACATTAATTGAAGCCCACCACTAGGCTCACATCCTTGAATTTAATATTTTTGCAAGTTTTTGTGTTGTGAGAAATTGCAGGTTTCGTTTTAACGTGAAAGCTCGTACGAGATTTTTTTAGTTATAGTGTGATTATGTTTATTTTGTCATATGGGAAGATGAGAATTGTCATACAAGATTATGCTAGTTTTAGTGTGATTTTATTTCCTTTTTTTTATGGGCAAGTGAGAATTGTTGTATGGTCTATTAGGAACTCGTACGAGTTTCAACTTACTCTTATGAAAAAAAGAGAGGATTTTTTAGGAGTTTTTTATATGAATTTGTTGATGGCTTAGATGGATGGATGCAAAAGATATGCTATGAATCTAGGCTTGAAATTAGGATTTTGGAAGCCCACCAAGAGATTTGATATTTCACTAACTTTTTCTTTTTGCAATTTTTAACAATTTGATGCAGGTTTGAAGGAGCTAAATTAGGATTTCATTTTAGTTTTTCTAACTTTTTTCCTAAAAGTTGGTTAAAATTGAACTCATTTTCTTTTCAAGATAAAAAGAACCTCACAATCTTCAATTGGTTCTCTAAAAAAAACCACATCTTTTCATTTGGGAAATTAAAAAGAACCACACTTGCAAGGAAAAAATTTACAACAAACTTCAAACATTTATTTTGCAAGTTAAAGTTCACATTTCAATTTGGGTTCTAAAAAGAACAAGACAAACTTTCTACTTTCTTCCAAAGGTTAAAATTCACAATCGACATTTACTTGCAAGATTAAAATGAACAATCCACATTGTGCTTGTTTGGAGCAACAACTCCAAATAGACATTAGCAAACAATTGACTTGAAGGATAAAACAAACTTTTGAGTGCTTTGTCTTAAGTGGTAGGTATATGCTCTCCCCATAATTGGGTGATCAAAAGCCAAACCCACTTTTTTTTTTCATTGCTTTATTTTACTTCAAGCATTTTACAACCTTTAGAGGGTCTATCTTCTTGAACACCTTGAGGGGGCTAGTGAGAAGAGAATGACCCAAGTGAATATGGCTAGAGCCAAGTATTCTAACTCACTATAATCAAATCACCTTTTGAGATGAAAATCTCGAGGGATGGAGCATATTTGAGTTATCTCATATCGAGCACTTTGTAGGATCTTGAGGTCTCAATCACACTTGTGTGACTACATCTTTTTTGGTACTTTGTTGGGCTATAGGCCTAAATCACACTTGTACAACTTCAAAGGGTATCTTCGAATAGAAGCCTTTATTAAAATCCATAGCGATAGAGACTTTGAGATGAGTCAGTTGCCAAACATTGGCAATATCATAGCACAAGGGTGGGGAAGAATCCTCCCCCAAGATTAATCACCATATATCTCCCAAGATAACTACAATTGTGAAGCAATTCACTTTGGGTTAATTTCTGGAAAAAGGAAAAAAAATGGGCGTCCTCAAGGGGGTGACAAGGTTGTTTGAGCTGACGGAGTATCGAGACTACTAGGATATGATATTGTTAATGACCTTTGAATAAAGAGTCTATCTAATGTGTATTTATTGTGATCCAAACTAAATTGGAGATTTGAACACATCCTCAAAAGAAAATACACTCAATTTTTAGCATTAGGATGGCCATTGTTTTCAAGTGTGCTATGTATTCTTGTCTGAAATGCTAAAATATCTTGCAAAAACATCCAAAATCATACTTAAAAATTAGTTCAAAAACAAGGAAGAGTCATAGATGAGAGAAAATTTGAATCCAACCAAGCACCTTTGGAGGTGGTTATCATCATTTCAACTATCTTTAGGTAATATTTTCATCCAATCAACATAGGGAGTATCAAAACCAAGTGATCAAGAGTTTATCATCCAACTATCATGAAAAAAATACCTAGCTAGGTATTCAAGTTAGTCAAATCAAGTTTCCATATTGGGAGACTTTATCCATATCATTTGGTGTGCTTTGTCATATGGGCCTATCGAACAAACCCTCTATTTGACTTAATAAGCTTGAGTATCTGAAACAAAGTATCCATCAAGTCAACAACATCAACCTATCCAAACTGAAACTTTGATCACTCATGTGACCATCCCTTGTCGCTTGAAAAAGAAGAAAATTAATCAAAGTAAATGAGTCCTAGCCTAAATCAAGATCAAGATATCATGGCTCTCCAATCTAATCCCATTTTTTATCAAGATCCCACCCAAGAATCTTATGATGATCCCCTAAGATTTTGGTATTCCATCCATGATGATCCCCTTTTATCTCAAGAGAAGAGTCGCATTCAACATCCACCTCCTAAGCAAGAGCATGATATCCCTTCCCTCTCCTTCACTAATATAATTCAAAATAAAGAGAAAAGAAAAAACTCAAATGATCCTACTCCAAGTCAAGATCAAGATCAAGGAATCCTTTCATCCTCCAAATCCATTTTAGGTCCTTTCATTCCAAAGTCAAACTCTTCATCCCTTCCATCCATTTTGGGTACATACCTCCCTCCATCCACCAATCCATCACCTCAAATGATCCATAAGAAATATTAACAAAGGAACACATCTTTGAACTTCTTTCAACCATCTATCTAAACATATTTCCAAAACTATTCTTCCATCATTTCCTTTATCTATTTTGGGTCCTTATGTCCCAAAATTTAATTTTCCTCCATCTCTTCATCACTTCTCGAGTTGTGTACCAACACTCATCTTGAATACATCTCCTTCTATCCTTGTTCAAATCTTAAAAAATTCTATCTATTATCCAATGCCTCTTCTCTATCCTTCCATCCCTTTCATTAAATCCTTTGCATAAATTTATCATATGTGAAATAGGCATTGGTGGCATTTTGTCACATGCTCTCCCATTCTCAAATCTCATGTTCAGTCCATTTCCTAGATATCTATTCATGAAACACTTCAGATTCTGAGGTTGTTCCTCTTTAACATTTTCTTTTGGTTGGGATACACACTAATCTGGAAAAGAACTACTTATTGTATCTTGGTATCAACATATTTTTTATTACTATATCTCATACACTTAATCAATGGCTCTAAATCATTGTGATCTCTTAGTCGAAGACATGGATAGTGAAAATCTAAAATCTTGCTTTAGCGCCACTAATTATCAGACCCATGTAAGTTTCATTACTTACAAGCCAACACAATCAAAATAAGAAAAGAAAAGAAAAGATCAAAAGCATGAACAAGAAAAGAAATATCAAGAAAATCCAATGAAATGCAATATCAAAATGCTTGGCTATGGGAACATGCGAGTAACTCCATCGGGGCTATGGATGTTTGGCTGGCAATGGAGTAATATTTTTGATATTACAGCGATAACCTCATCGGAGCTATGGATGCTTGCTAGCAGCGAGGCTCTATCCAGGATGCTTTTGAAGTCAAGGTAACTCATGTAGCTAGCCACATTGGATTCTTAAGATTACAATGATCATATGAGTCAGAATGAACCCAATTGCACACACATGGGTAATCAAAGACTAAATACCTTGATACAGTTTGGGATTCTTCTTCCCTTTTGAGTATGCTTCCTAGTCAATAGACATGTTCGGTTGAATTTTCCAGAGGTTCTAAGTGTGGATTGTGTCTCTATCTTTGAAAATTTTAGGAACACTTATTCAGGTGGTGCTAAATACTGTGACAATCTTACATATCACCTCTTTGCAAATGGAGACCTCTATGTTTGGGGTTAAAGTTTCATCCACTCTATTATTCATACCATATCTCCCATTATCCTAACTCCAATATCCATTACCCTATCTAAATTCATCCAGTGCTATCTATTATCTTGCTTCACCTTATCCATACCCTCTAGTCCATATCCCTTATCCTATCTATGCATTTCATCCTCCATCCATTGTTCTTTATGATCTTGTTTCTCCTATCCATATCCTATCTCCATCCATATCCCCTTTTCCATCCTTGATCTTGATCAAAACTAAGGACAAAAACATGATTTCAAAAAGCTCTTGATGTGTCTCCTCATAAGCTACCTTCATCTTTCTCCTATCCATTTACACCTCAACAGTTCAGTCATCCATTCATAATATTCCTTGTCTTGCTATACATTGGGGCAACCAGTTACATCTTTCTTCTAAATCCAAAAATCTCCAAAATCACAAAATGTCTAAAAAAAAAATTTAAAAAAAAAAATTGACAAAATAAAAAAAATTGAAAATCAAAGCATGAAGGCATGGCCCATCCATCAAATCAACAACAAGAAAACTCTCAAAGTCTGCAATCAAGTTGGTCATGTCTTATCAATTAATCCGTCACTCGAATCTATCACCATCAAGATGTCTTATATAGAGAAAGGTACACTTGAAACCAGACGGATCAGTCTTATACAAGGTACTCACTCTTTGAAACTAGACATTCCTATCACTCATCAAGTCTTGTTAATCAATCCATCTATCAACATCAACATGTCTTATACAGAGAAAGGTACACTCAAAACCAGATGGATCAGTCTTATATGGGGTACTCACTCTTTGAATCCACACATTCTTATCAATCATCAAACAATAAAAACAATGACATAGATTAGTGTGACTATTGGATTTTGTCCTAGTTAGTCTTATCTTTATCAATTGATGCCAGAACATGTTTTTATCTTTCAAAATAATAAAAAACAAGTCAAAAAGTGCAATTAAAACAAGTGGTGAAAACCTGGAGACAGATGCTATTTGTGATAGAGCGGCTCCTCTATCTATCAATACTTGCATCATATCTTTGGCTCCATCTGATCTTAATTAAATCCTAAATCTAACTAAAATATAACCCTAACAATAATCCTTACCTCGATTGAACTCTAGTCTAAATCATATTTGAACACTAACCCTAATACTAATTAAATGTCATTCATAATCCTAACCTTAAGATTTATCTTTAAACCCTAATGCTAACCTTTATCCAAATTGAATCACAACATTAACCCTAAGTAAGCACCTAGTGTAATCAAATTGTATCCCTAATTATTATTAAACACTAACCATAACCTAAATTCTAACTGTATTTATAATTATATTTATAATGATAACCCTAATTATAATGGTAGCCCTTATTCAAACTATAAATAGATAATTAAACCCTAACCCTATTTAACACATATTTCTTCCTAATTAAATGATAACCTTCACCCTAAACCTAATTGATCTAATACTCCTAACTTTATTTATCCTAACCATAATTTAACCATAAAACTGAATAAAATATTTCTCTTATAATTGTAATTTCAACCCTTAACCCTAATCATAAGGAAACCTTAACCCAATAAAATATTATATCTATAATCTTAATTATAACCTTAACCCTAACCCTAATGAACCTTAGCCTCACCATAATCCTAACAGTAACCCTAACTCTAATTAAATTTCTTATCCTCGATTTTTGTATTATGAAAATCGAGGGTACCCCAAAAAAATTTCACACAATTATGGTTTCAAAGCTCTATCGATGCTTTATGAGACATTTTGTCATCGTGAGAATTTTTTTTTCCCTAATACTCCTTTTTCACTTAAGTGTGAAATTTTGGTGCAAATTGGGCTTGTAAACCCTATTTACACCAAGTGTCTCTTTTACATGCAAATTGAGTTTACAAACCTGATTTACACCTCTTTTCATTTGATTTTCCCGTTAGCTGTTGTAAACCCGATTTACACATTGTAGGTGCAAATTGGGTTTGTAAACCCAATTTACACCTTGTAGGTGCAAATTAGGTTTATAAACCCGATTCGCGCATGTTTTATGCACTTCAATTAACAATTGTATGTTTTGAGTAATTCAAATAGGAGCCTTTTTTGTCTGATTTTTAAGTCTTCCTTTATAATTTTAATCCGCATTTGGATTATTTTGATTTCTCGTAAAGCTGGGAGAGGAATATTTCAATGAATTTCTATTCGGGTATATATTTTTTTTCCTGAATTTTTAGGGTTTTAGAAACCCTTCTTTAGTTTTAGAATGCTTTCTTTTAAATACGAATGAATTCAGCGATACCTCACAAGATCACTAGCCCAAATGACATCTTATTTTAGGTGTCATCTGGGTCAAGGGTCCTGGTCGATATCATTTTTATCTCTGGTTTTTCACATAGCATTGTGGTGTGTGGTGAGGTCATAGGCCCATCACACACCACATAGTGGTGCGTGGGGGGTCTACAACCTCACCACATACTTTATTTTAACCCTACATACTATACCTTTTGTGCTATCATTATGCTATATGTGGTGGGAACGTAGGTCTATCACACACCACATTATAGTGTGTGGCAAGTCAATGACCCCGACCACCACCATTTATTTTCACTTTTCACTTTGCATTACTTTTGTGGTGTTGGGCGGGGTTGTGGACCTACCACACACCACATTGTGATGCATGCTAGGTTTGTGACCCCATCCACCACCACTGCTATCATTCATTGTTTTGTTTGAAGTATTTCTAAACATGGTGTTCAGCGGGCTTGTAACCCCACCAAACATAAATCTACCTAACTTTGTTTCTGAGGTGCAAAGAGGGTTTGTATCCCCGCTCTTCGCTTGAATCACACCAATTTTATTCCCTTAGGTGCTTAGCGGGTTTATAATCTCACCCAACACTTACTTTGCATTTACACTATTTTAAGTGTAATTCTAGTTTGTAAACCCAGATTACACCTAAGTTTGTTCTTCCCAAGTGTAATTCGGGTTTAGAAACTTGAATTACACCTTAAACCGCACTTTTTTTAAGGGTGGGTTTTTCAAGATTATAAGCTTGAAATTCACCTATCACACACGTAAATTGAGATTTTATATCCAATTTACCCTATAGATTTTTGGTATACAGATTTGTCTTTCGTTATGTAATTAAATAACCTCAATGTGAAACACAAAAAAATAGACAATTTCTCCTACCAAACAATTGGAAAACCATTTAATTGATTAACCTCTGAATTTAGGTACAACTCCCTCTAGTTAACGTTCATTCGGCTCTAAATTACATACAATCAATGAAATGCTTTTCACCAGAAAGCAGTTAAAGGTAGTTGCATGCACAAGTCAATACAAAATGAATGCAGGTACTGATCTATATATAATTTAAAATATAAATCCGACAGATTTCATATGATCACTAAAACAAAACGAAAAGGCTTCCAAAATAAATCTAGCCAATAACCTTCTGCATATATAAAAAGTATAACAGCCCTTTCCTCAAAATAGACTTGCACAGAAATCAACTTTGAAATCAAACACATAGATTTGAAATTGAAAATAGCTGTTAAAAAGATTCACATTCACAGATGTTCCTCCACTTTTTCATATACAAAATGTATTTAACTAGTCTTAAAGCCAGTCTTTTCAAAAACTTAGCGAACCTCGACAAAGTCATTACACCAGATACTTATAGGTCACTAGACCTAATAGTTTTTAACCAAAGTAAAATTAACTCATAAGAGTTAATGGAAATCAACCCTAACTACAATAACTAAATTTTTAAAGAAAAATAACTAGACTTGCTAGCAAACAACTACCAGTAGTGCTAGTCATGCAAACTGCTCTTTTTCAGTGTTATCACTTGGATTAGTGTCTTGGACAGACACCATCACCGCCTTGGCCGCGCTCCACTCTCGATGTACTTTTGGAAACTCCTAGATTACCATTATGTGTGGCAAACTGATATGAATAACCCTCTGCTTCCAAAGCTCCTTCTTCCTCTTTACCATTTGCACTTTATCCCTGTGAGAATCCAGATGATCGAGGCACACGGTGAGCATTGATTCCACCTTAGATATCCATGGGAAATCTTCCATAGACAGGGTTTTCTCCATCTTAATTTGCCTGATGTGACTACCGAATTGGTTAATCATTTCCGTGGTGTCTTCCAAAGTTTCACTGCCTTCCTTAAGTAATTGAACATCCACAGACTACAAGTCCTTCTGCATCGTTGTCCTCAGGGCTGTTAATTCACTGCGTAGGCTGGCTAATTCATTATAAACCTGCTCAATAATCTGATTGTGCCATTTGATACTTTCTTTGCAAATGAACATGACATGTTCATTCAGGCCTAACACTTGGTTTTCAGCAAGAAAATTCATTAGCCCATAACGTTGGATATCCCGCATCTGCTTCGAAATCACAGTCCATTTAGACTTTTCTTTCTTCCATGAGACCAAGTCGGTATCTAAGGTTTTGGTGACCTCATTGGCATCCTTAAAAATCTAAACCAAGTTGGTTATGTAATTGGTTGCCTGGCACATGATTGTGGTGAGCCATTCTAAGAAAACCTCAGTGATCATCCTGTTTCATTGAACTTCATCTAGAAATTTCTGATTGCTAGGTGACTTTGGACTAAAAGGTCCTGACCATTGTGATAGTGGCAAAGGGCTATTCTACAAGGCATGGATATATTGATCCATTTGTGTCAAACTCGGTTTCAACTCAGCCTTGTCCCTTTCATCCTTCTAGGTATGGGAGATGATTCGTTTAGTAGAAGTCTCCAGGTGTTTAACATCCACAGCTCTGGTTTTGACTCCCAAATCTATCTGTTCCACAACATAATCCACTTCTGAGGCTATAGCAGCATCTTTATTTGGCCCAAGTCTAGTGATATCCGTAGTCCAGTGCTTCGTATTTTCATCAAAGTCAATCATTGACTCTGTTTTTAACTTTTTAGGCTTCACAGATCTTCCCAGGCATTTGCTTACAGCATCCTCCATTGATACTAAAATCGGAACTACACTCCCTTTTCTGGAGATGGAGACATTTAGCCATTTTGGTGCTAGGGTTAACTCTTTTGAGGACATGGATGAAAACCCTGCTGGGGATGGGGGAGTAGTATGACCTACATGAGATTGAATCTCAAGTGTTCCTGAATCCTGAAAAATAGTATCAATGTCAATTGAAAGCTTGTCTGCTTCTGAAATAGAGGATGTCATTTTGCTCGATGTTTCTTCTAGATCCAAATCCAGAATGAGGTGAGAAACCGGTGGTTTGAAACCCTTCTTGGATCTTGATCTAGTTACCCAACCAGCAACATGAAATTCGACCCCGATGCTAGGTTTCTACTCCTTAATCCTTTCCTGTACTTTCCCTACATCAAAAATAGGAATTTTAGTCACAGCAAAAATTTTATTCATAGTATTCCTCTTCCCACTTTTTCTTCTTGGGCTTGTGGTTCGCGCTAGGTGTGAACGATGACCCCTCAACCAATTTTTTATCCTCCAGATTACACCAAAAGTGTGTGTCTGAACACTGTCACTCATCTTCTTGTTCCAATCTACTTCTGGAAGAGGTTCATTATGAACCTGTCTCATAAACTCAAAGTCAAGTCTATCCTCATCATCACTGGTGACACCTGAAGTATCCATGGGTAACTTAATATCATGAATTTGCTTCAAAGTTAGTCTTGACCAACTCCTTCTCCATACTTCAAATTCATCTGGATAGCCCTCCCAATAATCTTCCAACTGAGAGACATGTTGATCAGACACCGCTTTCTTTACATACTAAGGAATGAAACCCCTACTGTCAAAGTTATCCCTCTTTAAAAAGGACTTCAAATGAAACTTTTAAATTCGAGTTCAAGGTTCAATGCATCAAAAACTGATCTGCAGCTATAATGTCCTAAATCAATGGAAAAATACCGCTTGTGTCGGAGTCCTCAACATAATCTTTGGCCACATAAGCGAGCTATCTAAAAACATCAATCAATATGCAAGAGTCTAAGACATACCTAGGAAGCCTAAAGGGCTGACCCTAAAATCCTCTGACTCTTAAATAAGTGAAATGGCTAAACTGTATGAAGAAACTGCCATATACATTGACGAGTTCAACCACTTCCGTGGACATTTTTCTGTGCAAATTTCTCTGTAACTCGAAGGTTACCCTTCCAGCGAAAACATCATTCCAATGGAGGTAATCATCAACATTCCCTTTCAAGGTTAAACTAGGATGATACTCATAAATTCTCATACCTTGAACCCATTTTACATTTGACAACCTAAACCACTCTCTGACACAGGCAAGCTTGTATAGCAGATAGGATGACATATAAAAATTGGACATTCCAAGATAGTTGCTCAGACCCTCATGTAATCTTTCTATGATAATAGTTCCCCAATCAATAAACCGATTTTTATCCAGAGTAACCTGGATGAAGAAATACATCCAATCCTCCCAGTAAAAAGAATGAGAATTACCTTTTACCCTACTCAGCAAAATGACCACATCTTGGATTACTGGGATTAAGTGTTCATGAGTTAAGGGTCTCGGTAACCTTGAGCCTCCCTTTTGAAATTTTATTAGCCAATTTCGAGCAATCACTGTTCTATAATACTGCTTCTTCTTAGAGAAGATCCTGTATGATTTACCAATGGTCCAGTCTTCATAGGGTTCCCGGTGTGGGATACCCATAGCTGCCATTACCGTCTGTGTATCAATAGACAACAAAACTTCACCATCGTTTCTCCTTATGCACCTATTGCCCTTGTCATAATGATTCATACACTCTAAGACTAATTCTGGATAAGGAGCAGCAGTGGGGAAAGCAGTGGCTTCCAATAAACCGCTCTGAGCCACATCTTTCATCATGTCTAGGGTTGAATTTTTAATTCTCCCTAGAAAGACCTCTAAATCTAGTTGAACCAAGGCTATGTCTCCCAATTCTGGTAAAGAGATTACAAGGGAAGACGAGCTCACCAATTTGGGTAAAATAGGCCTCATCTTTTGGTTCGTGGTTTTTTCCCAAATTAACCCTAGGTGAAGAAGGAAATAGAACACAAAACAAGCAGCTAAAGAATACCCAGATCTTTTAAAACAAATTGCAGCAATTTAGAAAATTGTTGAACATACCTTCCTCTGCTCTCTATACACCTTTATCGCTACCTAATTTTCCCGCTTCGAAAACTCCTTCCCCAAAATCTTCTCACGAAAAATAATACTTTTGATGAGACAACTACTCAGTTTTAAAGCAGAGAAAATCTTACCCATCATTACTAAAACTGCCCTTATTACTCCTTGTTTGTGTGAAGTTACTTTGAAATGATTACGTTGTGGTTCGCCTTAACTGTTAAGTCACTTCTCTTCTGACATTGCTGATTTTCACACATACTTGCCATAAATGGTAGATTTCAAATCACTGGAAAAAGAATATTCTTTCCTTCGGCGCCTGTCAATCGAGTTCTGAAAACCTGCACCATCACCACGTGGCAAGTCACACACCTTCCAAAGAACCCAAACATATAACTCAGAACCTTGCACGAGCACCACAAAAAAAAACATTAACACGATGAATGTTGAACTTGAACCTTGAACCAAAATGGTTCAAGTTCAAGGTTCAAAGAATGCAAAACGCTGGTAAGACTAGCAAAGCTTAAAGTTGCACGGGAGGAAAGGATGCTCAGAACAATGCTCATTGAACTTTGAACCTTAAACCAAAAAGGTTCAAGTTCAAGTTCAAGTTCAAGTTCAAATCAATGAAAACTAACAAGGATCGAAATACAAGAGAAAAATTTAAACAAGCCTTCGACCAATGAAGTAGACTAGCATGACTACAAACAGGGGTGCATATAGAATAGAAATTTGTATATGGGCCCAATAGTGGCTCTGCATGGGGACTGGATGTCATAAGATACCAAGCAATGAATCACAGGATCTCTAGTTTGCAACATAACTGACTAAGGATCTACCTATAACAAAATGAACATACCTAAACTAGCACAACAAAATAAATATGTACAAGTAAACAGAGGATGCTTGTTTATAATTGATACAATTTTAAATCCTGCCCATTATAGGACAGGGGAAGCTCAAAACCATCTTAATAAGCAAGTTTAAAAGAATTGGGCCCCTTTTCCTCGTAGATCACATAAGGTCCTTTCCACAGCGACTCAAATTTGCCATGAGCACCTTTCGATTCTCTTCTTTTATCCCATAATAACACTAGGTCTCCTTTCATTAACTTCCTAGGCCTTGCCTTCTGATCAAAAATATTTTTAATCTTCATCTGATGCTCTGTGATCCTATCAACCAGCTTTTCTCTCTTTTCTTCAATTTTGGTTAGATACATGACCCGCTTTTCAAGAGAACTCTAAAAAAATGCATCTTCTATCACCGTCTGCAGTTTAGAAGTAGCTAATTCTTAAGGAAGAAGGACTTACGCACCAATTCCATAAACCAGCTCAAATGGTGACATCCCTATGGCCCGCTTTGGTGAAGTTTGATCCGCCCATAGTGCTTCATGTAGCTTATTATGCCAATCCTTGAAATTTTCACTAACTAACTTTTTCATAATATTAATCAAGTCCTTGTTACTTGATTCTGCTTGACCGTTACCCTGCGGATAATAATCAGAAGCATGTGCCAAGGCAATTCCATGGTCATAACAAAACAAGCTCAATTCTGATGAAGAGAAATTTGATGCATAATCTATGACTATTTTCTGAGGAACTCCAAACCTAACAAGAATATTCTCCTTAAGAAATGAACACACAATTTCTGAGGTAGTTTTTCTTACAGGGATAGCCTCCACCCATTTGGTCAAATAATCCATCACCGTTAATATGTGGGTGTGCCCCGCACTATAACTAGGATTCAAAGGACCAATAAAATCAAGCCCCCACTACTTAAATGGTTCTTCAATCACCACAGGCCTTAAAGGCAAGGCGGCCAATTGGGGTTTACCAATAAAAAGCTTGCATTTCTCACACTTCGCCACCCTCTTAAGAGTATGCATCCTGAAACATCCCTGGCCAATAGTAACAATTTCGCAGGATTTTTTATGTAGTTACCGTAGAAGAAAAATGACTGCCGCATGCTTCATTATGGAAAGCTTTTAATAGAGCTTCTTGATGCGGCTTATCCACACATCGGAGAAAAGTGCCATCCAAGGCCTTTTTATACAATATGTTATTTGAGAGAAGATACTTTGCATATTTCAACCTCAAATTCCTTTTCTCTCTAGGAGAAAGACAATCTGGACAGTCCTCATATGTAAGATAATATGCCACATTAGTGAACCACGAATCTTGATGATCGATGAACAGAGTTATAGGTAACTTGTTGTCCTCTTTGAACTCATTCTCAGCCATCAATCTATAGAGGCCTTGTCCTCTGACCAGTTTAGTGGGCTTGATATCTAAATTGAATTCCTGTATCTTGGAAACCCAAGACGCTCTATTGTTGATGCCAACATCTTGTTGAGTTAAAATAGCCTTCACTAAAGTATTAGGAACAAAGACAATTGCATGTGAGTGAAGCATATAATACCTGAACTGCTTAACAGCCTTAACCACTGCATAAGTGTGCTTCTCTATCTATGAGTATTTCAGCTCATGCTTCTTTAGGGGAACACTCATAAAGGAGGTCAACACTTCCTCATTATCTTCGCCTTTTTGTACCAAAATCTAGGACATAGTATGGTCTGATGCATAACAATAAATAATAAAATCTTTATTAAAGTCTAGATTTACCAGGGTGGGTGCATGTCCAATTGCCTTTTTAATCTCTTTGAAAGTTTTTCTGCCAGCTTCATTCGACTTAAAAGCTACCTTCTCACTCATCATATTCACAATGTACTTGGTAGTCTTAGCAAAGTCAGGAATAAAGTGTCTCAAGAATTTCACCTGTCTAAAGAAAGACCTCACTCCATTTCTACTTGAGGGAAGGCCAAGCTATTGTATCGCCTTTACTCTCTGAGGATCAACTTTCACTCCTTCTTGTGAGACAATGTGACCCAAAATTTTTCCCTCCATGACACCAAAAATAGACTTTTTAGAATTTAAAGATACCCCATGCTCTCTGCATCTCATTAAAACTTTCCTCAGGTCTCGCACATGATGTTTCCTTTTTCTAGAGAATACAGTTAAATCATCCAAATACACCACAATAATCTTATCCTTCAAGTGTCCAAAGGAAAGGTCCATCGCTCTTTGGAAAGTATCTCCCGTGTTAATCAACCCAAAAGGCATCCAGATATAAGCGAAGGTGCCCTAGGGAGTTATAAAGGTTGTCTTGTGTTGATCCTGGTCAGCAACACTAATCTGCTTATATCCAAAAAAATTGTCTAGCATAGACATCATTTCTGACCTGGAAACAGTTTGTAAAATATGATCCATCACAAGCAAGGGATAATTATCTTTCAAACTTGCTTCATTTAAATTTCTAAAATCAACACAGATTCGTATCTCTCCATTCTTCTTCCGAATAGGAACTATGTTTGCAACCTAGGTAGAATGATGTATAGGATAGATAATTTGAGCCTTCAACATTTTGTCAACCTCATGAAAAATTGCTTCTGCTACCTTGGGATTAAAGTTTCTTAACTTCTGTCGGAATGGACTAACACTTGGTTTTAAAGGAATTTGATGTTGAAACTTACCATCTCTAAAGTTTTTCAAATCATCATAGGTCCACACAAATACATCTTTAAACTCTACCAATAAATCAATGAAATTCTTTCTTTCCACTTCAGAACAACATTTTCCCAAATTAACCAATTTAGGATCCTCATCAGTACCAATGTTAATTTTCTCATACTCCCCAGAGCTCTGAGTCATAGGGGCTTCTTTATCCCCTTGCTTGACATACCTATCTTTCCTGTCGAATAGACATTCAAGAGAAACTAAACCTTTTGGAATTTTATTTCCCTTCAACTGCAACACCTCATCATGTGCTTCCTATTGCATATCAGGAGAAAACTCCTTACAACTCTCTTCCGACCCTTCATAAAACAAGGATGTGAAAATGTCAACACATTGTAGAAAGCTCTAAATCTGCTTATCATTTTCAAACACCTGCCAGGATTTAGAATTATCTGGTACACTAGGTCTATAAACTAGTTCAACCCTGTAAGTATCAGTTGTGAAATCTGGGTGTGGAACCAGCTGGGTTGCAGATACCACCAAAGAATCTACCTTCGAATTAAATTCCTGAGGAACGACTTCAATTGAAAAAGCATCAAAGGCCTCAATCTCATCCCAAACACAATTTCTATAGTGTCTTAATCTCTCATTTTTTACAGCAAATAAGCCCCTCACCTGCTTCACAATAAGTTTTGCATCACCATTCACCCTCAATATCTTAATTTGTAACCTCTTTGTTTCATCTAGACCTAATAGCAAGGCCTCATACTTGAATGTATTATTTGTGTTTTGGAAATCCAACTTAAAGGAATAAGGAATAATCTCTCCGCGAGGGAACACCAAAATGACCCCAGCACCTGATCTTGAAGATGAACAACTCCCATCAAATTTCATGGACCAGAGTTCATTTGACCTACCTGCGCCTAGTAAAATATTCTCATCTTGAGGGTCAGTCATTATCATGTAATTGCCAAAGCCACAATCTTGATACAAAATTTGAGCTTTCGGATCATCAGAGGGAAAAAATGTGTATTTAGCCTTCATTTCATGGTGCAAAAGGATTCTCTATTTTCCAACTGAGATTGTCACTTGAGACCAGTCCATCTTAATCTCCCCTCCCATGTCTTTACAAAATGTGTGACTCAACAACATACCATAGCTAGCAGGAATATCAGCCACTAGGATTGTCAACTTAATTCTCTTGGCAGGATGTGCAACTAAGGTGACTTGTGCATCTTTAATTTGTTCTAATAAAGGAACCTGCTTGGAGTCCATGGAATAACACTTGCCAAAGGTCTTTGTTAGGGTCAAACCTAAAGCTTTTGCTACAGCCAAAGGCATGATGTTATCGAACACTCCCAAGTCAATTATGCAATTACTCAGCTTGTGCCCATTAATATACAAGGACACATAGAAAGGTTTTGGTTTACTTTCAAGGCTAGGTTCAAGGAGGTCATCTTGCAAAGGGGAAGACCTTGATGAGCTCTCAGGGGTTACTTGAGTAGGACTGACATCAGCATGTGCTGGTGGAATAGTATTCACAGGTGTCTAGGCTTCGCTAGCTAAGGCATAGGCATCATCACCTTTAACAAATTCAACTAATCTATCAAGTTCCCATGGGTTCAACTTCAAATACTTAGTTGGAGAAATCTGAACATGAGATGTTTTACAGAACTCAATGATATCAAAAGGGTTAGTAAAAGAATGAGAACTTAAAGGAGCAACATTTGGAACCACTTTTGAAATACCTCCATGACGGGTTAAGATTTCTTTTCCCTTCTCCGAACTATGTACGGGCGTTGCAACATCTTGAGATTTCAAATTTTGTTAAGTTCTTGTAAGAATTGCATATGAAGAAACCTCCAAAGATACCAACATGTTTCCTCCCCTCTCTGAGTCAGAGACATATTCCATATAGTGAATTTCAGAGTCGCCAGGCATAGTTTGAGGGCTTACTTCATCCACTTCTAAGACTATTTCTCCTTTACTGATCATTTGAGAAAAATGAACCATCTTCGGGCATGAAGACCCATCATGTTTGTTAGTTAAATGGAACACACAAGAATTTGTTTTGAGTGGTGGTGCCTCAATAGCAAGTCTTTGCTAGAGAGGGGGTAATTGTAATTGTCTTCCTCCACCCCCTACCTGTTGGTTAGGATATCTCCTGGGAAAGTCTTGATATGGCTAGGAATAGGAAATATTTTCTTTAGGGGTCTGTCTCTTCAAGGCAATTACATCATTCATTAACCGTTGAATGACAGGATCTGAAGAAGAAGCAGGTTGTGCATTGGATGTTTGCACTTCATGTTTCCATTTGCCTGCAGTGATCAAATCATCTTCTAGTTCAACTGCAAGGGTTTTAGCAGCACTCAAATCTGCAACCCTTTGCCTATGAATCAAGAAACTTATTTCAAAGGGTATTGAGTTAATAAAGAAACATTTGAGATTGTCATCTAAGGGTTTTTGGTTGACCAGAATCTTGTGTAGAATCTTATCAAATATGGCCACGAAATCTCTCATGGATTCGGGAAGTTCCTTTTTCAACTGAGATAATTGAGCTAGAAGTGAGTGTTCATCTTCAGCTACCTTGAATCTAGCTTCGAATCTTGTCTTCAAATCCTGCCAGGTAGTTATCACACTATTTGGAAAATGATAAAATGAGTCCGCTGCCACTCTTGTCAATGTTTGGATAAATAGCCTAATAGCCACATCCTCATGTTGAACCGCTCTTACTCCACAAGCTCCACTGAAAGCATTCAAATGTTCATCTACAGTGACCATCCCATCCCTGCTAAACTTAGGTAGATGATCTCTAGTAGCCTTAGGCAAAGGGTTAAGGTTCAAGCCTAGGTTCAACGGGCCTACAGTCGCCCCCCAAGGGTTATTGGCTACCATTGGAAGTATAATATTAAGGGGAGTTGGGTTGAATGAAATGGGGATGGGAACATCATGCAAGACCAAAGCTTGACAAATGGGAGAAGCAGGTGCTGATGGCAAAGTAGATGGAGGTCTACTTCTTGCCCTTCATTGGGGCAAGAAATTGGATTGGGAACCTAGATTTTGTAATTCTTCAAAGATAGGATTGGAAACCCCCCCTCTCCTCTGGGATTTGGTATATGGTCTGGAGTCCAGTGTGGAGCAATCAGGGCAACAAATGTCTAGGAATTTGGAATTGATTATCAGGGACATGAATAAAGAAGACCCTAGGAACCACTATTCTTTCAATGACTAACTCAGGCTGATCCGATTGTCTTTCAATTTCACTAAGAAGAGCACTAATTCTATCAGATTCTGCCCGACTTCCTCTATGCCTCTAGGCTAGATTATCCAACTCTGAGGTAATGTTACTTTGTTCCTCTTGTACCTAGTTTAAATTTGGTTGCAAGAAAGGCAAGAACCCTTCAAGAGGCAAAACCATTTATAGAAAACAAGTTATACTATAAAGATGATCTGGTTTTGCAATTCAATTTTTCTCTTCACTCCCCAGCGGAGTTGCCAAAAATCTATTGCTATACAGATTTGTCTTTCATTATATAATTAAATAACCTCAGTGTGAAACATAGAAAAACAAACAATTTCTCCTACCAAATAGTTGGAAAACCATTTAATTGATTAAACTCTGAATTTAGGTACAACTCCCTCTAGTTAATGTTCATTCGGCTCCAAATTACATACAATCAATGGAATGCTTTTCACTAGAAAGCACTTAAAGGCAGTTGCAGACACAAGTCAATACAAAATGAATGCGGGTACTAATCCATATATAATTTTAAATATAAATCCGATAGACTTCATATGATCACTAAACCAAAATGAAAAGGCTTCCAAAATGAATCTAGCCAATAACCTTCTACATATATAAAAAGTATAACAGCCCTTTCCACAAAATAGACTTGCACAAAAATCAACTTTGAAATTAAACACACAGATTTGAAATTGAAAATAGCTGTTAAAAAGATTCACATTCACAGATGTTCCTCCACTCTCTTCGTACACAAAATGTATTTAACTAGTCTTAAAGCCAGTCTTTTCAAAAACTTAGCGAACCTCGACAAAGTCATTACACCAGATACTTATAGGTCACCAAACCTAATAGTTTTTAACCAAAGTAAAATTAACTCATAAGAATTAATGGAAATCAGCCCTAACTACAATAACTAAATTTTTAAAGAAAAATAACTAGACTTGCTGGCAAACAACTGCCAGCAGTGCTAGTCATGCAGACTGCTCTTTTTCAGTGTTATCGCTCGAATTAGTGTCTTGGACAAACACCATCACTTCCTTGGTCGTGCTCCACTCTCGATGTACTTTTGAAAACTCCTGAATTACCATTACATGCGACAAACTAATATAAATAACCCTTTGCTTCCAAAGCTCCTTCTTCCTCTTTACCATTTGCACTTTATCCCTATGAGAATCTAGATGATCGAGGCACATGGTGAGCATTTATTCCACCTTAGATATCCATGTGAAATCTTCCATAGATAGGGTTTTCTCCATCTTAATCTACCTGATGTGACTACAGAATTGGTTAATCATTTTCATGGTGTCCTCCAGAGTTTCACTGCCTTCCTTAAGTAATTGAACATCCACACATCGCAAGTCCTTCTGCATGGTTGTCCTCAGGGCTGTTAATTCACTGCACAGGCTGGCTGATTCATTATAACCCTACTCAATAATCTAATTGCGCCATTCGATACTTTCTTTGCAAATGAACATGACATCTTCATTCAGGCTTGACACTTGGTTTTTAGCAAGAAAATTCATTAGCCCATAACGTTGGATATCCTGCATCTACTTCGAAATCACAGTCCATTTAGACTTTTATTTCTGCCATGAGACCAAGTCGGTATCTAAGGTTTTGGTGACCTCATTAGCATCCTTAAAAATCTAAACCAAGTCAATTATGTAATTGGTTGCTTGGCACATTATTGTGGTGAGCCTCTCTAAGAAAACCTCGGCGATCATCTTGTGTCGTTGAACTTCATCAAGGAATTTCTAATTGCTAGGTGACTTTGGACTAAAAGGTCCTGAATGTTGTGATAATGTCAATGGGTTCTTCTGCAAGGCATGGATATATTGAGCCATTTGTGTCAAACTCTATGTCAACTCAGCCTTGTCCCTTTCATCCTTCCAAGCACGAGAGATGATTCATTTGGTAGAAGTCTCTAGGTGTTTAACATCCACAGCTCTGGTTCCGACTCCCAAATCTATCTGTTCCATAGCATAATCCACTTCTAAGGCCATAGAAGCATCTTTGTTAGGCTTGGGTCTAGCGATATCTGTAGTCTAGGGCTTCGTATTTTCATCAAAGTCAATCATTGACTCTATTTTTAACTTTTTAGGCTTCACAAACCTTCGCAGGCATTTGCTTACAGCATCCTCCATTGATACTAAAATTAGAACTACATTCCTTTTTCTAGAGATGGAGTCATTTAGCCATTTTGATGCTAGGGTTAACTCTTTTGAGGACATGGATGAAAACCCTACTGAGGACGGGGGAGTAGTATGACCTACATGAGACTGAATCTCAAGTGTTCCTAAATCCTGAAAAATAGTATCAATGTCAATTGAAAGCTTGTCTACTTCTAAAACAGGGGATGTCATTTTGCTCGGTGTTTCTTCTGGATCTAAATCCAGGATGAGGTGTGAAGCTAGTGGTTTGAAACCCTTCTTGGATCTTGATCTAGTTACCTGGCCAGCAACAGGAAATTCGACCCCGATGCTAGGTTTCTCCTCCTTAATCCTTCCTTGTACTTTCCCTACATCAAAAATAGGAATGTTAGTCATAGAAAAAAGTTTATTCATAGTATTCCTCTTCCCACTTTTGCTTCTTGGGATTGTGGTTTGGATTGGGTGAGAACGACGACCCCTCAACCAATTTTTTGTCCTCTAGATTACACCAAAAGTGTGCATCTAAACACTGTCACTCATCTTCTTGTTCCAATCTACTTCTGGAAGAGGTTCATTATGAACCCATCTTATAAACTCAGAGTCAAGTGTATCCTCATCATCACTGGTGACACCTGAAGTATCCATGGATAACTTCATATCGTGAATTTGCTTCAAAGTTAGTCTTGACCAACTCCTTCTTCATACTTCAAATTCATCTCGACAGTCCTCCCAATAATCTTCCAACTGAGAGACATGTTGATCAGACACCGCTTTCTTTACATACTAAGGAATGAAACCCCTACTGTCAAAGTTATCCCTCTTTACAAAGGACTTCAAATGAAACTTTTTAAATTCGAGTTCAAGGTTCAATGCATCAGAAACTAATCTGTAGCTATAATGTCCTAAATCAATGGGAAAAATCATGCTTGTGTCAGAGTCCTCACCATAATCTTTGGCCATGTAAGCGAGTTGTCTAGATACCTCAATCAATATGCAAGAGTCTGTGATGTACATAGGAGGCCTAAAGGGCTCACCCTTAAATCCTCCAAATCTTAAATAAGTGAAAAGGATGAACTGTATGAAGAAATTGCCATATACATTGACGAGTTCAACCGCTTCCACAGACATTCTTCTGTGCAAATTTCGCTGTAACTCAAAGGTTAGCCTTCCATTGAAAAAATCATTCCAAGGGAGGTAATCATCAACATGCCCTTTCAAGGTTAAACTAGGATGATACTCATAAATTCTCATACCTTGAACCCATTTTACATGTGACAACCCAGACCACTCTCTGACACAAGCAAGCATGTATAGCAGATAGGATGACATATAAAAATTGGACATTCCAAGATAGTTATTCAGACCCTCATGTAATCTTTCTATGATAATAGTTCCCCAATCAATAAACCAATTTTTATCCAGAGTAACCTAGATGAAGAAATACATCCAATCCTCCCAGTAAAAAGAATGAGAATTACCTTTTACCCTACTCACCAGTATGACCACATCTCAGATTACTGGGATTAAGTGTTCATGAGTTAAGGGCCTTGGTAACCTCTAGCCTCCCTTTTGGAATTTTAATAGCCAATTTTAGGCAATCACTCTACTATAATACTGCTTCTTCTTAGAGAAGATCCCGTATGATTTACCAATGGTCTAGTCTTAATAGGGTTCTTGGTGTGGGATACCCATAGCTGTCATTACCATCTATGTATCAATAGACAAAAAAACTTCACCATCATTTCTCCTTATGCACTTCTTTCCCTTGTCATAATGATTCATACACTCTAAGACTAATTCTGGACAAGGAGCAGCAGTGGGGAAAGCAGCAGCTTCCATAAAACTGCTCTGAGCCACATCTTTCATCATGTCTGGGGTTGAATTTTTAATTCTCCCCAGAAAGACCTCTAAATCTAGTTGAACCAAGGCTGTGTCTCCCAATTTCGGTAAAGATCTTACAAGGGAAGACGAGCTCACCAATTTGGGTAAAACAGGTCTCATCTTCTGGTTCGTGGTTTTTTCTCAAATTAACCCCAGGTGAAGAAGGAAATTGAACACAAAACAAGCAGCTAAAGAACACCCAGATCTTTTAAAACAAACTGTAGCAATTTAGAAAATTGTTGAACATACCTTCCTCTGCTCTCTGTACACCTTTATCGCTACCTAATTTTCCCGCTTTGAAAACTCCTTCCCCAAAATCTTCTCACGAAAAATAATACTTCTGATGAGACAACTACTCAGTTTTAAAGCAGAGAAAATCTTACCCATCATTACTAAAACTGCCCTTATTACTCCTTGTTCATGTGAAGTTAATTTGAAATGATTACGCTGTGGTTCACCTTAACCATTAAGTCACTTCTCTTTTAACATTGCCGATTTTCACACATACTTGCCATAAATGGCAGATTTCAAATTAAAAATAATATTCTTTCCTTCAGCGGTCATAAATCGAGTTCTGAAAACATGTGCCATCACCACGTGGCAAGTCACACGCATTCCAAAGAACCCAAACATATAACTCAGAACCTTGCACGAGCACCACAAAAAAAAACATTAACATAACAAATGTTGAACTTGAACCTTGAACCAAAACGGTTCAAGTTAAAGGTTCAAAGAATGCAAAACACTGGTAAGACTAGCAAAGCTTAAAGTTGCATGGGAGGAAAGAACGCTCAAAACAACACTCATTGAACTTTGAACCTTGAACCAAAAAGGTTCAAGTTCAAGTTCAAGTTCAAGTTCAATGCAATGAAAACTAACGAGGACCGAAAGACAAGAGCAAAATTTAAACAAGCCTTCGACCAATGAACTAGACCAGCATGACTACAAACAGGGGTGCATATAGAATAGAAATTTGTAGATGGGCCAAACATAGATCAAATTATCAAAGAGGGATTTGGAAATCCTAGTGGCCTAAATTGTATCATTTTCTCATGACTGTTAAGTTCACATGAACAAAGTGTTTGATTGGCTATACCATTGTAATATTGATTATTTTTCTTTTTCTCAGTGTTATTATCATATCAATATTAGAAGCTACTCCAAGTAAGAGGGTGATGAAGTTCAAAAAGAAAGACACCCATCTAGTCTTTCTACCTTCTTCAGTCACATCTAAAATTGATCATATAAAAGATACAGAAATAGGTCATGTTGACCTATCCAAGTTTCTAAAGAGGGTTGAGCAGCCTTCTTCCTACCGTCAGATGGAATCTATCATCAACGGTAGTATCTACTTGGTAGTGGCTTTCCCCATGTCTATTCAAGACCCTAATTTTTTAATGGCAATTGTAAATCATTTTGATCTAGTCAACAAAAGTGTGAAGGATGAATCTGGAAAGAAATTGATTAGGCTTAATGAAGAATTATTTCATTCTATCTTCGATTGTTCGAGTATTAAGAATTATTTTGATATTACAATATATTCAACTATAGCCTACTTTGATAAAAAATTTGATAAGTGTAGGAAGAACATGAATGATAATTGGTTAAAGACCCCAAGACCTACCATTGCAAGATAGCCATAATTTCTTCCAAGATGTGACTTCATTGAAGAAGTCAATGATTTGATAACTCTTTTAAGAAGAGTGAAAGGTCTTCCCACTTGCAACACTTTGTATAAATGGATGTATCAATACATCCATGTGATCAAGCAAAATAAAGAGAATATATTTTAAGGAAAACATATTAGTGATGCTATCTATGAGAAGCTCACCAAGGTACCTACCACACTCAAATTCTATATGACTTCATACTTGGTGTACACTATAGCTTCAATGAGATGTTATCCTAATGTTTCTACAACCAGTGATAAGAGATGGATTCAGGTACATAAATACTATTCCTTGTTGGTTCTTCAGGATAGTCATACTCATTTTCATAGAGTAAATAATGCATTCATCAGTTATCATATGGTTATGTTGAACAAGAATTTGTATAATAACTAAGTATTTGATCATGCTTGGGTGGTGGTGAACCAATATGGATGCATCTTCCTTCAATTCCCAACCTTTACATACCTCAAGGTTGGTTGTTTCACTGATGAGTCATTCATGCTCCCTAGGTATGCTTCTGATAAGATTGTATTGATGGAGCTAGCTCATCAAATGAATGTAGTACATGAGGCCCAATTAGGCTCTCATAAAACAGGTTTGAAATTCTCTCTTACCATTCGTAGGCAATCCATCAACTCTATCTACGAAGCTAGAGAAATGGAAGAGGAGATGAGAAGAGTCACCATGAGGTTCTTTAAGGCCAGAAAGTTCTTCGACTATAGAGGGATGAGAAATAAGCTTTAAAAGGTGTATGTTCATGTGCATCAAATAGAAGATATTTGGACTGATTGCAAGTCTGAGCATGATGTAAGAAAACTTGACTATTATTGATTGAAAGTTGAGAAAATTAAAAACTTTAATCTTGTTGATATTCTTGATGATTTTGAATAAGATAGAGATATCTTAGATCCTATGTATGAGAAGAAAAAAAAATTCCTCTACTCCTTTTCCTCTCATCCAATGGTCGTAAAATGAATGTACTTCCATTGGGGAGGGGTTTCAAATTACTCTTACAAATAATAATATTTGGTTGACTCTGCATGGTGTTCCAATGAAACCTTTCTCCTATGGTTCTGATGATGATATTGTTGGCCTAATGGGAATGAGCTTAGAAGTTATAACTAAGAACAAACAGGATCCCACTACTCCAACCAAGGCTCCCAAATTGAAGTTCACAGTTGGAACTAAGAAAGGGAAAGACCAAGGAGAGCCATCGGCCCCTAATGTCTAAGTGACTTGGGAGTCAAAAGTTTCATAACAACAATGGGAGGGTGAGCATCTTGATGAAGAACCAATTGATGTTGATTTATTGGAAGAAGGGAAAGAAGAATGTGATCAAGAACATGGTGAATTTGATGAAGAAGAATTACCACAAGCAGATAAGTCCTTACCCTAGTTACCTCTTTCTTCATCTACATTGCAAGCTCATATTCCTACTTCTGAGTCAGAACCTCCAGTGGTTACATGTATTTCCCCTTCAAGTGTTATCCATGTATCTTCCATTAGTGCTAGTGAGTCCACTCTAGATACACCTCATGAAAACATTGAAAATTGTTTATCATCTTTTCTCACGTTGTTTGAAGTGTATGTCACTAAGATGGATGATTTTGACAAATTCATGAATGAGTCAACTCCTAGATCCAATTAATGATCTCTTGAAAATCCTTCCCATGTTGTGACAATGAAATCTCCTATAATAACCAACACCATTCATGATTCTATCAATCCCTCTCAGGATGTGGTGGCATGTGATGCAGTAGCATCCCCGGTCTATGAGCAATCTTGCATCAACCAAAAATATTTCCTTTCAATTTAGTTATTGTTCAATTCAGTGTGCATTTTTTTGTGTTCCTATTGGTAGGTTCTAGTAGTTGCTTTCTTTTCATTGCAAATCCTATTTTTGGTCTCCAGACTGGTTCATATACTTAATTCCATTTTTTCAGTCCATTTGGATTCTTTTCCGACTAGTTATCGCTCCTAGTTTGACTGTTTCTAGGTTCCGGGATAGTTCTTGTTCTTACCAGTTGGTTTTCCTTCATTACCAAAGTTGTTCTTGGCATATGGATCTACTTCGGGTATTGTTAGATGTTCTTTGGCATATGGCTGACCTTCTTGCTGATCCGTACTTCTTGGTTGTTATTTTCCTAATGAATTTCTTTCATTCTTAGGGCCGACCTAGTTACACGTTTCACTTTCTTGCATTGCTAAATGTAATCTTTTATGGTTGACCCGAATATGTTCCAGAGAGTATATATATGGTATTATTTAATCATTTATGGGGTAGGAGGAAGTAGAAATCAAAATAAGTATGGAAATTGGTGATTAGTTATCTGGTTGATTATGAGAGTCCTGGTTGGATTGTATCCAGCTTGTAGCCTGCATGTAACTGGTTGACTATTGGATATTCTAAGATGATTGTATGATGATAAGGGGTTGGTTGTCAGAATTTCTAAGATAATAATATGATTTGTTTCTATAATCTTACTATGTTTTCTTGTTTCTTTCATTGTGTTACTCTTGCTGCATATGTTGATCAATTCTCTTTTGAGGGTTTCACTGATTATGGTTGCATCAACATGTGAGAATGATCATTAGACTTTACCACCTTGGTTGTTTTCCAATGCGCCAAAGAGGAAGAAGCAAGTAGTTTCTCTTGAAGATTTTAATTTCAGTGAACTTGTTCTTGTCAAGCCCAAAACTACCAAGAAAGATAAAACTCTATCAAGGGTTAAGGTTGACAAGAATAAGAAAAAGTATGATAAGGTTTCTATCCCTCCTTCATATGCCTTTATTGGTCAGTCCAAGATTCAGATTATGTGATTCACATGATTGAGCTAGGAAAGAAAACTCATGATTCAGTGGCACAAGATGCTTAGTCGGCTTTGGAAGCCCTAGTCTTTAGATATGATGAAGACAAGGCCAATAAAAATCAACTCAAAGCATGAATTGAGAAACTCACCTCAATTCTGATCAAGGTAACTAAGTCCTCAAAGGTTGTTGAACCAATAATCTCATCTTTAGATGAACAAATTGTCAAAAGATATGAACAAGCAACATCACATATTAGGGATGTAGGAGAATGGATGGATTGGATGTTGAGCCAAGATACATGACTCATAAGGTCAACCCGCACCATTGTCAACAATCTTGATGTTGTGAGGACAGAAGTAGATAGCACCATAGAGGTCTTCTTCCATGAACTTGAAACACAAGAAAAGGATTTTGAAGAATGGTTGAAATTTGAAGATTGTGATCCAGATGATCTCATTCAAAATGGTTTGATCATGTCATGGTGCATGTATATTGACAAGCAAGAAGCATTGGAGCATCAGATGAATATCCAAGAGTTCCTAATCAAGGATATGAAGAAGGCCTAAAAAGAATGTGCAGATAAGAAGAAGGAGACCATTGCTAAGATCCTCAAAATTCCATGTGTTTTCCTTAAAGAGAATGAAAGGGTGCTTGATTTGGATGAAATCATCAAAGATTTCATCTTAATCATGACTACAAAAGTTAATAGGGAGGACTTCTCTTTGTCCTCGATTGGCAGGTAACTGGATCTTCAATTCATCTTGGTTTTTTTGGATTCACTTCTAAAGAAACATAATAAGTGTTGCACCGACTTAGTAGATTCCATCACCGAGGTCAAAGTCATCATTGGCAATACTCAGGGACCTGATGGAATTCAAATGAAAAATACTTTGTAGAAGTTAGAGGAATTCCAAAAATGAGATTCGACTTGAGGGAAATGACAGTCAATTTCATATTTTTCCCAGTAGCATTTCATTTTAGCCATTGACACCTCAGGTGTCATTTTGTAATTGCTCATGTGCACCTATTGAGTGCATATGTCCTAAGTCAAATTGAACTCTTCCTTTGACTTATTCATATAATTAGTTATAATTTCCTATTTTCATGTTACACCCCTCTTCCATATATATGAGGGTATTGTAATAAGGATCTTTTTTCCATCTTTGTTTATGCAACAAAACTCTACCAAAGTGAAGAGAAAATTGAGACAGTTTTCATTTTTGTAAATTTGCAATTTAATCAAGAAAGAGAAGAGCTTGGCATTCAAAATTTGTTTTGAGTATAATCTTTTATGTGATATAAATGTTCTTATGTCATTGGTATCATATGTGATTGAATGATTAAAGCTGGATATAGTTATTGTTGTTGAATATTGAAGAGCCTTTGAGTCTTTACAAGTAATCTTTGAGTTACTTTGCAAATTCAGAAATTGGAAATTAGTTGAGAGAGATTTGCTTTATGTCTTTGAGCTTTTGCAATTATCTCTATAAATTGTATTGAAAACGTAAAAAGTAGAGTCTTTGTGTTATACAAATGATCAATTTAGAGTCAAAGATCTTTAAATATATTGTAAGTCTTTGAGCTGAAAACATATTTGGGTAACAGTGGTTGAGAGGAGTTCAGTATATAAGAGAATCTTTGAGTTCTTAAGTGTGCATAATTCTCATCCCTAGGTCAATTTTTAGAAAAGGGGAAGTAATGGAAGACTTTTTTCTTTCACAAACACTTTACTTCCTAAATAGATTAGCTTAATATTACAACAAGTTTTCAAGTTGTTTAAGTTAAGGGAAAATCTATTCTTAAAAGAGAATTAGATGTAACTGGTTTTGAAAGAAGAGAACTAAGTTGTTATTGTAGCTTGGATTAGTGTAAAGTTAGCAGGTAGATAGAATATAAAGTAGTTTTAGTATAAAGGGGGAGCCTTCCTTTATAATTAGGAGGGGTTATATCTTGCCTTCTAAGAGATATCATCCTATGTGCTATCATGAAACACACATTTTGTGAACCCTCATTAGTTTACAAAATTTTCACCCAATAGTTTTTTGGTGACTCTATTAGGGAATTGAGCTAAAACTAGTTTCTACTCTGGTTGGACAAAGCTATACTTGAGGGCATAGACATCAACGTGTTGTTGATCCTATCTTTGAACTTCTACAAAAATATCATTTTCATTACTTACATGTGCATGCAAGTTCTTCTCTTTAGAGAAAAAGAAGTTTTCCACCTACAAGTTAGAGATCTCCTATTCCAAGTGAAGCTTCAAGTGCACCAAGGCCATTGGTAATTCCTCAAGTACAAAGTTTTGCAATTCCTGCATTTCAACTAGTACAACCTGTTATGATGGCTGCACTAGGACCATGGCCCATGGGGAAAACAATTTGCCTTCTAAATTTAACTCGAGCACTTCATCCTCTTCAACAAGGGTCAAGGAAAAATATTCCCAAGTTTTTGGGGACGGTAAGAAACACTCAGATGAACATAATGCAACATTCCATATTGCATGTGGGATTCTTGGTGTTGAATATGGAGATGTAGCTATACATATTTTTGTTGAGACTTTACAAGTAACTTTCACTGATTGGTTTTATCATTTGGCACCTCAAACAATTACAACTTGGGGCATGCTTAAGATTCAATTTGAAGAACATTTTAAGCTAGCCAAAGATGCACATGCTATTTTGGCTCAAATGAGTTCTATGTAGCCAGATGAACATTTAAGGGATTTTGTAGCTAAGTTCAACAAGTTGAAGAACCTAATTCCCACTACTACTCAACCTATTGAGGAAAATTTTAAATTCACAATTGCTAGAAGTTAGTTTCTTATTAAGGAGAACACCTCAGTAAAATTTGTCAGTAGCACAAGCTCAAGCTGTGGAAATGGAAGATCACTTAATCTTAGCTGGAAATATTAAGAAAGATCCCAACAAAACCAAAGTAAGTTTTTCTACTCCAGAAGATTCAAGTTTTTCTCCTACAAGTCAAATTGATTTTGCAGTGCAAAGACTTGCAAATGAAGTTCTTTCTTTGAAAAAGAGGATTTCACAGACATCAAGTTTCCTTCCCCATACAAAGATGTTCCACAAAGGACCTACCAAAACAATGCTTCTAGCTATGTAGCTAAAAACTAGAATAATTTGTCTCCCCCTCCCAAAAGATTGGCTCTCAAAGAACCTCTTGTTAATGCTTCAGTGGGGTATTATGAGACCGAGTAAAGAGACAATGTTGTTGAGGACCTTCCACTAGCAGACATAGTTAATTCCTTTCAAAAGGATGAAGGAGAATTAACTAGTGACCCTAGTATCTAGTTTTTGCAATACCAAGAAGTTGAAGTAGAACATGAGAGTGAAGCATTTGTAGTTTTCACTCATTCACAAGTTCCTAACCAGCCTGATCAGCAATCTGGTGATAAAATCAAAGAAAAAGGTACACCTCAATTGTTGGTAACTCCTGCAAAGAGAGGTACTACTTTGCCCAAAGACCTGGTTGCAAATAATCAAGTACACTTGACCTTTATTCATATAATATGCTAAATAATGTGTCAGTTAATCTCAAACCGGTCAATGATGTGTCTACTCCACTTAATTTACAATGCCAATCTTTTGACATTATTGATCGTGCAAAGAAAAAAAAATCCAAATATCAGAAATTGAATACCTCAAAGCTAATCTTGAACAATTTGATAGGTTAGCTAAAAGGAAATTTGTCAAGTTCCTATAGTCTTTCAGAACAACTTAGTTGCTATCCCATCCACTATGTCGAGTAGAATTGAACCCTTTTACATTTCGCTTCTCATAAATGGGTATAAATTGAACAATTGTATCATAGACTTAGGAGCTTAAGATAATGTAATGCCTGCTAAGGTAGCTAATGCCTTAGGAATCACCCTTACCAAAAAATTTAGTAAATTATTTTCAATAGAAAACAAACAAGTACCTTTGATTGGTCAAATCAAAGATGCTCAATTTGCTTTGGCTACATATCTTGGCAAGAGAATCAAGATGATTGTCTTATTAGTTGATGTTTCAGCCTCCTAAGGTATGCTTTTGGGAAGAAATTTATGTAGGGATGTTAGAGGTGAAATCAACATGGACTGGTCAAAGGTTAGGATACCTATCAAAGGTGAAATGCAGAAATTACTTCCTAAAAAGGAAGTATTCGGTGATCAAATCAAATAATCACAAAGCTCAAATTTTATTTGATTCATCTGGTATGGAAATTATTATCTACATATTGATTAATTTTCTGAGTTTTTTGAGGATTGGGTTAAAGTTTCAAAGTATGGGACATCTAAATCTTCTAGTAATAAAGGCGGTTTGTCAACAGATGACTTTATGACTATTTCTTCTTCTACTGAAAATTTAGAGCTTATGTCAATTTCTTCTAATGATGAAGTTTTGAATTCACAACCTACAGTGCCAAAAGGTGATAATGAGGTATGGTTAATGGAATTTTACGGAAGTTGTACCACTAATAGCTCTAGTGCTAGAGTTGTCCTAATTTACCCCCAAGGTGAGATGTCTCCATATTCTTTTAAGCTTCAATTCTCTAATACCAATAATACTGTTGAGTATGAATCTCTGTTGTTGGGTATGGAGATGGCTCGAAAAAGAGATTTTATAAATTTATATGCACAAGGAGATGTTGAATTGGTAGTTTGTCAAATTAGAAATATTTACTAGACTCAAAATGACTAGTTAAAACATTACTGGAATTTGATAATAAGTTTCAAAGTTTAGCGAACGGCCCCGGGGCGATCTGTGATTGGACATTCTGGTTAGCTCAAGTGAATCATTAATAGTTGTTGCTTCTCTAGCTACAAGATGATCACCTAATACTCAGTCAATGGGTTAGCATAGACCACTACCCATATAGCACATTTCTCTTAGTATAGGATATAGCACATTTCTCTTAGTATAGGGTGATGACTTGAGCTAGGCAGGGAAGGAATAAATGTTGTGAGGTAATGGAATTGGATAAGCAACTGATGCTTATGTCTTTGCTACTAATTCTATGGTTGGGACTGGGTCCGGAATTTCGTTTGGGAAAATATTGAAAATTTTGATTCCTTCAATATTTCAGTGGTATCAAGGGAGTTTAACTCCAGAGCTGATTCACTTGCTCATTTAACGACTCTCTTGATTCCTCACAATGATTTTTCCCAGGAAGTTTATTCCATTGAATTGATTTGTAGGCCAAGTGTACCAGATAATTGGGATCACTACCAAATTTTTAATGATGATAAGAAAATTGTGAACTTCCTTAAGACTAGTGATGGTTTCGGTAACTTGAACTTTGAAGGGAGTAATTGCTCTAATTTAGCTTCAAGTGATGATTCTTCACATGATCAAGGTTTCCTATAGTTGAAGGGAAATAAGATTCCAAAATGTTTGGTGTCACAAGAGAAGTTATTTGATAAGAATGACAGGTATGTCAAGCAACAACAAGTGTCATCAGATAACACCATGGGATATGAAAAATACAACATTGGATAAGAAAGTGGTCCAAAATTTGTCAACAGTGGTAGTAGTTGTACCCCAATCGAAAGAGAGCAGTTCTTAAAGTTGTTGTGTTAATACATTGATGTGTTGGCATATTCATATGATGACTTGAAGTCTTTCAAGCGTAAAGAAGTACAACATGACATTCCACTTGTCTGGAACAACACCTTTCAAATAGAAACAAAGATAGTATAATCCCAAAATCTTGGGTATTATAGTTTCAGAAATTCAGAAGATGTTGTTGGCATTGTGTTGTCATTGATGTCAACCGATATAGAATGACTACTAGTATAACAGATGTATATGCAACACTATCATGGATGAGTATAAGATGAGATTTATTTGATATCACCTTGTGTTGCAAAACACTGGTAAGGTAAGGAAGATAATGTCATTTAGAAGAATGACCATTGGAGTCACCGATACATAATTTAGTGTTTGATTTGTGTGGATGAAATGGACATGTTACTAGTACAATCTATCACCAGTAAGGAAAGGATGTCAAGTGGTAAGTGATGAGTTGACAATGAGTAGATGCCAACCAACAAGCTTATGACTAGTGTACATGCAGGATGAGCGAGGTGCTTGAGTTGTTGTTTGTGATGAAGAGGCAAAATGATACCTAAATCACATCAACATAGGAGGAGAAGGATGTATAGGTCACTGGTATCTTTTGTGGATGCAGAACAATAGGACTCCCACCGGATAGAGATGCAGTCACCATGTGAAGAGAGGACTGACATTGAATGTACCCCAGCAACATCACATATGCTTGTTTGATAAAATGTTGTACAAACAAGGAATCCAAATGAGTACATTGTAGGATGTAGATGACAGGGAACCACTACCACCAGTAAGTGGAGCTTATCTTGTATTATGCATAGTGTGCATCATAGTATTGAGAGATAAGGTAGAAGAGGTAAAGGTAGTTGTTTGAAGCCTGACACCGGATCTACCAGTGAATCATAGGAATGCCTCAAGTGCATGAAATCAGGATTATGTAATGGACTGACAGAGAAGGCATGATAAGTTATCGGTATAGAAGAAGTGTTATGGGTTTGTAACTTTGACAAACTAGTTCAGATATGATCCAGGTTGATGAAGAAGAAGGCAAGGTAGAGCAGCTGTAGATAGAGGAAAATGGATGGATTGAAGATAGAGTCTATTAAATTTTGATGACATGGTGTCATGAAGAGAGTTTATGAGTATGTAAGTCCATCAGTAATATGGACAATGTACAGATGAAGAAGACTTCCTATCTAATGAAGATGTGCATAAGGTAGGCTAGAAAGAGTGTTGACCGGTTGAGTGTTCCACTGAAAGAGAAGCAAAGTGCACGGTTGATGATGGCCGCTTTGAGGGTTTAAGCGGCAGGGTTAGTGAATCGGTAGAAAGGAAGGACTGATTATGTGTTGATTGTCGGTGATCAAGTCTAGCTGACATAAAGATCTTTGCTGAAGTGGATATTGACATGGATGCCATGTGGAGTTAAATTGGAAAGCTCATAGAGGTCAGTGAAGTGTTGTGTAGGAATAGGTGTTTCTATAGGTGTGCATTTAATATGGAGCCCATGATTTATGGATCAGATCAGAGGAATGCAGCTCAAGGAAGAATGAATGATAGAGAAAGATTAGGGAGTTGTTGGCACCTGAATCGAAGCAAGGAAAACTGATTGTAGGAAGACCTTGAGAAAGAAACAACTGAGATATTTATGGCATTTTAACAGATGTAGGCTGAGATACAAGGGTCATATTTACTAAGTTTAGAAAATGTGTATTAGAAGGCACGTTAATGGTAGTGATGTGCAGATAGTTATCTTGGAGATGATATCGAATGAGATCTAATTGGATTTGCTTTGTCTCGAGGTTGATGAGAAAACCCTAACTATGTGAAGTTTGAATTGGTTCTTGGCAGGAAGACCAGGCTATAAATATGCAAGACAAAATCGTTGAAGGGTGTTGTTGAAGCTGAGAGTATTGTTGTTGGATGAGAGAGTGTTGCTACATGTAAGGTGAAATCAGTCAAAATCTCATAAAGAAAAAGTAGAAGAGACTAAGAGTGAGGAAGAGTAGGGTTGAAGTGTTCAATTGAAAATAGAAGTGCAAAATCAGTAGTGACCATACCGACAGAGAAGAATTGAAGAAAAATGCAGAGAAGGTAGGCATAGAACTGGCAGAGTGTAGTACCGGTGGAGAGCAGTTGAGCAATGGAGAGAAGAGGCAACCAGAAGAGAGAACTGGCAGAGAGAGAACTAGCAATGAATTGGACAAGAGATCCAATAGAGAGTTGAAGAAGTGTTACAAAATCCATTTGTAACAAGGCTATTAACTTGTAGATGAATATGTTTTGTATTCACTGAGTTGGAGCTCATTGTAGGGGTTGTAGCTCCTTGGGCTGGTGCCCTAAATCAGGGTTTGATGCTCCTTGGGTTGATGCCCTAAAATCAGGGGTTGGTTCTCCTTAGGTTGATGCCCTAAATATTGTAATTGGAGATTGATTGTGAGGTTGAATTGGACTAGTAGTCTCCAACAACATTTCTCACTGAGGTTTTTTCGATCTTGGGTTTTCCTCATATATGTTGATGTTATGTGATGTCCCTCTTGTGTGAATGCATTTGTGTTTAATCTCCTCACTAACCAGTAAGCTTGCAATGAGTTAGATTTGATAAGCGGTATACACACATAGGAAAGCTAAAGGGAAAAGATTGAGAACCACTGATTCACCCCCCTCTCAGTGGTGCATTGTGTCTAACAATTGGTATTAGAGCGTAGGTTCCCAGTTATTTTAAACCTTGGGTAGATTTTGTCTTAAGGACACAATGGTTTGTTTAGTGTCAATGCCTACTCCAATTTTTTATGGTTCAAACTATTCTATTTGGAATTGTATAATGGAAGTCTACTTGTCCTCCCTAAGGTTTGATGTGTGGATGTTTGTTGTAAATGGCTGCCCTAGAAAAGTTTGTCCTCCCACTAATTCAGATGCAGAAAGAAGAAACCAGTGCAATGAAGCAGCTATGAAGGCTATACTTAGTGGGCTATCCAATAATGCCTCCTCACAAGTGGATAGATGCAAATTGGCAAAAAATCTATGGGATAGATTGAAGAAGCTTTATGGAAATGATCCATGCATTACTGAATCAAATTGTAGAAGCATGAAGAACAAAAAAGTAGACACATGTGTAAATGTTGATAGTAGATCATTTAGCCACTGTAGTTTTCATGAAGAGGAAACTCAACTCTTCATGGCATAAGAGATAGAAAGTGAATTGCACACCTCAGAGTGTGACAAGGCAAACAGATCCCACCGGCAAGACATGTTTGGGTGTGATGATGAAGATGAAGTTGAAGTAGATCTTGAATCTGAATTGGTAAGTTTACTAGAAGAGTTGCATAATGTTAGAAAGGAATTTAAAAGGTACAAAGATTTAGTTCATGAAGAATGCAGTCAGTTGAGAATATGCCTTGAAGAATCAAATAATAATATCTACTTATTGACATCTCAACTAGAAGAGGCAAAAGAATTGACTAGTGAGTTGAAATCAATATTTGATACTAAAGAGAGAAGATGTGATGATCTCCAGCTAGAAGTGGAAACAAAGGAGTGTCGGTGCAGTAATCTAGCCTTTGAGCTAGAAGTAAAAGATAAAGAATATCAACAACTACTTGGAGAAATTGAGATTCTTCATAATGACCTTGAGAAGTGTCAGGATGAGCTCAAGGTAAGAATCCGGTTTGATAGTAGCATTAATGCCCTAGACAAAATGTTGAAAAAGCAAAAAATCATGCCAAGGACACTGAAGGTTTAGGAAGTGGTGTTGGTGAATGCTCCACCAACAAGAATGTCCCCCACAATGACATTTTGTTTGTCTCCTCAAATGGAAAAAATAAGGGACAAACCTTCACAATCAGAAATGCTCCCTAGAAGAAGGTTGACCTAACCACAACCAGTGAAGACTTGTAGACAAGATTGAAGATTGGTGTTGTATGAAGAAGGAACACTATAGATCCCAAAGGAAAAGGGAAGATGCGAGGAGACAACTTCATCGAAAGAAGGAACATGAGAAGACAGCAAAGAAGGCCTCTTATCAATAGAAGATAAGGAAGTGCGATCGCCCACAAGACAAAGCAAGTGTGGGAGAAGAAGAGATCAGATGGAAGAGATGCAAAGAATGGAAAACCCAAGATCCATCCTCAAAGAAGGAGAAATGGAGATGGTAGACCGGTAAGATCTCCTCATGCATGGCAGAATAAATTTGTAAGTCATGCAATCCTTCTTTGGTTATTGCTTTACATATAATGGTCATGGCCATAGGGTAGAAGAATGTAGAAAGAGATCTAGAAGGTATAATCTAGGATCTCATAGATATCATGCATTTGAGAAAAATGTATCAAGGAGTAGATACATGCATGTCCCCTCTTCTGGTTATGCAAATATTATTTATTATAGCTATAATAGAATTGGCCATAGAAGTTATCAATGCAGGAAGAAAGACATGCAGTCATATGAAAACTAGTATAGCAGCTATGCTCAACATAGAAATGTATATAGAGCATCTAGAAGTTAGAAGCCTGCATGGAACCAAAAGAGAAATTCCCTTGTAGGATCAAGAGGACCGGTTTTGGTTGCCAATCATAGCAACATGGCCAGAAGAAGATGATCAAACCGATTTGTTAAAAGATTCCCCAATCATGAAGTTGGTATGGATGTTGTGTGCTACTATAGCACTACTTCCAATTGTGATGCAAAGTTCAAAAATGAAAGAACCCATCAGAAGAGGAAAGTAAGACCTTCTCCCATGACTGAAAATGGGAAGAAGAATGAGACCAAGTAGGTATGGAGGAAGAAGCAAGAGGATACAACCATGGACCGTCACTGTGTATTCAATGCACAAGTGATATCTCCTAAGGCCTAAAGGAGGTGTAGGACCTCAGAGGGAGTAACATATTGACTAGATCATTCCCCCCTCAGTGAAGGACACTTGGAAGAATAAGATGTTGTCAGTATGTAGGCTGGAAATGAGAAGATAAGTGTGTGTAGTGGCTGCCTTGGCTACACACCTACAAATCAGTGTTGGATCACTATTGCATGTGTCAATGTATGGAGATTATCAATTGAAATCAAATGCACAATGAAACAAAATGTTAGGAGTTATAGGAAGGTGCTCTGGTAGTGATGATGGACCGGTACAGGAAACCGCTATGTGTAGGATGTTGTCGGTATGAATGTTAAACATGTACTTGTTGATTATGTAAGACAACAAGGTTGGAGATCATTGCATTAACCTCGATAGCATGGAATATGGATTTTATGTCTCAAGTGGTTCTGATAAAGACCTAAAAGATATATGTTGACCTGGTTGTTCATGCAAGCATGCATGTTTTTGGGCTAACCAGTTTGATTCATGGCATGATAATGGCATTGTGTGGCATTGTGAAGATCCAATATCATGTCATAGGTTGTGGTGGATATGTAGGAGCTGAAAGATCAACAAATGATCACATATGCATAGCTCAACTGGTATATGGTGTTGAATCTAGCCCCGGTATTGGATCTAACTAGTATTATAGACCTGAGATGTATAACTTAGGGGGAGTTCAAGTGCTTATGATGTAGATATGGCATGCTTGAACTTGTGAGCTACTAAATACCTAAACTACAGATGATGGAAACTATTGTAGGAATACCCAGGACAATTTCATGGTTAAGGGTATCTACTTGTCATTTGGTTGGTTGTATCTATAGTATAATCACATTTGATTCTAAAGAAATTTGGGATCAAATGGAATGTGATGCAATCTAACTAGCAGGTAAGTAGTATTCAGTGACACACCCTTCTACAATTGAGTGCTTTAACAATTTGTATTAGATTTGCATACTCATTTGGTGTCAATTGGAGGTTGGGTCCCCCAACTCAAGTGCTTCTCCTTGAGAAAGTGTAACAAGAGGTATCAAAGGAGGAGATACATCTGGTAAAGAAAAAGGGGGAGAAAGATTTATGTTAGTGCCTGGTAGATACAAGGATGAGTGAAACCCTGACAATACCCTTTGTCATTATTTTCAAAGGGGGAGAAGGATTTTGTAGTATACCACATACTACATGTGTGAGAATCCATGGATTATACAAAGGGGGAGAGAGATTATGTAGTATGTCAAATACTACATGAGTTAACATCAATGCCAAATGGGGAGATTGTTGGAATTGTGTTGCCATTGATGTCAATCGGTATAGGATGACTACCGGTATAAGAGATATGTAAAATACTATCATGGATAAGTATAGGATGTGATATCTTTGATATTACCTTGTGTTGTAGAATACCAGTAAGGTAAGGCAGATAATGCTATTCAGATGAATGACCACTGGAGTCATCGGTACACAAGTTAGTGTTTGATTTGTGTGGATGAAATGGACATGTTACTAGTAAAGTCTATCACCGATAAGAGAGGATTTCAACTGGTAAATGATGTGTTGATAGTGAGTAGTTGTCAATCGGTAAGCTTATGACCAATGTACAAGTAGGATGAGAAAGGTGCTTGAGTTGTTGTTTGTGATGAAGAGGTGGAATGCTACCTAAATCACATCAACCCAAGAGAAGAAGGATGTAAAGGCCACCGGTATCCTCTATGGATGCAAAACAATAGAAATCCCACCAGATAGAGATGCATTCACCATGTGAAGAGAGGAATGACATTGAATGTACCCCAACAAGATCACACATGACTGTTTGATGATATACTGCACAAACAAGGAAGCCAAATGAGTACATTGTAGGATGCATATGACAAGGAACCACTACCACCGCTAAGTGGAGCTTATCTCCTAATATGCATAGTGTGTATTATAGTATTGAGAGATAAGGTAGAAGAGGTAAAGGCAGATGTTTGAAGGTTGACACCAGATCTACTGGTGAATCATAGGAATGCCTCAAGTGCATGCAATCAAGGATATGCACTAGACCGACAGAGAAGGCATGATAATTTTTTGGTATAGATGAACTATGATGGGTTTGTCACTTTGACAAACCAGTTGAGATATGATCCAGATTGATGAAGAAGAACCCAAGGCTAAGAAACTGTAGACAAAGGAAATGGACGGATTGAAGATAGAGTCTGTTGAAGTTTGATGACATGGTGTCATCAATAGAGTTTACTAGTATGTAAGTCCATCGGTAATATGGACAAGGTGCAGATATAGAAGACTTCCTATCTGATGAAGATGAGCATAAGATAGGCTAGCAAGAGTGCTGATTGGTTGAGTGTTCTACCAGAAGAGAAGCAAAGTGCAAGGTTGACAACAAATAGCTTTGAGGGTTTAACTGGCAGGGATAGTGAACCGGCAGAAAGGAAGGACAGACTATGTGTTGATTGTCAGTGATTGAGTCTAGCCGACATGGAGATCTTTGCTGAAGTGGATATCGACATGGATTCCATGTGGAGTTGAAGTGTCAAGCTCATAGAGGTTAGTGACGTGTCATGTAGGAATAGGTGTTTCTACAGGTGTGCATTTAATATGGAGCCCGTGATTTATGGATCAGATCAGAGGAGTGAGGCTTGAGGAAGAATGAATGACAAAGAAAGATCAGGGAGTTGCTGGCACCTAAATCAAAGCAAGAAGAATAGGTAGTAGGAGGACCTTGAGAAGGAAACATCTAAGATATTTATCGCCTTTTAACAGATGTAGGTCGAGATACAAGGGTCATCTTTAGTAAGTTTACAAAATGTGTATAGGAAGGCACATTAATAGCAGTGATGTGCATATAGCTATCTTGGAGATCATATCAGATGAGATCTAATTAGATTTGGTTTGTCTCAAGGTTGATGAGAAAACCCTAACCGCCTGAAGTTTAAATTGGTTTTTGGTAGGAAGAATAGGCTATAAATATGCAAGACAAAATAATTGAAGTGTGTTGATGAAGCTGAGAGTATTGTCATTGGATGAGAGATGGTTGCTGCATGTAAGGTGAAATTAGTCAAAATCTCATCAAAAAGACGAAGAAGAGACTAAGAGTGAGGAAGAACATGATTGAAGTTGTCAATCGGAAATAGAAGTGCAAAACCGACAGTGACTATACTGACAGAGAAGAATTGAAGAAAAATGCAAGGAAGGTAGGCATAGAACCGGCAGAGTGTAGTACCAGTGGAGAGCAGTTGAGAAATGGAGAGAAGAGGAAACTAGAAGAGGGAAATGGCAGAGAGAGAACCAACATTTAATTGGACAAGAGATCCAGCAGAGAATTGAAGAAGTGTTACAAAATCCATTTGTAACAAGGCTATTAACTTGTAGACGAATATGTTTTGTATTCACTGAGTTGGAGCTCAATGTAGGGGTTGGAGCTCCTTGGGTTGGTGCCCTAAATCAGGGGCTGGTGATCCTTGGGTTGGTGCCCTAAAATCAGCATTTGGTGCTCCTTAGGTTGGTGCCCTAAACATTGTAATCAAAGATTGATTGTGAGGTTGGATTAGACTAGTAGTCTCCAACAACATTTCTCATCGAGGTTTTTCCAATATTGGGTTTTCCTCATATATGATGATGTTATGTAATGTCCCTCTTGTCTGAATGCATTTGTGTTTAGTCTCCTCACTAACCGGTAAGCCAAATGAGTACATTGCAGGATGCAAGGAAAGGTTGAGCAGCTGTAGACAAAGGAAAATGGATGGATTGAAGATAGAGTTTGTTGAAGTTTGATGACATGGAGTCATCAAGAGAGTTTACCAGTATGTAAGTCCACCACTAATATGGACAAGGCACAAATGTAGAAAACTTCCTATCTGATGAAGATGTGCATAAGGTAGGTTAGAAAGAGTGTTGATCGGTTGAGTGCTCCACCAGAAGAGAAGCAAAGTGCAATGTTGATGACAGACCGGTTTGAGGGTTTAACTGGCAAGGTTAGTGGACCGACAGAAAGGAAGGATCGGTTGTGTGTTGATTGTTGGTGATCGAGTCTAGCCGACATAGAGATCTTTGTTGAAGTGGATATCAACATGGATGCCATGTGGAGCTGAAGTGGCAAGCTCGCAGAGGTTGGTGAAGTGTCATGTAGGAATAGGTGTTTCTATAGGTGTGCATTAAATATCAAGCCCATGATTTATGGATTAGATCAGAGGAGTGCAGCTTGAGGAAGAATGAACGACAAGAAAAGATCAAGGAGTTGTTGGCACATGAATCAAAGCAAGGAAAACAGATTGTAGGAGGACCTCAAGAAGGAAACAATTGAGATATTTATGATGTTTTGACAAATGCATGTTGAGATACAGGGGTCATGTTTATTAAGTTTAGAAAACATGTATTGGAAGGTATGTTAATGGTGGTGATCTGCAGATAGTTGTCTTGGAGATCAGATTGGGTGAGATCTAGTTGGATTTGGTTTGTCTCAAGGTTGAGGAGAAAACCCTAACCACCTAAAGTTTGAATTGGTCTTTGACAAGAAGACCGGGCTATAAATATGCAAGACAAAAATGTTGAAGGGTGTTACTGAAGGTGAGAGTATTGTCATTGGATGAGGGAGTGTTGTTTCATGTAAGGTGAAATTAGTCAAAATCTCATCAAGATGAAGGAGAAGAGACAAAGAGTGAGGAAGAACTGGATTGAAGTGTTCAACCAGAAACAAAAGTGCAGAATCGAAAGTGACCATACTTGCAGAGAAGAAGTGAAGAAAAGTACAAAGAAGGCATGCATAGAAATGATAGAGTGTAGTACTGGTGGAGAGAAATAGAGAAGCAGAGAGAAGAGGCAACTAGAAGAGAGAAACGACAAAGAGAGAACCAATAGTGAACTGGACAAGAGATCTAACAGAGAGAGTTGAAGAAGTGTTACAAAATCCATTTGTAACAAGGTTATTAACTTGTAGATGAATATGTTTTGTATTCACTGAGTTAGATCTCAATGCAAGGGTTGTAGCTCCTTGGGTTGGCTCCCTAAATCAGGGGTTAGTGCTTCTTGGGTTGGTGCCCTAAAATCAAGGGTTGGTTCCCTAAATATTGTAATCAGAGATTGATTATGAGGCTGGATTGGAGCAGTAGTCTCTAGTAGCATTTCTCATTGAGTTTTTTCCCATCCTGGGTTTTCCTTGTATATGTTGTTGTTATGTGATGTCCCTCTGGTGTGAATGCATTTGTGTTTAGTCTCCTCACTAACCGGTAAGCCTACATCAAGTTAGATTTGATAACCGGTATACACACATAGGAAAGTTAGAGGGAAAAGATTGAGAACCACGGATTCACCCCCTCTTAATGGTGCATTGTGTCTAATAGATGTTGAATGCAAAATAATATTTCTAATTCATCATTCATCATGGATATCAAATAGTGTACCTGTAAGAAAGAAAAATGGGAAAAATTTGCATTTTTGTGGATTTCCACAATCTTAATCAGTTCTCTTTAAAGGATAATTATCCTTTACCGATGATGGATCAATTCTTGTAGACAGTCATTGGTTCTCATATGCTCTCCATGCTTGATGTCTTCTCGAGTTACAACCAGATCAAGGTCAACGAGGATGATCAACATGAGACCACCTTCACAACTCCTTGGGGTACCTTTTCTTATTGAAGAATGCCTTTCACTTTAATCAATGTAGGCATAACCTTCTATATGGCAATGGACATGGATTTCCAAGGTATTATTGAAAGGTACCTTGTTGTGTATCTTGATGATTTAACTATTTTCTCAAAATATCATGATAATCATCTTTTTCATCTGAAAGATATTTTGAGAAGATGTCATGAACATGGGATTTCCTTGAATCCCAAGAAGTCAGTTTTGGGGGTTATAGAAGGTATGATTCTTGGAAATATTGTGTCTAAATTAGGTACCAAGATTGATCCAAAAAGGGTCAAATCTATTCAATGTTTGTCATTACCTTCAAGTAAAAAAGTTGTTCATTCTTTCTTTGGCAAAGTTAACTTCTTGAGAAGGTTTGTACTAGACTTTGTTGAGAAAACACATCATATTGTGAATATGATGAAAGGAAATATTTCTTTTCATTAGACTTCGAAAGGGAAGGTATCCTTTGAGTAAATAAAAGAAGCAATAGCTCATGCTCCAGTATTGGTATGTTTTGATTATACCAAAGATTTCATAATTTATAGTTATGTTTTAGATCATATACTTCCTAATTCCAGTTCAGAAGAATTTAGAGGGTATTGAGTCTCCTAGAGAATTCAATATTTGTCCTCTCAAATCTCATGAACTTAAATAATCTCAGATGGATAAGCATGCTTATGTTGTGGTCAAAGAAGTTAAGCATTTCCAGTTTTATATCTTGAATTCATATGTCATATGTTTAGTTCTGGATACTGCAGTCAAGTCAATTTTGACACAACAAGATTTTAGAACTAAAAGAGGTAACTAGATAGCAAAGATCCAAGAGTATGACTTGGAGATTTGACCTACCAAACTAGTTTGAGGTAAAAGTTTATGTCAACTAGTGGCTAATAACCAACCTGAAGGAGTTGTTCTCTTAGAAAAGGATTCACAGGGAAATATCCCTACAATGTTGTTTGTAAGCACCATGGAAGAATGGTATTCTAACATTGCTCATTTTCTCATTTATGGTGAATGCCCTACATATCTTACATACAAGAAGAAAATGAAATTAAAGTTGAAATCAGCAAATTATGTTCTATGGGAAAATAATTTGTATAAAAGAAGTCTTGATGGTACTTTCCTAAGGTGTGTTGATAAAGCTCAACAGGCTAAGTTGTTGGGGTCTTTTCATAACTTAGCCTATGGTGGGAATTTTTCAACTCCAATGACGGCTCATAATATTTTGAGAGCCAGGTATTATTTGCCTACGCTTTTTCAAGATGCTTACATCTAGGTTAGGAAATGTAATTTGTGTCAATAGTTTGTTGTTAAATCCAAGCTTGTAGAATTTCCTCTCAAGCCAGTGGTAATTGAGGAATCATTTCAGCAATGGGGTATTGAATTCATTGATTCGATCAACCCTCCTTTGAGTGCAAGTCACCACTATGTTTTGACTACCATGGATTATTTTACTAAGTGGGTTGAAGCAATTCCTAATAAGCACACTACATCAGAAGTGGTGTGTGATTTCATTAAAGATAATATTGTTAGTAGGTTTGGTGTTGCAAACAACATATTAGCAGATAATGCTACTTATTTTTCTTCATATGAGATCACTCAGTTCTATTTTGAGTATCATATTACTCTTTCCCACTCTTCAGACTATTATCCATAGGGAAACAGTCAAGAAAAATCTAGCAACAAAAATCTGATTACCATAATCAATAAATTGGTTTGTGAAAATCAGCGTTTATGGCATAACACATTGATTGATGCTTTGTCAGTAGATAAAATCACACCAAAAAGGGCTACTGGGTTATCACCTTTTCAGCTTATTTATGGTACTAATGTAGAAATTCCAGTTACTTTGAAGCTACCAACTTTGAGGTTGGTAAAGTCCATTGAGGATCAAACATATGAAAGTTCACTAAATAAGTGCATCATGTTCCTCTCGAAAGTTGAAGAAAAGCGAGTTCAAGTGGTAGATCATATTTCAAAACACCCAAATAAAGTCAAATCTCTTTTTGACTAAAAAGAAAGGCAAACACACTTCAAAGCTAGTGACCTTGTCTTGCTTTGGGATGCAAGGTGTGAGCCTAAAGGAATGCATGGCAAGTTTGATTCCTTGAGGATGAGGCCCTTAATTATTCATCAAACTTGTGGTGAAGGCAGTTCTCTCCTGGCATATAATGAAGGAACTCCTTTTTCATTGCCATATAGTGGCTGACATCTCAGGTTATTTACTCAATAAAGTTTTGGCAACTTGATTTGACCTTCCACTTTTTCTTTTGTTTTACGTCTTTCATTTTTTGCCTGTCACCTAACTCTAACCCAATGGATGAATGAAGGCACATAGAGTGTTGGGATTCTACAACCTTTTCTCATTCTCAATGAAAGGTCAAAGAATGTTCACCAGTCAAAGTCAATGTTATCCTTCATTTTTATATTACAAAAATCAAGGGTACCCCAAAAAAAATCACACAATTATGGTTTCAAAGCTCTATTCACGCTTTACAAGATGTTTTATCATCGTGAGCATATTTTTTCCCCTAATTCTCCTTTTTCACTTAAGTGTGAAATTTTGGTGCAAATTGGGCTTGTAAGCCTGATTCACAACAACTATCTCTTTTAGGTACAAATCGGGTTTACAAACCCGATTACACCTCTTTTCATTTGATTTTCCCCTTAGGTGCAAATTAGGTTTGTAAACTCAATTTACACCTTGTAGGTACAAATCGAGTTTGTAAACTCAATTTACACCTTGTAAGTGCAAATCGGGTTTATAAACCTCATTTGCACATGTTCAATGCACTTCACTTATTAATTGCTTGTTTGAGTCATTCAAATAGGAGTCTTTTGTTTGATTTTTAAGTCTCCCTTTATCATTTTAATCCACATTTGGTTTATTTTAATTTTGTGTAAAGCTATAAGAGGAATATTTCAATGAATTCCTATTCGAGTATGTATTTTTCTCCCCAATTTTTACAGTTTTATAAACACTCTTCTTTAATTTTTGAATGTTTTCTTTTAAATGTAAATGAATTTAGTGATACCTCACGGGATCACTGGCCTGAACAACATCTTATTTTAGGTGTCATCGGAGTCAGGGGTCCCGAGCGATATCATTTTTATCTCTGGTTTTTGATATATCATTGTGGTGTGTGGTGAGGTTGTAGGCCTGTCACACACCACATAGTGGTGCGTGGCAGGTCTATGAACTTAACGCACACTTTGTTTTAACCCTGCACACTATACTTTGCATACTATCATTATGTTTTGTGTGGCGAGGTTATAAGCTCATCACACACCATGTTATGGTGTGTGGTGGAGTTGTAGGCCCGACACACACCATGTTATGGTGTCTAGCGGGTCGGCAACCCCCGACTACCGCCATTTGTATTTCCCTTTTTTCTTTGCATTACTTTTTTGGTGTTGGGCGGAGCTATAGGCATGCCCCGCATCACGTTGTGGTGTGTCACGGGTCTGCAACCCCATCCACCACCACTTCTATCATACATTGTTTTGTTTGAAGTATTACCAAACATGGTGCTTGATGGGTTTGTAACCCAGCCAAACACTGATTTACATACCTTTGTTTATGAGGTGTGAAGTGGGTTTGTATCCCTTCTCTTCACTTGAATCACACCATTTTTATTCCCTTAGGTGCTTAGTGGGTTTATAACCATGCCCAATGCCTACTTTGCATTTACACTTTGTTCAGTGTAATTCAGGTTTCCAAACCCAAATTATACTTGAGTTTGTTCTTCACAAGTGTAATCTACGTTTAGAAACCCAAATTACACCTTAATCTACACTTTTTTATGGGTGAGTTTTTCAAACTCATACACTTGAAATTCACCTATTGCACACACATAAATTGAGACTTTATATCAAATTTACCTTAGAGATCAAGTTTATATCAAAGATGGTTTTGGAAACCCAAATGGCCTAAATTGTATCATTTTCTGAAGATTGTTCAGTTCAAATGAACAAAATGTTTGAGTGGTTATACCATTGTAATACCGATGATTTTCCTTTTTCTTAGTGTTATTATCATATCAATGACAAAAGGTTCTCCAAGTAAGAGAGCGAAAAAGTTCAAAAAGCAAGACCGCCATCCCATCTTTTTGCCTGCTTCAGTCACATCCAATATTTATTTATTTTTTATAGTTACATCCAATATTGATCATATTAGAGATACAGAAATAGGTCATGTTGACCTATCCTAGTTTCTAAAGAGGGTTGACAACCTTCTTCCTATCATCAACAGTAGCATCCACTCGGTAGCAGGTTTCCCCATGTCTGCTCAGGACCCTGAGTTTGTAATGGCAGTTGCAAATCATTTTGATCCGGTCAGTAGAAGTGTGAAGGATGAAGCTGGAAAGAAATTGATCAAGCTTGATGAAGAATTATTTGATTCTCTCTTCAAGTGTCCCAATATTAAGAAGTATTCAGATATTATAATGCACTCATATATAGCCTACTTTTATAGGAATTATGATAAGTGCAGGAAGAACATGAATGATAATTCACTAAATACCCCAAGACCTACCATTTCAATATGGCCAAAAACTCTTCCAAGATGTGACATCATTAAAGAAGTCAATGATTTGATAACTCTTTTTAGCAAATTGAAAAGTCTTCCCACCCCCAACACTTTACATAAATGGATGCATCAAAACATCCATGTGATCATGCAAAATAAAGAGAAGATATTTTGGGGAAAACAAATCAATGATGCTATCAGTGAGCATCTCACCAAGGTACCTACCATACTCAAGTTCTACATGACTTCATACCTTGTGTACATTGCGGCTTTAATAATATTTTTTTCTAGTTTGTCTACAATTGGTGATACGAGACAGATTGAGGTACATAAATACTATTCCCAGATGGTTCTTCAAGATAGTCATTGTCATTTCCAGAGAGTAAATGATACATTATTTTGTTATTATATGGTTATGTTGAACAAGAATTTGTATAATAAATGAGTATTTGATCATGCTTGGGTGGTGGTGAACCAATATGGATGCATCTTCCTTTAGTTCACAACCTTCACATACCTCAAGGTTGATTGTTTCATTGCTAAGACTTTCATGCTCCCTAGGTACCCTTCTAATAAGATTGTATTGATGGAGCTAGCTCATCAAATGAATGCAGTACATGAGGCCCAATCAAGTTCTCATAAAACGAGTTTGAAATTCTCTCTTATCATTGGTAGGTATTCCATCAACTATGAAAAAAGGACTTCGACTATAGAGGGATGAGAAATAAGCTGAAAAAAGTGTATATCCATGTGCATCAAATAGAAGATTTTTGGGGTGATTGTAGGTCTAAGCATGATGTAAGAAAACTTGACTATTTCTAGTTAAAAGTTGCAAAAATTGAAAACTTTGTTCTTGCTAATGTTCTCTATGATCTTGAGGAAGATGGAGATATCTTAGATCCTATGTACAAGAAGAACAAAGTTTCCTCTACTTCTTTGCCTCTCATCGAAGGGTCACAAAAGGAATGTAAAGTATTATTATGAATACCAATATTTGGTTGACTTTGCATGGTGTTCTAATGAAACCTTTCTCTTCTGGTTTTGATGATGACCTGCTGGCCCAATGGGAAGGAGATAAAAAATTAGAACTAAGAACAAACAGGATCCCACTACTTCATACAAGGCTCCCAAACTGAAGCTCACAGTTGGAACTAAGAAAGGGAAAGACAAAGGAGATCCATCGACCCCAAATGTAGAAGAGACATAGGTGTCAAAATTTTTAGATGAACAAGTGGAGGGTGAGCATCTTGATGAAGAAGCAATTGATGTTGATCAATTGGAAGAAAGGCAAGAAGAAGGTGATCAAGAACATGGTGAATTTGATGAAGAAGAATCAACACAAGAAGATAAGTGCTTACCCCAGGTACCTCTTTCTTCATCTACAATACAAGCTCCTATTCCTACTTCTGAGTCAGAACCTCCAGTGGTTACATGTATTTCCCCTTCAATTGTTATCCATGTATCTTCCACTAGTGGTAGTGAGTCTGCTCTAGATACATCCATTATCTATGTCATATGACTCGCAAAAAACTAGGTGGCCACTTGACAACATTGAGAATGTTTTCTCAGCTTTTCCCATGTTGTCTAAAGTGTTTGTCACCATGATGGATGATTTTGACAAATTCATGAATGAGTCAGTTCCTAGATCCAATGAATCATCCCTTGAAAATCCTTCTCGTGTTGTCACAATGACATTGCCTATAGTAACCACCACTATTAAGGATTTTATTAATCCCTCTCAAGATGTGGTAGCTGGTGAGAATGACCATTTGAATTTACTAGCTTGGTTGTTTTACAATGCACCAAAGAGGAAGAAGTAGGCAATTTATCTTGAAGATTTTGATTTTAGTCCACTTATTCTTGCCAAGCCCAAAACTACCAAGAAGGCTAAATCTCTATCAAAGGTTATGGTCGACAAGAATAAGAACAAGTATGTTGAGGTAGATATTCCTCCTTCAGATGCAGTTATTGGTCAGGTCCAAGATTCAGAATATGTATAGGATTGAGATAGGAAATAAAATTCATGATAGTGGCGCAAGATGCTCAGTCAACTTTGGAAGCCCTAGTCTCTAGATATGATGAAGACAAGGCCAAGAAAGATCAACTCAAGGCACGAATTGAGAAACATGCCTCAATTGTGATCAAGGTAACTAAGTCCTCTGAGGCTATTGAACCAATAACCTCATCTTTAGATGAATAGGTTTTCAAAAGAGCTGAACAAGCAACATCTCATAGTAGGGATGTAGGCAAGTGGATGGATTCAATGTTGAACCAAGGCACACGACTCATAAGTTTAGCCTGCACCATTATCAACAATATTGATGTTGTGAGGATAAAAGTAGATAGCACCATATAGAGATTCTCCCACGAACTTGAAACACAAGAAAAGGATTTTGAATCCTAGTTGAAATTTGAAGATTATTATCTAGATTATCTCATTCAAAATGGTGTGATCCCCTCACAGTGCATGTACATTGACGAGCAAGAAGAATTGGAGCATCATATGAATAGCCTAGGGCACCTAGTCAAGGATATGAGGAAGGCCCAAAGAGAATGTGCAGATATGAAGAAGGAGATCATTTCTAAGATCTCTAAAATTCCATGTATTTTCCTCAATGAAAATGAAAATGTGCTTGATGTGGATGAAATTATCAAAGAATTCATCTTGCTTGTGACTACCGAAGTTAAGAGGGAGGACTTCTCTTTGTCCTTGATTGATAGGTTACTCGATCTTTAGTTCATCTTGGATTTTCTAGATTCACTTCTAAAGAAGCATAAGAAGTGTTGCATCGAGTTAGAAGATTCCATCACCAAGGTCAAAGTCATCACTGGCAATACTTAGGGACAAAGGAAGAATGTATTGTAGAAGTTCAAGGAATTCAAGAAATGAGATTCAGCTTGAGAGAAATGACAGTCATTTTCATATTTTTTCCAATGGCATTTCATTTTAGCCATCGACACCTTAGGTGTCATTTTGTAATTGATCATGTGCACCTGTTGAGTGCACAAGTCCTAAGTCAAATTGAACTCTTCCTTTCACTTATGTAATACCCTAAAAATGGTCACCTAAACCATGGGCCCCTAATCTCGACTACATCACCAAGGTCCTGACCAAAAGCAAATTAAATCAATCAAGAACACCTAGTTAATTAATTCTCAATTATCAATGTCACATGGCAAATAAATCACTATATTAATTAAATAATAATTTAATTAATTAATCATTCCCAGAAAATCATTTTAATCAATTATCCTATTTATTTAATTAAATGTCCTAGCATATTTAATTAATAAATCAATTTGCCATTAAATCATTAAAAAGGAATTAATTTGAAAAAAGAATTAAAATTGAGAAAAGAAATCAAAATGGAATTAAATTAAAAAATCTCATAAAAGCAATTAAATCAATTAAATATCAAAATTGAATAAAATATGGAATAAATCAGTTTTTCTAGATTTTATCTTAAATTTAGTTCAATTTCCTTTAAAGCTGAGAAAAGGAGCCAATCACATCAATTCACCTGGATTGTGCTTCCTCTTGAAAAATCTTTGTCGTTCATCAATGATCGATCTTGACCATTGGTCTCTCTCTAGATTTTCTATAAATTTAGGCCCTCATCTCTCATAAAAAAAACCCTGGAGATTATTGTTATTATGTTGTTTTTGCTCTAGGTCTATTGAGAATATTGCATTAGCTTAATCATATTGCTTGAATCATGTTAGTTTGATTAAAATCATATAGATGGATAAATTCCTTAAATTATGTTAGCTTAATCTTGCATGTATTGCATCCATTTAGTTCAATCTCATACTCATATAGATTAAATCCTTCATTTAGGTGTCGTCTAGTCACTAGTGTTGCATAAAGAAATCTGAGAGCAAAACTAAATTCACATCTACTAGAAGGAAATAGGTTGCCTTGTAATGGTTTCCTTATTCATTGATTATTGATTTACTAACCATGCATCTAATTACTTAAATGAAGTGTTCTGTATTCAGATAAAGATACAGAAACAAATCCACTTTTCACACACATTTTTGGTGCCCACCATGGGGCTCGAGAATTTAATTTTCGGCCTTGCATATCTTTTTTTTTCTAGGTTTCATCCATACAACCTCTGCAAAAGGTTGTACGATTTTTTACAGCATATAGGACGAGTTCTAAGATTTGTTATTCGGCTCTGTGGGAATCATCATACGAGTATCTGCTTTGTTGTTTTCTTTTGGGGTTTACTTGTTCGGATCGGTGAGAATACTCATTCTACTCTAAGAGAATTATCATACGATTTCTAATTTTCTCATTTTATAAACAGTATACTCTTTGGGGTTTTCTTGATTTGGATTTGGGTTTTACTGATTGTAACCCTAAATTGTCTTCTGTCTGCCTGAGATTTTCATAGCCTAACTAATTTTCTGCAGAACGCCTGTCAAAGAATTTGTCAGATCAAACTCACGCATGTCAAAGAATTAAAAACAATATGACTACTGATGCATTGGTTTTGCAGGTTGCCTAAGGAGATTAGACCAAATATTGTGTATTCTTTAATTCATTTTTAGGCACTTAAATTGCTATTTGGTTAATTTACAAATCTATCTTTTGTGTTTGACAAAAAATCTAAGAGGTAGGAGAGTATACTTTTGTCTGCACAAACAATTAGAAATCCAGACCCTTGAAGCTTTTTCTAAGTTTGAGATTTGTGTACCTTTTAGTAGGCCTGTCACAGTGGCAAAAAGTAATCACCCTATGAGAATGACCCAAGTGAGTACAACTAAACCCAAGCATTCCAACTCACTATAATAAATAGGCCTTTCAGGATTAAAGTCTCGGAGGATGGGATTATTTGTGTTTTCTCTTTTGAGATCTCTCATATCGGGCATTTTTTAGGGCCACGCGGTCTCAATCATGCTTGCATGACTATAGCTTGTTTTAGTACCTTGTCGGGCTATAGGCCTCAATCACACTTGCATGACTTCAAGGGGTAATTTTGAATAGAAATCCTTACAACAAACTTTAAAATAGAAGCTACCTATTTCACCTCCGAAAGGGGGATAATGTTTATGCAAGAGAAATAGTAACTCTCCCAAGATACTTGCCATTTTGTGCCCCCATCAGCATTTGGAGTCAGCTAATATGGCGTTGAGAATCCATTGCATGAGACTCAACGGTCGTATTCTGATTAGCTATTGGGTGTGTACATGAGTCTGCAAGCAAAGGTTTTCTTTCTTAGCCAACTTCCTTAGAATTATTTTGTTGTGTTTGAAATCACTTTGGATCTTATGTGTTTGCTATGTTCTTTTTGTCCAAAGCTGAAAACTAAAAATCTAAAAAACTAGAAAAACTCAAAATAAATCAAAAAAAAAAATCAATCAAATTCAGTGGTCACAAACTCAGTTTCCTTCTCAAAAAAAAATTTTTGCCTTTGGTCATAATTGTCGTACGAGCTTCCTAATTCATCATTTGAATCATCTAAATTGTCGTGTGAGTTACCTACATTGTTGTCCAAGTCATCTAGCTTGTCGCTCTATCTTCTCCAAACTGTCATTCTGGTCTCTGAAGATTGTTGTCTAAGCTTATAAACTCTATCGTATGAGTCACACTGGTCTCTGAAGAGTTGTCGTCTAGTGAGCTTTAAATTATCGTTCAAGTATAGGAAGCAACTCGTACAAGTATCTATCCTTATCGTCTGGTAGATACTAAACTATCGTCTAGGTTCTTATATTTTGTCATACCAGCCTCTGATTCTGTTAGCCCGAAAGTCTGTCTTTTTGCATCCTTTTCAGATCTAACATACATGCCTAATCAACTGCAGTGAGCATAAATTTGGTCATTTTAATCATGAGTATAAACATCCTTGATAGTGTACCTCTACAGCTGTGTTGCATGACTTTTTCAATCATCTCCCGGCTAGTTCAATCAATCGCTTATCAAAATTAATCAACCTAGGTTTCTTAGATCACGTCTTATACAGGATAGATCATTCCTAAAACCAAAATAGGTCTTAGTCACCTCTCTCAATCACTATGTTAAATGTGTAAGTAGCTTTATTTGATCTTCACATCTGCATCACATCTAACTCTTGATCACGTCAGTTGTCAATGCCTGTTCAAACCAGGAGATCTTCTAAGGACAAGGACAAGAAAAGGGAAGAGACAATAACATTGCAAACTAATCATTTTTTCCAAGAACAACCAATTTTTTATGAACCTTTTGAACAATGAAGTTTAGACAAACCTTCATCTTCAAACAAACCACTTTTGGATCAATCCTTATCTTCCAATATGTCTGAAGGAAGACAAGAAAAAGAGGTCGGTAAATGTAAATCTCATGATGACCTTAGCATCCAGGCTAATGACAATGATTCTTCTTCCAACAATTCTAAAGTTTCTGAACCTAGAGAAGATACAATAGTAAAATTTCAAAAGGACAAAGACTTCAGAAAGATGGTGAAGATTATCATGGCCCAAGAAAAAGAAGAATACTTTCTAGAATTGGCCAAACAAGGACCCAGACTCCCCCCTGATTACAATGTGGAAAATCTTATCACTAAAAAAGATGAAACTCCACTAGCATTGGTGACAAAATAGTTATAAGAACTACAAACTGAGATTAAAGAAATGAAAGACAAGGACAAATCTCCTATGAAATATTCCTTGGATACAATTTTCCTGTTTCCATTCAACAAGAGTCTTTACATGCCTTTGTTTCCTTCCAGAACAAAAATTCCTAAGTCTGATAAATATGATGGCAACTCGGATCCCCAAGACCATGTCCAAGAATTTTGTTCTCTATGTATGGAGTTCATGCACAAAAAGACTTATCTTATGTGCCTCTTTCCAAGAAGTTTAGGAGGACAAGCTATGGAATGGTTTTCAAGCCTACCTGTAGGAATTAAATCTTTTGAAGAACTGGTTGAATTATTTTTACAACAATACTCCTATAATATTCATCTTCCAGTCACAATGATTGAGCTTTGTAATACCAAACAAAAGATAGGAGAACCTTTTCTCACTTTCCTTCAGCGTTGGAGAAAGAGATTCTCTAGATATTCACAACCTATTCCTGATTTTGAGAAAATGGACATCTTTGTCAATAATTTGATTCCTGAGTTGAAATGTAATATCCAAATGCAAGTATACCCTTCATTCAACAAAATGGTGGATAGTGCTCTCAAAATGGAAGACATGCTTGTAAGGAAAGGAGATATATCACTTTATAAAGAAACACATCAAGGCTCTAGTTCCAAAGAAAAGAACAAATACTGAAAGTATGGAAAAGATAATAACAGAAATATTTTTAATAATGAAGTAGTTGATAATATCAAAACAAAATCAAAACCCATAGTATTCAATCTGACTAGCAGAACACAAGCCCTCAAAGCAGCTAAAAGCGCTACAGAAAACCCACCTAAGAAATCAAAAGAGTACTTTAAAGAGAAACCTTGGGTTTCAAAACCTAAACATGTTTTTACTCCTCTTGATGAATCCTATGAGTCAGCTTTTAAAACTCTATTGGCAAAAAAACTTATCACATTTTCTAACAACTCCAAGCCATATGATCCTGAGGTCAAACCTAAATGGTGGAGGGAAAACGAATACTATGAATATCATCAAAATAAGGGTCATACAACAAATAACTACATGAAACTCAAACACAAGATTCAAGACCTCATCGATGCTAGCAAAATTGTTGTTGGAAATCATGCAACCAATGTTGATCACAAGGCTTTCAAAGATCCCTTACCTTCTTATGAGCAGGGCGATTCCTCAAAATCCAAGGAAGTTGCCAAGGTCAATTACACCTATGCCAACAATGAAAATGTGATCAACATGATTGAATCTTCCCAACCTGAATATTGCAATGTGATCATAGTTAAAGATAAGCAAAATAAAATGCAAATTGCAAATGTCGTAACCCATTCTCAAAAGAAGGTTACTCTCAAAGGAGCTATCTCTTGCTCCCTTGATCCAACATCATTGAATCTGTTGATAGGGTCAAACCTACCAACTTCCTCAAACAAACAACTAGATACGATCATAGCTAAATCTAAATAGTTGACTTCATCATCTTATTCTAGTTATAGCATTGTTGAACAAAATTGAAGCAAACTACCACTCAAATCTCCTTTCTTGAACAACTTAAAATCTCTTCTGCTTATAGAGAGATTTTGGACAAAGCTTTGCTCACTACTAATGTCCCTAAAGACTTAGATTTGGGTCGGTTTCAATCTATGGTGGGTCACTTGACTTCACCTCATTACCTGTCCTTTTCTGAAGTAGATGATAATTCATTGAATCATCTGCATAAATAGCCATTGCATATTGAAGCTATGATCCATAAGCACTGAGTCAAGCATGTTTTGATAGATGGAGGCACTTAGTTGAATATTTGTACCTATAATTTACTAATACAGTTGGGATTTTCTAATAAAATCATTGATCCAACAAAGAAAATAACATTTAAGGGTCTGGTACTATTGCCGATTAGGGTGGGACCTAAAGAATGAGATGTTATTTGTCAGGTACTTGATCTTTTGCTATCATACAACATCTTGTTGGGTAGACCATGGATTCACAAAATGCAAGCAGTGTTGTCTACTTACCATCAGTGTTCAAAATTTCCCTACAATAGCATTGAAGTCAGTGTTCTTGTGGATACAACCTACACCTATAATTCTTTAAAGTAGTGTGTTGATACCCTTGTTCCTCATAATAGAGAAGCCTCTGCAACTGAAAGTTCAGAAATTTGATGAAAGACTTAGAAGATAAATTGAAAATCACAGGTACTGGTATGGATGGATACAAGATAGAACCTGTACTCTTATTGATGTCTCTCCCACCATCACCAAGACCATCTAGAAAACCATTAGAGGCTATGAGACCACAAACTTTAAATACAAACATCGTCTATGATGGTATTTTGTACAGTCCTCTACTTCCCTTGCAGATGAAATAGAAGAGGTGGTAGTTCTCAAATGGCTTTTCAAAGAAGAGAGTAAAATTAGAGAAGGACAATACAGTGATATTTCCTCTAAATAATATGGTCCAGGCTATAAGATGATTCAACACATGGGATATTCAAGTACCAGACCTTTGGGAAAGCACCAAGAAGGAATCATTGAACCTATCATGTTACAAACTAAATCTACAAATGATAAAACTAGACTTGGCTACCATCTAGAAGAGTCATCAAATCAAAAACATACTTCTCATCAATAACCTAAGTGGAGGAAAAAGATACTACCTCCAACATCACAAGAAGTAAATACTAAGCAAATTTAGGACAAGTATGAAAAAGAACAAGAAGATATAGCAATCAAGAGACAAGAAGCAGCTTGTAATCAAGTTCCAACTATATCAGCAATCACACTACAAGAATTAGATGTTCCAGAAGACATGAGACAAGAGGTAGAAGGAATTAAACACATGTTTGCACCGCTAAACATTCCTATCACATATACAGGAAGAATGCATGTAAAGGATTCAGAAATAGACTCGAATGAGTATGAATGGGGTTCAGAGCCTCTATCAGATCCATATATCGAATAAACTCTTGAAGAACCTAATGATATCATAGATGAAGCACAAGAGACAATACACTTGAAGCTACAAAAGGAAATAGAAGAAATTGGACTAAAAAGACAAGAAGATTATGAACAATAGTTGAAGGAAGGAAAAGCATAGGAAATTTCTTCACTTAGTATGTCTCCCTCTAATGAGATAGAGAAAATCAGATATGGGACTACAAATGAATAACTAGAGGCTAGAGAAGAAGGATCGATCATCAATCTAGAGGAAGCTAAATGGGAAAGATGACAAAGACTAACAGAGTCATCAAGGTTATGTCAAATACAAGTGATCATTGAACCAAATCATGAAGGAACTTGCAGCATCAAAGATGTTGATATTGATATTATACATTCTTTCACTAAGCCACTTGAAGAGGAGTCAAAGGCTTCATCTTCTAACTCTGATCACTTTGAAATAAGATCTATTTATGACATTACCTATTTGACACCAAACTATGACTACTTCATCAGGAATGTTGAAACTTTGTCTAAAAATCCTATTACTGTTGAACCACAATATGTAGTCTAGTCTGAAGTAGAGGTCAGTGCTAGTGGTAGGTCTGTTGGGTTAGGTCCCCCAAATACTAACATAAACTTTAATAATCATGTTCTAACTCTTCTTGGTCTCGAAACGCTTACGTAAGGTAGTCTTCTAGAACTCAACTTATCGGTATGATGTTGTGATAATAATACCATGAATGGTTGAACCTATTGAATCTTTATCCCTGGTACATCCTAATCTTAATGACTATACTCTCCAGGATCAACCCTTGAATATCCCTACCTTTTCCAATGACTATACATTATCTTGTTATCTTAATGCAGTTAAACAAATGGGCTCTTCCACCAGTGAACAAAGTGAGAACATGACAACAGCACATGCCAAGTATCTTAGTCTCAAAAATCAAAAAAAAAAAAATAAGTGTACTGATAGAGAAAACTACATTGTGGTGGTTTCAAAATCAAAAATAGTAAAAATAAAGGACCTACCTAATGATGAAAACCTCTCTGAGGCACCTGAAGGTGAGATACTTGATATTTTACCTTATCACTTTAAAGAGCGATCATTAGTGTTGATTGAACCTACACAGCTAGTAAACATTGGAACAGAAGAAGCTCAACATACCATACATATAGCTCAATCCTTATCAATGGGAGAACTAAAAGTATTTGTTGATTTCTTCATAGAAAAAAAGATCAATTTTGCATGGACATATGATGATATGTTGGGTTTGGATCCTAACTTCATCATGCATCATCTTTTTATCACTCTTGGAGTTAAACCTGTCAAGCAAAATCTCCAAAAAATGCATCCTCATGTGGCATTACTTATTAAGGTTGAGCTAGAAAAATTACTAAAAGCTATATTCATCAGAGCAATTGATTATGTTGAGTGGATATCTAATATTGTACATATTTCCAAACCTGACAAATCAATACATGTTTACACAGATTTTAGAGATTTAAACAAAGCATGTCCAAAAGATGATTTTCCACTGCTCACCATAGACATGATAGTGGACATGATTGCTTATTATGAAATGTACTCTCTGATGGATGGTTTTTTTGGATACAATTAGATCAAAATTGCACCTCAAGAGAAAGAGAAAACAATGTTCACTTGTGCATGGGGAAATTTTTGTTGGAATGTAACGCCCTTCGGCTTAAAGAATGCAGGCACCACTTACCAAAGAGCTATAACAATAATTTTTCATGATATGATGCACAAAAACATGGAGGACTATGTCGATGATACTCTACTCAAATATATGAAAAGATCAACACATCTCTCATAACTAGGTCCAATCTTAGACATGATGGAAAAATTTACACTCAAATTAAATCCCAAGAAATGTGCATTTGGAGTCACATCTGGTAAGCTCCTAGGATACATTGTTTCAACGAAAGGAATTGAAGTGGACCAAGAAAAAGTTAAAGCTATCATGGACATGCCACCTCCAAAGAATATCAATCATATGAGGACTCTACAAGGGCAGCTCCAATCAATAAGATGTTTCATCTCTCAGCTCGCAAATAAATCTCAGCCATTCACAAAATCTTTGCGGAAAGGAGTTACCTACTACTGGGATGAAGACTGTGAACAACATCTAAACAAAATCAAGGAATATCTTTCTAATCCACCTATCTTAATGCTACCAATTCAAAAACAAACCCTTTATACTCTACATATCAGCTACTAATACATCACTGGGGGAACTTTTGGCTCAATGGGATGAGAATAAAAAGGAAAGAGCTATATATTATATCATTCAGACATTGGTGTCCTCTGAGATGAAATATACTATTATCAAGAAAGATTGTCTAGAATTGGTCTTCGCATCACAAAAATTAAGACATTACATGCTAGCACATTCTATCAAACTGGTGGCTAAGATAGATCCGCTCAAATATCTTCTCAACAAGGCAACGCTTACAGGGAGATTGGCTAAGTGACCTATGATACATACAGAATTTGACATTGAATATATAGAATGCAAATCTATCAAAGGACAAGTCATTGCATATCAACTTGTTGATGCTCCGCTTGAAGATAATCAACCTTTGCACATAGAATTTCCGAATGAATCCATAATGCACCTTACTCAATGATCCTGGAAAATGTTCTTTGATGGGTCTTTTACTCAACAAGGTTCTAGTGCTAGAATTCTTTTTATCACTCCTCAAAGATACTCGATCCCAAAGGCATAAAAGATCCTCTTTCCTTGTACAAACAATATTATAGAATATGAAGCCATGGTAAATGGAATCAAGCTAGCTATTGAATAGAAAGTGGTTGAGTTATACATCTATGGTGACTCTCAACTAATAATTGACCAAATCAATGATATATATCAAACTCGAGATGAAAAACTGAGTACCTACAAAAGAATGGTTGATGATTTTAAGAAATACTTTACCTTTGTATCATTCTAGCAGATTTCTAGAACAAACAAAGAAGCCAATGCTATGGTTACATTGGCATCTATACCATAGCTACAAGAATTTAAATATCACTATGAATTCTTGGTAGAAGAGATTCATTATCCTACTTATGATTCCCCTGAGTCCCAGATGGTATGTTCTCTCATTGGACATGACTCATCTTGATATAGTCATATCTACTCTTACGTGACTAAACTATCCCTAATAACCTTACCCATAATGAGAAAAGAAACTTGATCTGAAACGCTTCATGGTATGTCATCATTGCTAATGATTTGTATAGGAAAGGTTTGGATAGTACTTTGCTTAGGTGTCTAAAACCTGAAGAGTCCCAACATGCATTATCTGAAGTCCATGAAGGTATTTGTGGATCTCACTCAAACGGTCTAACTTTAGATCAGAAACTGCTAAGGGTTGCCTACTATTGGCCATATATGGAAAAAGATGCTATAAAATTTTCTAAAACTTGTGAGAAATGTTAGCTACATGGGCATCTCATACATGCTCTAGCAAGAGAGATAATACCTTTTATCACACATTGGCCTTTTCAAGAAAATGGGTGTTTGATCTCATTAGCCAAATATATCATGCATCCTCTAATGGAAACACGTTTATCATAACTCCAACTGAATACTTCACCAAGTTTGTTGAAGTGGTTTCTCTAATCAAAGCAACCAAAAAATACGTAGCTATGTTCATTCTTAACTATATTATCTGCATGCATGGCATACCTTCTTCGATTGTGACTGACAACGGAGGGTAGTCCAAAAAAAAGGATCTAGATGAGCTCTACGAAAAGCTCAAAATCAAATAGAATTGCTCTTCTATATATTACCCTCAAGGTAATGGCCAGGTTGAAGCATCTAATAACAATATGTTGACTATCTTACATAGAACTGTTAACAAATCTGGAAAGGATTGGCATCTGTAGCTCAATCTGGCACTATGAGCTTATCAAACAAGCATCAGAACACCTATGGGAGCTACACCTTTTTCTTTGGTATATGGGATTGAAGAAGTCTTGCCTATAGAGGTGGAAATCCCCTCTTTGAGAGTTTCTAGCAAGGTCTTATCACTGATGAAGATCACAGAATATCTAGATTGCAAGAAATTGAATTGCTAGATGAACGTCAGCAAGTGGTGTTTGATCATCTGAGAGCTTATCAGAAAAGAATGTCTAGAGGTTATAACAAGAAAGTTTGACACAGAGAATTTTAGGTTGGTGACCTTGTTTAAAGAGAGAATCCTAAAAATCAACAGTTCCAAGAACAAAAGGGGAAGTTTGAACCCAACTAGTTGGGTCCCTACATTGTTACTATAGCTTTGGCTCTAGTTCTTATCAACTCTCAACATTGGAAGGAGAACAGCTTCATGAACCAATCAACACCATCCACTTGAAGAAATTCTACACCTAGCATTCTTTGCTCCAGCAATCTGTACAGCTAAAAAGTCTTGAAGAAATTCTAAAAAATCAGAAAAAATCCTGAAGAAATTCTAAAAATTAGAAAAAGTCCTGAAGAAATTCTAAAAAATTAGAAAAAGTCCTGAAGAAATTCTAAAAATGAGAAAAAGTCCTTAAGAAATCTAAAAAATAGAAAAAAGTCCTGAAAAAAAAAAGAGAAAAGAGAAAACAGCAAAAAAATCAAAATATGAAAGAAAAATGCCTTGGTGAAAACCTGGTAAACAAGCACGTTGGTAGTAAAAAAAAAAGAGAAAAGAATATTTTCCAAGTAGGTGAAAACCTAGTAAACAAGGGCCTCTTGTACTGAAGTGCTCCATCTATCAACGCAAATTTGGCATTTACTACTTTATTTCCCTCTTTTTTGCATCTTCGTTTTAGCTTGTATATATCATTCAGTCGCTTTCATGACACCTTGACTCTTCTTGGAACCCCCATGGCTTGAAACTGATCAACGTCCTAGTCTTAGTGTAATCAACTGATCAATTTAAATGTCCTAAGTAGTTCAACCAGGTCATCCGATTTGATTCAGTTGCCTATCTCCTATCCACTATAGAGTTTTACCACTGAATAAACACACAAAGCAAGAACACTGAAAAACAATCACTGAAAACTGTTTGAGCTCTGATTGAAATTTTCTTTGAATGTTGTCTTTTAACTTGGTTTTTGATTATTATTCCCTCTGAGTAACTCGAGGAAGTCTATCTTGACTAAGAGGAGCAAGGACTGGGGGCATGATACTTTTATTTGTTTTCTGCTTGTAGGAATGTTTCTGATGATCTGAAAAACATCTCATAAGCTGGGTGTTTGTGCTAAGTGCCTTCACATCAAGGTGAACTCACCACACATACCTCAACTCTGTTTATTTGTATGCTACAGGGAGGTTGGAATCATTTCCTTGTCTGTTTCTAGTAACTTTCTTTATCATGCAATCTAGATACATGCTTAATATTTCCTAGGATATGAATGATAAAAGGGTCATTACGGACAAGATAATCAATATTGCATATAACAAGGAAGGGACTCTTCTTTGTCTGATGTGTTTTTATGTAGGCAACACTCAGGTCATCTTGGCTCTTTGTGCCTTGATGCTTATGTTCGCTTGCTATATTAAAAAGGACGTGAAATTCAGGTCATCCTGGCTCTTCGTGCTTTGATGCTTATGTTTATTCCTACATTTCCACTTAGTGATGATAAAAAGAAAATTAAACTCCAATGAATCAGTTTTAGGTTGCATTAATTCTTAATTTTATGCATTCCAAGTGATTTCAGCATAATACAATCTCTCTCTTTCTTCTTTGAATAAGAGCCTGACTTTGAAACAATCATCATTTCTTCGCCAAGTGGTTAACTGACTTTATCGATGCGATTGGGTTCTTGCACATTGAAATATAAAATCTTACATCACATGTTCATTGCATTCATGAGTATATCATATATAGATCCATAAGTTCATTCAGCATTCATTTGCATTCATATTATTCCATGAAAAAAAAAATACATTTACATCATTAGCTAATCATTTTTATCATATATTGCATATGAAAAAGAAACAAAAACATCCATATTCATCTGCATTACATATGTACTGAAAAGAAATGCATTCATTTATAACATCACGTAGAATAATACATATAGAAGGACATCTCACAAAACTTCTTATATTCTCAACACAAGAACAATTAAATCGAATCATGTGTCGATATATCTCATCAAAATGTCAATGTCAAAAGGGTACAAATGATATAAACTATCATAAATAATGTCTATCGGGGAAAGAATCGTATAAACTACAAAAATGGGGTATACAACATAACACAGAGCCTATAACAATCTAATTGGGGCCCTCTCCCTCATCACCTAGTGGAGGAGGACATGCCTACGGAACATCAAACTATTGAGGTTCTTGTGCTCCCTCTGATCTAGCCATATACTATGAGTAAGGAGCCACATGTTTGTCTGTCGGCACTACTACATTGTATATTGCCACGTAATACGTTGCTCGACTAGACTGATGTAGAACCTCACACTGAGATGCAGCTAACTCTCCTCGTAATCTCAATACCTCCTGATCATGCTCTGCAATCTGGGTCTATGTGACTACCAGCTATGTTTGGAGAGTCCTCGCCTTTCCTCTCAACGTATAGATCATATCCACTGGCATTTGTACCTGAGGTATCTCCTCCTCTCCTCCCTCATTCGGCTCATCCCTTCGTTATCACACCTATCAAGGGATAGCTCTCTCTCCCATCTCCCCTCACCACCAATACCACTTCTATCCCCTACATCTTGAGCTCCACCTCCCTCTCCTCTGACTACACCCAATGAACCACCCTCTCCCCTCCTCCACTGGTGCCCTACTATTGGTCACACCAGAATCACCTCATATCTACCTAGTTGGATCCACTCTCTGTCCCTGTACCTAAGCCTATCATTGTACCTAAGCCTGTCCCTATGATTGAGCTGGTATGTCCTCTCCACCCTCATCAATCCAAGGTGCTCGCTCTCCTGGATTTGTAAACCACGGGAATGGATGTCTCAAGGACTCATCCCTGTACTCTAGGCTTACCCCACATTAGTAATCTCCTCTAAATAATCCCAGTGTTGTGGTTGGAGAGCTATCATCTCCTGTATTGCTAGGACATAAGATAAATTCAGCCCCCATCCCTTCCTCTCCTCATCCTCAAACCGAGCGTAAGCAGTAAACTCCTGTGAAATGGCATGCACTTGCCCATACTGCCTCATCACCAAACTAACAACAAACCACTCAATAATCATTTGAGATCTACCAATGAGTGGGCATGTCATAAATATCAATCTCCTCTCATGCCTCCAGACATCCCACTCCTCTAAACCCTTATAAGGCCTACAGACAATTGCAATCAAGTCATCCAACTGGCGTCTCAAGAAACTTGTCTTCCCCAAGTGGGGCTGTGTCAAGTAACCTGAATATTGACACACAATAGGCTGATGTGCCTCTCTCAAATCATTGACCACTGGTCTACACACTAGGATATGCTCCCATGCCCATATCTGTAGAATAAGAACCCCAGTAGCCATGTTCTTTGAGTCTCAATATGCGATCTCATGCATCTCATGATACATATGTTCTAGCAAGCAAGATCCCCAGCCTAATCTCCTTGGCTAAGCAACTAACATCTCCAAAATCATCCCCTAGCCACACAAGAATCCTTGTTGACCTCTATCTGGCATAACAAACCATCCTATCAGTCCAGCCAGCACACAAGCAATGAGAAATCTCCCTCCATATCTTCTCATCGGGTCATCCCATGAAATGGATTAGACCATAAGACTATCATCTTGGAAAAACCTATGTAATGTTGCAATCCCCACCTGAGGAGAAGAATCATAATCTGCTCTGCCACTTGAAAATGGAATCCTCAGAATCTTGTATAGTCCTCAGGAGTGATCGTCATAGCCCTTGTAGGCAAGTGAAACGTGTTATGCTCTGAATGAAATCTCTCGACTAATGCACTCAACAATCCATGATTCACACGAATATCTGGCATCTACAACAAGTGTCCAAAACCACATGCATCAATATTTGCCCTCTGAGCATCTGAGAGTTGTCAAACTAATCTCATGGTTGGTGGATAGGTACACTGAAATTGTATGTTCGGCAAGCTAACCTACAAAATTAAATGAAAACTCATCAATACGCAATACAAATTGAGTTAGAAAGTTGTCAAATGTGCCCATGAATCCAACTAATCAATCAGGGAAATCAAAATTTCACGTTTCAATGCTAAAAAATGCTCACTATTTTTGAAACGAGTAAACACAGAGAGGCAGCAACTCCTACGAGTAAAGATTTTGAATAGTACGAGTAAACTTTGTGATACGAGTAACTATCTCAAATAGTATGACTAAACAAATCCTGATGAAATGTCTCATACAACCTAAGGGTATCTACAGAATGACAAAACAAATGACTTTATATGAGTAAAATTATTTAACAATTACTCGTATGACAAACCCTACTTGGCAGTATGACGAAACGACAAGACACGAGCTAAAACAAAATTAAAATGAGAAATTCATAAAAAAATTACAAATTTGGAAATTTAACAAGATAAAGATCGATCACTTACCGCAAGGGGATAGTTCCTAGTTCAATTATGTCATCTTTGCATCTTGAATCGGTGGGTATGCTCATGAATTTACATTTTTCTCCAGAGAAGGTTTTTGAATTTTTAAACTTTGAAAAGTGAAAATGAAATGAAAATGACCCTTTTCACTCCTTATATAGAAAACCCTAATTTTCCAACTTGCTCCAATGGACGTGAAAATTATACCCTTGACTAAATTGACTGTCTTGAGTCCATTTTCGAGATCAAAATCGAAATCAAAATCTGAGATCATTTTTCTACTCAAAATCTCACAACGTTGACCACTTGGTACTTTCGTCTTCAAATCACTTTTTCTCATCATTTTTCGCTCAAATCAATTATGATTTCAACTTAAATCTCCAATAAATATTTGTGCTCATATTATTATCATTAAATATTTTTATCCTTTCAATTTCCTACAATCATTGTAACCTCACCATCTTTCAATTTCACTCCCAAGGGGGCATGATCATTATATCATCAAAAGTCGAGAAAATTTTCAAATCTTCATCTAAACTTGAGCAGAAAATATTTTTAATCAAAGGTTAATCAAACAAAACCTTATTGTTCTTCAAAATCAAACTGATCTCTAGGGGCATATCAATTTCATCGCATCAAATCAAGTTGATATTGTCTTCGTTTGAATCACACTTAATTCAAGTCAGTGTTCAGTTTCATCACTTCAAATCAAGTTGAACATTTTGTTTCGCTAATCGGTTCTAATTCAATCAAGTTTGGAATCGGTTTCATCTCTTTGCTCAATCTAGTTCAATAAAGTTCTAGATTGATACTCGTTTCTTGATCCATCAAGTTCAAGAACAGTATCTTGCTATTTGTCGGTCCTAGTTCAATCAAGTTCGGGATCAGTGTCACTTTAATCAAACTATTCAGTTTCATCGCTTCAAATAAAGTTTAACATCTCACTCTTCATCGGTTTGTGATCCATCAAGTTCAGAACTAATAATCTGTTTGACATTAAATTTTCTTTGAATCAATGCATTGCTCGCACATCAATTCAAAGAGAGGCAAATGTAATACCCTAAAAATGGTCACCTAAACCATGGGCCCCTAATCTCGACTACATCACCAAGGTCCTAACAAAAGGCAAATTAAATCAATCAAGAACACCTAATTAATTAATTCTTAGTCATGAATGTCACATGGCAAATAAATCATTCATTAATCATTCCAAGAAAATCATTTTAATCAATTATCCTATTTATTTAATTAAATATCCTAGCATATTTAATTAATAAATCAATTTGCCATTAAATAATTAAAAAGGAATTAATTTGAAAAAAGAATTAAAATTCAGAAAAGAAATCAAAATGGAATTAAATTCAAAAATCTCAGAAAAGTAATTAAATCAATTAAATATCAAAATTGAATAAAATATGGAATAAATCATTTTTTTATTTTATCTGAAATTTAGTTCAATTTCCTTTAAAGAAAAGAAAAGCAGCCAATCACATCAATTCACCTGGATTGTTCTTCCTCTTGGAGAATCTATGTCATTCATCATTGATCGATCTTGACTGTTGGTCTCTCTCTGAATTTTCTATAAATTCAGGCCCTCATCTCTCATAAAAAAAACTCTGGAGATTATTGTTATTATGTTGTTTTTGCTATAGGTCTATTGAGAATATTGCATTAGCTTAATCATATTGCTTGAATCATGTTAGTTTGATTAAAATCATATAGATGGATAAATTGTTTAGATCATGTTAGCTTAATCTTGCATATCTTGCATCAATTTAGCTCAATTTCATACTCATATAGATTAAATCCTTCATTTAGGTGTCGTCTAATCACTGGTGTTGCATAAACAAATCTGAGAGAAAAACTAAACTCACATCTACTAGAAGGCAATAGGTCACTTTGTAATGGTTTCCTTATTCATTGATTATTGATTTACTAACCATGCATCTAATGACTTAATTGAAGTGTTGTGTATTCAGATACAGATACAAATACAAATCTACTTTTCACACACACAACTTAGTCATAAAATTAGTTATAATTTTCTATTTTCATGTTGCACCCCTCTTCTATATATATGAGGGTTATTATTGTAATAAAGATCTTTTTTCCATCTTTGTTTATGCAACAAAACTCTGCCAAAGTGAAGAGAAAATTGAGACTTGATTTTTCAGTTTTTCTAAATTTGCAATTTAATCAAGAAAGAGAAGAGCTAGGAATTCAAACTTTGTTTTGAGTACAATATTTTATGTGATATGAATGTTCTTATGTCATTGGTATCATATGGTCTTGAATGATTAAAGTTGGATATAGTTATTGTTGTTGAATATTGAAAAGCTTTTGAGTCTTTACAAGTAATCTTTGAGTTACTTTGGAAATTCGGAAATTGAAAAATTTGTTGAGAGAAAGTTGCTTTAAGTCTTTGATCTTTTATAATTATCTCTACAAATTGTATTGAAAAGGTAAAAAGTGGAGTCTTTGTGCTATTTGAATTATCTAGTTAGAGTAGATTATCTTTAAATATATTGTAATTATTTGAGCTAAAATATATTTGGGTAACAGTGGTTGATAGGAGTTTTGTATATAAAAAGAGTATTTGAGTTCTTAAGTGTGCATAATTCTCGTCCCTAGGTCATTTTCAGAAAATTTGAAGTAACGGAAGACTTTGTTCTTTCATGGAAACTTTACTTCCCAAATTGATTAGATTAATATTACTGCAAGTTTTCAAGTTGTTTAAGTTTAGGGAAAATCTATTCTTAAAAGAGAATTACATGTAATTGGTTTTGAAAGAAGAGAACTAAGTTGTTATTGTACCTTGGATTAGTGTAAGGTTATTAGGTAGATAGAATAGAAATTAATTGTGGTATAAAGGGGGAGCTTGCCCTTATAATTAGGAGGGGTTATATCTTGCCTTCTGAGAGATATCATCCCATGCGCTATCGTGAAATGCACATTTATTGAATCTTCATCAGTTTACAAAATTTTCACCCAACAAAATCCTAACCATGAACCTAATTAAACCTTAAACCCTAATCCCAATTAAACTCTAATTCTAAGCATGAACCCTAATACTAATTAAATCCTAATCCTAATTTAATTCTAATCTTAACCTTAATCCTAATTCAATCCTAACACTAATCTTATTTGAACCCTAATCCTAACCATAACCTTGAGATTTATCATAAAATTTGAACCTTAGCTTTAACTCTAACCATGTAATTAAACACCTAGATGAATTTAAATCAAAGTCTAATTATCACATTAATACTAATACTAATCAAATTAAACCCTGGGCCTAATTAAATAAAAACTTTAATTTAACTATGCCCTAGTTGCCTAACATTAAGTAAACCTAAACCCTAACCTTAATGTAACCCTTATTCTAATCGAAACCCTAACTCTTATTATAAACCTAATCAAACACTGAATCTAACAGTAATTAAATTCTAACCCTAATTTAACCTTAACCATAGCCATAACCCTAACCCTAACTAATTTGTAAACCTAATACAGAATCAAATATTCTACTCATAACTATAATTGAACCCTGTCCCTAATTGAACTTTATTCAAGTAAATTTAATTAAACCTTGACCTTAATTATTATTAAACCCTAACCATAGTTGAACACTAACTTTAAATCTAAACATTATTGAACCCTAACTCTAACCCTAACCTAACCTTAACATTAACTCTAATTAAATAAAAATCCTAACCTTAACTAAACCCTAACCCCAACCCTAATCCTAAATTAACCCTATTCTTAAATTTAATCAAACCGTAACTATAATCCTAATTTTAATTCAACCAGCTAATGATAATTGTAACCCTGTTCATAATCCTATTTCTAACACCAACCCTTACTCTAATGGAAACCCTAACTCTAATATATATACCTAATTAAACCCTAAACCTAATTTAATTCTAACTCTCACCTCAACTCAAAGATTCACCTTAATAGAACCCTAACCCTAATCTACACCCTAACTCTATAGTTTCCCTTAATTGAACCCTACCCTCAACTTAATTATAAGCCTAATTAAATATAAATCGTAGCCCTAATTGAACCCTACCCCAAACCATGTTTAAGATATAATCATAATTTAACCCTAACTTAAGGATTTCTCTTATAAATTTTATTAAATGTTAACCTTGATCTAGCTGATCCTTAACTCGAGTTCCCTAATTGAAATTTAATTCTAATTCTAACTATAATAGAACCTAATTGTAACCATACTTGATTGAATAATTAAAATGAACGTATTTAACAATATTTGTATCTTTTAAGTTAGAACATTCAACTCTAACAATAATATATATAAATATGAGTTCATGCTTCTATCTTATTTGAGTTTTAAAGTATATTTTTAATTATTAAAGAATGAAATATAGTTTAATTTAGTTTGATATTTAAGTAGGATTAGGTTTAAGTTCCAATTTCATTCAAGGATACAGTTACAATTCAATTTGGTTACGGTTAGATTTCAATTCAGTTTATTGTTATAGAAAAGGTTAAATTTGGTTTATGATTTGGGTTCAATTTGGTTTAGGGTTAGAGTTCAAGCTGTTTATCAAGTTACGGTTAGGGTTCAATTTGGTTTAAGATTTGGGTTAAATTTGGTGTAGGGTTAAGGTTAAATTTCGTATAGGGTTAGAGATCAACTTGGTTTAGAGTTTAATTTTGTTCATAGTTAGTATTACATTTATTTTAGTGTTAGAGTTTGATATGGTATATGGTTGGGATATTTTTTTAATGTTAAATTAGGTTTAAGGTTAAGGTTCAAGTTTAACTTTATTTAGTGCAAGGGTTTAATTTGATTTAGCTTTTGGGTGAATTTGTATAGAGTTAAGTTTGAATTTCATTTAAAGTTAGCGTTCAATTTGGTTTAAGATTTGAGTTCAAGTCGGTTTAGGAATTTAATAAATATATAATAATTAAAACATATTAATTAATTTCATATGGTACAATAAATTAAAAATTAAATATAAGTGCGAGCTTGTACTTTCATCTCCATTGCAAGAGTATTACTTGTGGGAAAACAACCACCTATTATTTATTTAGAAATATTGAACTTGTAAAATATCATGTTGTTATAGATTGTGAAACATGATTGCATACCTTGTTTTTTTAATTATTATCAGCTTATAATTTTATTATTTTATTTTATTTACTTCAAATATAATATTAGATAATTATATATCTATAATTAAAATATAGAAACATAAAAAATAAAAATCTAACTTTTCAAATACAAAAACGACACACACACACACACACACAGATATATATATATATATATATATATATATATATATATATATATATATATATATATATATATATATATATATATATATATATATATATATATATATATATATATATATATATATATTTGATTTACTTAAAATAAAATATTATATCATTTTTACAATTATAATATTATATTTGTATTATTTATTAGATTGTATAATTTCTTACTTTTATTATATAAAGATTAATTTATCAAAATCAATTGCATATCTTGTTAAAAGATCTAAACATAACAATATATAAATGTTTGGACAAAACAATCCTCTTAAGAGTTTATCATTTGAATGGCTTCAACAGCTCTTGCTCCCACCTCTGCAATAATGGCTCTTACACACAGCGATGGTGCAATGGCCTCTGACTTCGCTGGTGTTGTTGGCTATGCCTCTGCCTCAACCCAGGTTGTGTTCTTGAATAATGATTTTGCCACCCTCAATGGCTTTCCTACTCCCATCTCTATGTTCCTTCCTGGTGATGTCATGGACCATGGTGTGGTTGTTGAGTCTGGGGTTGTTGTAGCTAATGCATCTGAGTGCCCTACTCCTTGGGTGGATGGTGATACTATCATTCCTCATGGGGTTTTGGACTCCTCTCAACTGGTTGAGGCTATTGGAAACCTTACTATTGATGCTAATGCTCTACCTTGACCTTCCTTTGTTGGGAAGCGTAGCTTTTCTTGTGTGGCCAGATCTATTGCTTAGCCCTCTAGAGGGGTTCATCCTCTTCCCTATGCCAAGTCCTCCCCGGTGGTGGTCTGTGGACAAGATGTTTTGGACAACATTGGGTTTTACCAAAGTTGTGCTCTAGTGTGCAAATTCTCTAGGCTTTGGCCTTCTCTACCAGATATCCATTCTTGGGTGAGTAACTCATGGAAGCCTCTAGTTGAGATCAAAATATTGAACTCTTTCCTTGTGCTAAAGGTTTTTTCATTGCTTCTTTAATGTCTCCTTCTGATTATGACTTGATTTTGGGCAAGATGTGGGCCTAGGGAGTTCATTCCCTTTGTTAATCCTTGGACTACCTCCTTCAATCCTCTTACTAAACCACTCAATGTGCATCCAGTTTGGGTTCGACTACTAAATCTTCCTCTCCACTTTTGGGAACAATCTTTCTATGAATCCACTGGCAACTCTATTGGTCGTTTCTTGATGGTTGATCATGCCATGACTTCTATGGATCACTCCACCTTTTCTCGCATCTTGGTGGAAATTAACATTTTCTCACCCCTCCCTTGGGATGTGGTCCTTATGGTTGGGGGCAGGCCTTGGACCCAACCACTAGATTTTGAGGGCCTCCCCTTTCATTATAGAAAATATTTCACCATGGGTCATTTAGCAATGGAATTCTCCCTCCCATCTCACAAGGGGATGGCTACTTGGTGGAAGGATTCTACCCTTGACCATTTGACTATTTATGCTACTGACTCGGCTGATGAGCCGCCCTACGCTGATGATGTTGTTGTTGATGTTACTACTATCTGTGAGGATTCAACCTTTGTGGCCCTTAATTTGGATTCTACTCATGTTGCCTCCAACTTGCAACTTCTCTCTACACCTACTACTTTTTCTCCTTTGTAGTAGCCTATTGTTGTACTACAATAGCCCCCTATTAATCTCTTACAGCCAACTGCTACCTTATAGATGCATTCTCTTGAATCTATTGTTGGAACCCAAGTGGGGACCTTACCGCTTGACCACTCTCTTGACGATCCTAATGATAGTATCGTCTGGACAGTTGTTTGTCGCAGGCGGAAGGGGAAGTTTTCCTTGCCCCTCCAGGCCCCTCCTTGTCAATACTCGAGTATCCCTACCCCTCCTTGAGTTGGGCCTGGGTTGTTGATGGATTTTAAGATTTTTGTTATTGTAATGGTGTTGTTGATAGTCCCTAACTATGTGTAATTTTATTGTTGATAGTCTCTAACTATGTAAAGGGTCAGCGCCCTAGTTAATGCTAATTTTTTAATCAAAAACAAAATATAAATGTTACAAAATTAAAAGACTAATTAAATTTTATGTTTATCTTTATTGCTATAAAAATGACTACCATTTACATTTTATTCTTTGTATGAATAAAATTAAAAATTAAATAACATAAATACTAATAATATTAACAATTTTAATAAAATATATTTATAATATATTAGTTTTAAATAAAATATTGTTGAAAAATATTTTTAGCCTATTATTTTTCAATTCGTATAGAATCTTAAAATATTATAAGCTAGAAATAAATTAATTAATTACAAATCATAATTGTCTTTAAATAAAATTTGTATATAAAAGAAATAAATTAATTTTATGTATCTATAAATTCATATATTAATTATTTTTTAAATAAAATAAAAACAGTCCAAAGAATTCATGCTTTAACCCTTAACAATTCTCAAAACTAGAATAGATTAATAGTGCATTGAATGTTTATCCTTACAATACTCAAAACTAGATCCTTGTCGATTGTTGAACATTGATATAAAAAGGTTTTTAGAAGAAAAAAAACTTCCCTTAATGCTTGATTTGAAAAATAAGTTTGCACTGAAGGAAAATCAAAATAGGATAGAAAGTTTCTTGTATGATTTTTATTTTAATTGTTTTGAAAGCAAAAGAAAGTTTCAAACTTTCCTTAAAATTTTAATAATGATCTTTGCGGTCAAAAAAACTTGAATGATCTCTGAGATCAATTTTAATAATGATCTTTGTCATCAAATTTATGATCTACGTGATCAATTTCAATAATGATCTTTGCAATCAATTCTAATAACTTTACATTTCTTCAAATTTAAACTGACAAATATTGCAGACTTCATCAAATGTTTGTGAAAACTTAAGAAAAATTGTGCTTTCTTCTTTCATTAGCTAACACTTTCCTAGATAGCGCAAGAATACTTCCACAACCTGCGATGGATCAAACTTGAACAACATGTCCTTTGTTAATCTTCAATCCTACAAATCCATCTATCAATTACCAAATTGAGTTCCCAAACATATATTTGAAGGCAAAAATATGATGATTTGTCAAAAAATGGAAGAGAAGGTAAAGTTTTAATCCGTGTCTTTTGTTTTTTTCTCTAGACTCTTCTCGACTTTTAAGTATCGATTTTTTGTAATAATATCTTTCCTTAGGCAAGTATGACCTTCTACAATCTACTTCTATTCTTGATGATGACAACTTTGTTGTTTACCATGACTTCTAATTATTGGCAATGATTAATTTCTTCTTTTATTTTTCCTTACAAATTCTGCAATTTCCTCAAAAAAGTGGCACATTTTAATGATTGAAAATTTATGAGATGTCTTAAAATATTGAAACTGTCACATCAACCATGATGCCATCCATGTTTGGCCTTTCTAATAGTGAGTCTTCCACTCTCATCCTGAAATGATAGCCTGCGGTTCGCCATCATTCCAAGTACGAGGCATGTGTTATCCATTGGATACAACTCAATCTTTTTAGCCTGCAGATTTGCCATTATGTTAGATAGATATCCCTCACCACCTTTGCAGGTGAATTCATTGCAAGGCATTTATCATTAATGCATGTTGAAGATAGTACTCATTAGCTTTTCTTTGACTTCCTTCGCAAGACTATCAATTGGTTATAAGCGATGTCTGGGGAGGAGTCTTTTGGGTTCATAATGAGTGCCTACCCCAGACCAATCTCTTGCTTTGGAGTGGACACTCCCACCTCTCTCTCGGCATCTACCCATCAAGTCTCTTTCAGAAAAATCACGGACTTGAGATTGAAGAGGCTCCTCCTATTTCCTAAGCCAACGGACATCCTAGTTGTTAAGATCATTCTTGGCAGTGGGCATATTAGCAAAGAAGAATATCCCCAAGATAACATGAACATCTCATCTCGGTTTGTTGCCTCCCCGATGGACCTCAAGCTCGACAAACAAGAAGTCTGGACCCTCACCAAAAGACTCTTCCCATGTGACATCTTGCTTGAATTACAAGAAGTCCTTAACAAGGCACGACATGACTTTGGTGCTCTGTGTCAGAGTGAGAGAATCCTCTTCAATGTCCAAGGAGAGATGATTAAATTCTACCATTTTGTCCTTGACTTGATGGGAAAGGACTTACAAAAGCACAGAACCTTTGCAGGCATGGCCCTCGGGTTTCTAAAATGGAGATTTCTAGGGGACAATCTAGAGGACATGGGCAGGGAAGAATAATTTCTAGACTTCGCCAGACTCAATGGTGTTCTGCCTTCCACTCTGAGTCTAGAGAATTTTAGGGCTTTCGAGTTGCTTTTCTTTCTTTGTGCATACTCATGGACATAGTTTCATTTTCATAGTTTTTAGGCCCCCTGGGCCATATTGGAAATCTATGGTTTCATAGTGTACATTTTCTTTAAAAAATCAATATATTATTTTGGCTATGTCTTTTATCGACCAAAAAAAAAAAAATCTGAGATTTTCTTTTTCAACAACAATCTGACTTTATTTCACCTTCACTATCATTTGTGGAAAATTGATAAATACTTCACATTCTTTCGGACTAGCAAGCATAGTTTCCCAGCAACTTCTTCTTTCTATTTCTGCTAAATGGCTTTGTTATATCTCTTCATAAAAATTGTGAGCACTTTCTCCAATGGATGCCTTTTTCTCTTTTATCAGATGTGATGCATCTTGACAGAAATTTCATTTAAATCTTTTACCCTGCACTTGCATTCAAATTGTTGTCTCAAATCTCTTTGAGTCAATTTGGTTTTGATATCATGATAAAAAATTGGATAACATTAAATTATATTTTATGTGTGTCAAATAGTTGGATCCAAAGATTCCTTAAATAACTACTTTAGTGGAGAGTTGTGTCTCTTACAAGAGACTTGTCTCTATATGACAAATATATTTAAAATATTTTTAACACGTTTATCCTTGTGGATTGTTGAACATTGATATAGAAAGATTTTTAGAAGCAAAAAAAACTTTCCTTAATGCTTGATTTAAAAAATAAGTTTGCATTGAAGGAAAATAAAAATGGAATAGTACAATTCTTATTTTAATTATTTTGAAATCAAAAAAAAAATACCAAACTTTCCTTAAAGTTTCCTTTACAAAATCATATAGAACAAATTTTGTCTAAGAAACAAAATCATATAGATGACAAAAAAAAGTGTCAAAATTAGTATTATTTTGAGTGAATGTATGATATTACTAAATATTTATAACTACAATGCTAATCAATAATAGATTTGATTATTTTGGATGTCAATTGATATTATATTGCATTGATTTCTACAATGAACATTTATCCTTGCTGATTGCAAAAAAAAACTGAATTGTCAATTGATATTATATTGGATGAATATTGTATTGAACGTTTGTCCTTGCTGATTGCTAAAAACTGAATATTGATATAGAAAGTTTTTTAGAAACAAAAAAAAAAACTATCCTTAATGCTTGATTTGAAAAAATAAATTTGCCTAATAGAAAGTTTCATCTATGATTTATATTTTAGTTGTTTTGAATGTATCATTTATATTTTAATTGTTTTGAAAGCAAAAATAGCTCCAAACTCCCTATACAAAATCATATAAAACAAATTCTTCTAAGAAACAAAATCATATAGCTAACAGAAAGGGTAAAAAATAGTATTATTTTGAGTAAATGTAGGATATTACTAAATATTTGTAGATATAATTCTAATCAACAATAGATTTGATTATATTGGATGTCAACTGATATTATACATCTATCAATAGAACTTTGCAACATAATACTTGAAATAGTATGATTATTTATCTCTATAGATAAGAAAATAATTATTCATTAATATTGAAATAATAATCTTGTTCATTTATGGAGTTCTAATAAAATATGCATTTTTTACAAAGGCTGCCTTGATTTCCATAAAGACAAAATAATGTAGATATTTAATTATAGTGATTAAATAATAGACAAGCTTGCTAATTGTAGAAGCTTAAATAACAATAATACCCAAACCAAAAAATATGCAATTTTTTGAAAGACTGTCTTAATTTCCACCAACACAAAAAAATAAAGATATTTTATTACAATGAATAAAATGGTGAACATGCTTGCTAATTGTAGATGCTTAAAGAACAATAATACCCAAACCAATAATACCTAGAATAACAATGATATCCAAACCATAATAAAGCGATGCGGTCTCATGAAATGCTAAAAATGTTAGTAACTATTACCAATAATACCTAGAATAACAATGATACCCAAACCATAATAAAGCGATGTGGTCTCATGAAATGCCAAAAAAATTAGTAACACTCTTTTAAAGAGATTTTTAGAAGAAAATTGATGAGCTAAAATTTCTTAACATAAGAAACAAACAAAAAACTTATAAAATAGAACTTAAATATATTGAAATAGATACTATAATATTATATAGAGGGTAGTGTAATATTATAATATTATTTCATTCATGTGTGCAGTTTTAATAAAATATGCAATTTTTACAAAGACCACCTTGATTTCCATCAAGACGAAAAAAATTAGTGGACATGCCTCTAATTGTAGAACCTTAAAGAGCAATAATACCTGAACCAATAATACCTAAAACAACAATGATACTCAAACCATAATAAAGCAATGTGGTCTCATGAAATGCAAAAAACAAAATAGTAACTGTATACACCTAAAAATAGTTTGAAGATAATTAATTAAATACACAGTTATTTAATTAATCCCCCTTCCCAATTAATCGAATTCACAAGTAAAATTGATTAATTCCCTTATTCATCTACTAGTAAATAAATCTACATGATTTATTTATATAGTTCATTTCATATCCCTTTTGATTAATTAATCTAAATTAATTAATCCTCCCCCCATCTAAATCAACTCTTTTAATCCCTAATTAAAAGTAACAAACTCAAGTTTGTTGAGATTAATTACCATTTTCCAATTATTTGAATCTTTAAATTCAAATGAGCACATGGCTCCTAACTTTTAACCACCTAACCTAACCATCCCCTAACCTAACTCATTATATCTAATCCTAGGGTCTAACTAACTCTATCCTATCTTGCACATCCTAACCTCTTTATCCTAACCTCCTATGGTGTGGATATTCTTCCCTTGAGACACATGGCACTTTTTGCCACATGTATCCTCCCTTGGACACTTTCCCTCTCATGAGCAAGGCTCCTTGACACTTGTCACCACAGAGATAACAAGTGTCCCTTCCTCCAACCTCTTCTCCAACTTCCTCAATCTTGGCCCTTGATATCTTTCGATCAAATATGGACCGTCAATTCTTGCCACCTCAGCTTTGACCTTGGAATTCCTATAAATATCCCCCATTTTGGAGCTATAAGGAATCAGGATCCCTTGCATTCATAGTTTTAGCATCATTACTATAGGAATTTTCATTTCAATCATCCAGTAATTAGCATTTTGGATTAATCATAGCATGTTAATCTAGTTTCTTAAATCATGCATTTCATATCATTTACATAATCAATCATGATCAAGTAGCTACTCAACTCTTGAGTTGCCTCTTTGGAGGTCATTGCTCCGCTGAGAGCCAATCAATCCAACACCTTCAAGGTTCTCAAGAATACAGAAAAATGGGACATTCCAAGGAAGTCTTATGGTTTGCATCTTTAATTTAGTTTTCAATTAAGCTTTCCATTATGTTTTATTGTCTCATTATATGTGTATGATTGCTTCTATTTACCATATTTTTAGCATCACATTAATTGGTGCCCACCGTGGGGCCTAGCCCCTTTGATATTTAACAAGTTTGCTTGCAGGAAATCTCATTGACAGGTTGATTAGCTCTTTCAGTATGCAGATTAGCTCTCTCAAACTCCCGAATTGTGTTCTTGGTCTCTATTGTAGCGTCCCAGCACCTCAAATGGTGTTTATGGGAGATTTCTCAACTCTTCTTTTATGTTTTTCTCTTCTTTAGCATTCTCAGTCTATCTCTTAGCATTTTCAGTATGTCCTATAGCATTTCTAGTATATTTGACAGCATTTTTGGTCAATTATGTAGTGTTTTTGGGCAAGTCAGCAGCGTTTCTGGTGTTCAGAATAGCATTTTGGGTCAATTTGGCAGCGTTCTTGGCACATATGATGGTGTTCTTGGTCAATTTGATGGCGTTTTCAATTTTTTATTGATTTTTCAAATGTTATATTTTGCATTTCTTATTTCTGCTTCTAGACGGTCATTTTCCTGAACCTAATTTGCAAAATATTGGTTTTGTAGGTGTATATGGTGAAAATGGATAACAAATAACAACAATATTGAAAGACTAAAATGGATTCAACCACTAAACCCTAGCCTAACAATGAACAAAGATCCACCATAACATATGAAGATAACCTAAGACAATGCAAAATAACTCAAAATCACAAAGATTATACCATCACATGTCCAATAGGGTTTTGATCTCCATTCTTCCTATCTCCATTGATCTTGTTTGATATGCTTGCTCTCAGATTTTTGTATGCACAAGAGCTCAATAAAGAACGGAATGTGGTTGCAAGTGGAATTGTAGTGTAGCCAAGTTGCATGAAAGATCATTAGCATGTGTTATTAGGGTTTGACAATGAAGAAAGCATCTCCTTAAATAGAAGACACAATATGAAATGGAGGGTTAAGATTGAGAGGTGTAAAAAGAGAGGTCGGCTAGGATTAGGGGGTAGGTATAAGAAATACCAAAATAATGAAAGGGGTAGGTAGTGTAGGAAATAAGAGATGAATGACATGTGTCATGTGTAGAAAAAGATAATGAATTAATTAAATAAATAAAGATCTATTTAATTAATAGAAGAAGTAGGACAATTAAATAAATAAAATATTTATTTAATTTAGGAAAGGGATAATTTAAATAAATAAATGTATTTATTTAAATGAGAAATAAGGCTAGAAGAGGATAAATGAATTAATTAAATAAATAAAGATTTATTTAATTAATAGAAGAATTAAGCTTAGATAATTAAATAAATAAAATATTTATTTAATTAGACATGACAATTTTGAGTGTCTACATTTTGCCCCTCTTTGAGACAATGCGGCTTGTCGCGTTGTTTCAAAGAAGATAAGATGAACTGATACAAAGTTGCCCCAGTATGGGAATTATATGCCCCCTCGAGAGATTGGATGAAAATGTCTGAAAAGATTGCAGACAATCTCTCGATAAGAAAGATGGGATAGAATGGGTTGAGCGAATAAAGTGACAAAGTCACGGGATGAAGAAGACTGACTCGGGAAATGAAGGCGAGGGCTAGGGTAGGCTATAAGATAGGCCACGGGCAAAAGACATCCTCATTGTCATCCACACCCTTAGAAGATCATAGTGCAGAATGAGAAAAGAGCAGCAGCAGTCAGCAGCGATGGCATCCATTCATAGATTCGACCGTGTTCGCCGATTCCAGCGACCAGCCGATGCAGGAGAGCCGGTAAGTACCCGAAAACCTCCTCGTACTTTCACGCATTTCGAGTTTTGTCATAAATGCATGTTTAGTAGCAATAAATGCGCTAGGAATAGGATAGTTAAAAAATGCAAAAACGCGCAACCGCGTCTGTGTCAGTGCCAGGCGCGTCTGTGTCGGGTCCAGGCGCGTCTGTGCCTGGAACCACGTTTGTGCTGAATGCGGACGTGTTTGTGAAATGTAGAAGCGTCTGTGCTTTGTAGGAGCGTTTATGTCATGTAGGGACGTCTGTGTTCCCTAGTCGCGTTTGTGCATGGCATAGGCACGTTTGTGTTCAGAAAATGCGTCTGTGTCGCAGAAGCGCGTTTGTGCAGTCTATAAGCGCGTTTGTGTGTTTAAAAGTGCGTTTGTGTATTTAAAAGTGCGTTTGTGTGTCAAAATGCATGGTTTTAGTCTTTTAGGTCAAACCGGCAGTTCTGTGATGAACATACGCTGTCGATTGGATAAGCTGCTGAGAGGATACACTCAAGTAGGTCCTCTAGGAAGAGTAGAATAGATCAAGGCACTTTGTGATGAACAGGGAGCACCAAGATAGGCAGCACTTTGTGATGAACAGGGAGTGCGAATGTGAGTGACACTTTGTGATGAACAGGGAATGTCACACACGTAGTACTTTGTGATGAACAGGGAGCACTACTAGGGTAGATAGCAACACTTTGTGATGAACAGTGAGTGTCACTAGGAGAGATAACTAGATGCATTTAGGTAGCAAGTAGCATTTTGTGATAAACAGTGAATGCAACGATAACTGACAAAATTGATTGTGTGACTGCAGGAGTATTTGCCGATGTTAGAGTCACGGGAGAGATTCCCGTCGACTCAGAGGTTGCGACCAGAGTTGTCGATCCAGGACAGGATATCCATTGAGGAGATGGGTCTGACACATGTGCTATTTGTGCCTGAGTTTCGGGCAAACATGGGGTTGCTGACTGCGTTAGCTGAGAGATGGCACTCGGAGACGTGCACGTTTCACCTGTCGATGGGTGAGATGACAGTTACATTAGAGGATGTCTACAAGATTCTGCATATCCCTATTGATGGAGAGTTGATTCCCTATGACCGTGACGGTGACAGGGAGGCATTGAGACGGGTCTTCCAGGATCCCAGGTTGGAGATGCGAGCAGGTCATGTAGCCTAGGATACCATGACTGCCACAGGTTTAGCATTGCCGGCAGTTATTGGGGGAGCCATCAGTGGGTATTTGTGTCCAGACAGGGCCACACGATGATTGGCAGTGGGCTGGGGAGGGGCATTGGAGACACTGATGACAGAGCACACTAGGTATGCATGGGGGCCATGTGTCCTGGCACATTTATATTATGAGCTGCATCAGTTTGTATACCACGGATCAGTGGGTTTGGGCTGCGGCGTGACTCTCTTGCAGGTGTGGGCTTATGAGCACCTTCCCATCACACGGCCCATTCATTTCAGAGGCAGAGGATAGGGACGGAGCTTCGTGCACTTGTACGACATGATTACTTCCCAGCCTCGGATTGGTAGATTGGAGCATTGGAGGCGCGTCATAGATGACATAGACATGGTCATCTGGAGGCCGTACCTGGGGTGCGAGGAGTGGGATGATGACGCATTGGAGCTACCATATGTTTTTAGGAGTAGGTATCTGATGGGGCGGATGCCCTATATTCTGGAGAGGCAGCTTGTTGACAGGGTATGCAGGCAGTTTGGGCGGATCCAGCGGATGCCACGGGGCTCGGGCATGTATGCCCGTACGGTCAGAGATCAGGTGCAGTTTGGGCCGCTATTATCATATGATCAGGCGGTGATACAGCTAGCAGAGATGATGTCGATGCCCTGGGACATGTGGCCAGAGGTAGATGATGCAGGGATGGACGCAGAGTACTCTGCGTATTGGGCAGAGCATCCATTTCCCAGATTGACAGATCCGGCAGAGCCACTGGAGGGAGAGGGTGGAGGAGATGATGATGATGGTGGAGGGGATGGAGGTAGGGGCCAGCGGAGGCGGAGGGGAGTGGTGGGAGAGAGGCGGGTGGCACCTCGGAGGGAGGGAGGGCAGGAGAGAGCAGCTCCGGTGGTGAGGGGTCGGGGTGGACTGCCCCTACAGGTGCCAGCAGCACAGGGTCCTAGAGCATAGGGACCTAGACAGGTGCAGGCAGAGGGACAGAGACAGGTACAGCCACAGGTACCTAGACAGGCACAGGGACAGGTGCAGGCAGAGGCACAGGGACAGGCACCTGCAGGGGAGGAGCCACAGGCAGAGGCTGAGAGCGGAGATTCTGAGGAGGATGAGGTGTTGAGGCTATGAGAGATCTGCCAGGGCCAGGCAGATGAGATTGAGGATTTGGTGCGGGAGAGAGATCACCTCAGGATCAGGGTCAGAGACACAGAGCGAGAGAGGGATCAGGCCATCCAGAGATACACAGAGGCCGAGACAGCTCTGAGGGCAGGGAGGCAGGCAGCAGAGGATGCAGGGGCAGGTTACGCATATGTCTTGCGAGCCGGAGAGGAGATCGCCTACTGGAGCGATCTATACTATGCAGTCGTGCCAGCAGATCAGCGGGCTAGGAGCTTCCATAGATCGTCGCGCACAGCGACGGCTACGGGAGGGAGTCGCAGGAGACAGGCATCCAGCGGTGGGGTCATGGGGCCTCCACCACCACCAGAGAGACAGGGGGATCCTGGGGCGGGACCATCTACAGCTCAGACTCCGTCGAGGCCAGGCGGCTCCGAGGGAGGGAGTTCATCATAGCCTTAGAGGGCTCCCCATTGTATCATTATATGTACCATTATTATATTGTAGACACCTGCGGGTGATTCTTTTGTAGCCATATGATTCTTTTGACATCATTGTATCATGACACATTTTGATTATATATGAGATGATTCATTTTGCGGCAGCTATATGCATGTGTACCTATGTGATGAAATGTTCTTATGTGATGCATGTTTTATGATATGGATGCTTATATGATGCAATGCAATATATTTTTGTTCTTTTATGTTGTATATGTGATGCATGATGCAAATTTGAATGTATGTGATGCAAATGAATATGATAATGCAAATGATTATTTACATAATGAAAATGTGAGATGTGCTAACATGTGTTGTATGCAGGATGTGATGCAATTGTGATATCTATATGTATGTATGAAATACTTATATGTGGTGATGCAGGTGTAACTATATGAAATGCAAATGTTTTTGGTGTGTCATTATACTCAGTCATGTGATAGCGGGCTACGTGGACTCGAGAAGGACAATGGAAGTCAATCAAGAAAGGGGGATGGAAGACAGAAGATATGAACATGAAAGAGCTTCTTGTGCGTTATCATCATTGAGCTTTATTATGGCAGAATAGGTTATGACAATCGAGGCATATGTTCGACCCAGAAAGTCATTGTACCTGTTTGCATGGAGATAAGACAGTCACAAACAAGGAATGCCCCAGTTCATACTAGACTCACAGTGTCCTCATATCCTTGGACAAGTCATAGCATTACTAAAAGACAATCCACAGACAGCAAATGCAAATAGGTGACGATACCCCATCCTCGCCTTTCTAGTCAAAGACATCTTGGAGATAGAATCTCTAGTCAAAGACATCCTGGAAAAGCTAAAAGACATGTCACCAAAAAGATAAAATCAAAAGAAAACCAAGACTCGACACCAACATCCACTGTAGTCCTCAAGTTTAGTGTCTCTTGTCACTTGTTTAAGTCTTATTCGATTGTGGTCACAATGTTCACTTTCACAAAAAGGATAGATAGCACTGAACCATATGTTGTCTGAGTCTGTTGAAAGATTTGATTTTGTTGAAGCTCATTGTTGCTGCTGTGTCTCATTTGAAACTGACTGAATCCATGAAACTGATACTTTATTGTGGAGAAGATGGAACTTCATTGCGGACTGGCGATGCAGATGTTGCTTTATTGTGGATTGTGCGCGGATAGACTGGAAGGAAACTGGAAGAAACTGTACTCCTCGAAACATGTGATGTTCTCAGTTCCACACCCATCACTAGACGTAGGAATTGGCCGTAGTCACAGATAAGATCTGATTTATTATGGATGGAAAGGGATGTTTATTATGAATGGCTAACCAATCTTAGGTAGATCAATAACAAGCCATGATGGGAATGGGTAAGTTTATTATGGATGAATTGGTCGTGAGTGTGTGCAAAGTGAAAGGATGAAAGAGAATCCTGAAGGAGAGAGGAGCAAAGTCTCTACGCATGGCGTTGGTGACCCAGTTTTCACCATGGTACTTGCCCAGGGCGCCACCGAAGTGGTTTTCACCGTTGGACGAAATTATTTCTCTTTACTTTTTTTCAATTTTTCAATTTTTTTTGTTGTCACAAGGCACCTGTTTGCCAGGTTTTCACCAAGTAACGATTTTTTTTGTTTTTATAATTTTTTTTGTATTTTTGAAATTTTTTGATTTTTTTTGTATTTTTGAATTAGGATGTTCCGAAGAGCTTATGTGTAGAACCTGCGAAGGTGCATGTTGTTGATAGGATCCACCAAGGGTTCGCCTTCTGTAGTTGAGAGCTGATATACCCTAGATCCATATACCGCTGTGATGATGTAAGGACCAAGCCAGTTTGGTTCGAACTTGCCCTTCTTATCTCTGTCTTGCTGATTCTTGGGGTTTTCTCTGAGTACTAAGTCACCTACCTCAAATGTGCGAGGCTTGACCTTGTGATTGTAACTGCGACTCATTCATTGTTGGTAAGCCTTGAGATGATTAAAAGCAGTGTGTCGTCGTTCCTCCAGCAGTTCTAGTTCTTGTAAGCGAGAGACCCTGTAGTCTTCATCGTTGATTACGTTTCTCAAGGAGACCCGTAAAGAAGGTAACTCGACCTCAATAGGCAAGATGGCTTCAGAGCCATAAACAAGTGAGTAGGGTGTAGCTCCTATAGGTGTGCAGACACTTGTGCGGTAGGCCCAAAGTGCAGGATTGAGTTGGACATGCCAGTTACGGCCAGCGTCGTCGACTGTCTTTTTAAGGATTTTAAGAATTGTTTTGTTAGACGCCTTAGCTTGGCCATTACCTTGGGGGTAGTATGGTGTGGAGAAACGATGAGAGATATGGAAGCGCTCACAGAGTTCACGAACATCCTGATTTTTGAAAGGACGCCCGTTATCGGTAATAATGGAAGTAGGGATCCCGTATCGGCAAATGATGTAGTTCAGAATGAAAGTAGCAATTTCTTTCCCAGTAACTTGTGTGAGAGGCACGGCTTCAATCCACTTTGTGAAATACTCTGTGGCTGTGATAATGAATTTATGTCCATTGGAAGAAGGAGGGTGAATCTTGCCTATGAGATCGAGTCCCCACTGACAAAAGGGCCAAGGAGATGCAAGTAGTTGTACTTCCTGTGTTGGTGCATGTATGAGGTCTCCATGAATTTGACACTGCTTACACTTCTTGAAAAACTGATATGCATCTTTTTCCATAGTAGGCCAGTAGTATCCAGTCCTGATGAGTTTCTTGGCCAAGGTAGGACCACTAGTATGCGGACCACATATCCCTTCGTGCACTTCTCGTAATGCAATCTGAGCTTTGTCACTCTCTAAACATCTAAGGAGGGTGCCATCTAGACCTCGTCGGTATAGGATATCAGCTAGGATAACGTATCGGGAGGATTGGCGAATGAAAGTGCGGCGTTGGTTGTTCAATAGATCGGGAGGTAAGATATTGTCGCGAAGGTATGTGAATATGGAACCATATAACTGGGATTCAGGACCAACAACACATATCATTTCAGTAGGAGTGATCTCATATGACGGAATCAGCAGGTTGTCAACCAGGAACTCATAGCAAGTCTCATTTTGCGGTAGATCAATGAGCGAAGCAATTGTAGCCATGGCATCAGCAGCGCGATTCTGTTCTCTTGGTATCTTCTCAAACGCTATCTTTGCAAAGTGTTGTTTTAGATCATCTACCAGTTGTTTATAAGGCATTAGCTTTTCATCTTTTGTTTGATAATCATCAGTTACTTGACGGATGACAAGTTGAGAATCGCCAAAAACACGAAGCTCTTGGATCTTCCACTGAACTGCAATTCTTAGCCCAGTTGTTAATGCCTCGTATTCCGCTATATTGTTGGTGCAAGGAAATGATAAGCGGTATGACTTTGGTATAGAATCACCTTGGGGAGTTATAAAGAGTATACCCGCTCCTGCCCCATGCTGTGTGTATGAGTCGTCAAAGTATAGTTGCCATGGCTTTGCAGGTGATATCGTTAGAATGGACTCATCTGGAAATTCTGACTGTAGAGGAATATCATCTATCATGGGAGCATCTGCCAATTGATCTACAATTGCTTGTCCTTTTATATCTTTTCTGTCCACGTATTCAATGTCGAATTCACTCAAGATCATTACCCACTTGGCTAGCCGCCCAGTAAGTGTAGCTTTGTTGAGAAGATATTTTAGTGGATCAATTCTGGCAAGCAACCTAGTCTTGTGAGTGAGCATATAATGTCATAATTTTTCTGAAGCAAAGACCACAGCGAGACATGCATGCTCAATTGGTGTGTAGTTCAGCTCATATCCCACCAATGTGCGACTGATATAGTAGACCGCTTTTTCCTTGCCGTCAGGTAATTGCTTTGCTAGGAGTGCCCCCAGTGCTGTTGGAGTAGCTGATATGTAAAGTAGAAATGGTTGATCTGGAATTGGTGGCATCAAAACTGGCGGGTTCAAAAGATAGTCTTTGAGCGCCTGAAAAGCCTGTTGACAGTTCTCATCCCATTTGAACTTGATGTTTTTGTGTAGCAGGTGCTGGAAAGGATTGCACTTATCTGCAAGTTGTGCTATGAATCTTCGTATGGACTGGAGTCTCCCTTGTAAAGACCGAAGTTGACTGGTATTCTTGGGTGGCGGCATGTCCAAAATAGCCTTGACCTTTGCTGGATCAGCCTCTATTCCTCTTTTAGACACAATGAATCCTAGGAGCTTCCCGGAGGTTACTCCAAAGACACATTTCTCAGGATTTAGTCTTACCTTGTACTTTTCCAACCGATCAAAAGCGACTGAAAGTATGTCCAAGTGTGTATTTCTGTCTATTGATTTAACCAAAAGATCGTCAACATAATCTTCCATGGTTATGTGCATGAGATCATGGAAGATAGTAGTCATAGCTCGTTGATACGAGGCACCTGCATTTTTCAGCCCAAAGGGCATGACATTCCAACAGAAGGTTCCCCATGGACAAGTAAATGATGTTTTATGTTGATCTTCGGGTGCTATCCTGATTTGATTATATCCAAAAAATCCGTCCATTAAGGATAACATCTCATGGCCTGCTGTGAGATCAACAATTAAATCAATGTTTGGTAATGGGAAATCGTCCTTTGCACAAGCCTTGTTGATATCCCTGAAGTTTGTACATATTCGGATGCTGCGATCTGGTTTGCTAACAGGTACTAAGTTGGAAATCCATTCGGGATAATCAATTGGGCATATGAATCTGACATCCAGTAATTTCTCCAGCTCTGCCTTGACTAATAATGCCACTTGTGGATGCATTTTCCTCAATTTCTGCTTTACTGGTTTTGCCCCCGGTTTGACTGTTAAATGATGCATTACTAAATCGAGGTCTAGTCCAGGCATATCAGCATAAGACCATGCGAAGTTGACTTGTCGTTCCTTAAAGAAGCTTATGAATCTTGCTTTCTCGGCCTCTGTCAATGATTGAGCAAAAAATATGTTGTGTGGAACCTCTGCTGTACCAATGTTTGTCTTTATAGTCTCCTCTACCAACATGGATGATTTTTCCTCGTATGATGCTGGGAGAATGTCAAGCCTTCCATCTTCGGGCGCCTCAGAGAGGTTTTCACCCTTAGATACGTCCTTTCTTTTTACTTTTTTAGAGTCAGATAGCGCCACAGTGTGGTTTTCGCCATAAGACCCTTGTTTTGTTTTTATTTTCACATTTTTGCGACTAGAAGGCCCGACACCCTCACCAAAGTATGCCATGTTATTAAGCTCTATGGCGTATCCTGCTTTATGGTCTCCAAGAGGAAGATCATCACGAATGCCAAGATAATCGACAATAGCTTCGTCATTTTGAAATGTATCAAGCTGTGCTGGTCCATCTTGATCCCAGTCAATGAGTTGGGGGTGAACGAGGGGAAGGTCTTTAGTGTTTTTAGAGTCCGCAAGGCTAATAGTGAAGATGTGGTTATATTCAGGTATGTCCAGATAGTCATCGAGGTCGTCAATGGCACTCTCCTCATCAGTTTTGATCGTGAGTGAGTCCAAATTATCATCACTAGTAGCACCCTCAGGGACAGGTGTCCTCATCCTATGTGATCTTGACCTAGGGCCTTGAAACGACGACTGTGCGGGATCCTTATGGGTCGGTTCTTGGCCAACTCTGAATTTTTTGTAAAATTCCTCCTCCTCTGTAGGTTCCTCTGGCTCTCTAAATGTCTCGTTGAGCTCATAGTCGCTGGAGGATTTGTCTGAACCCCATTCCCATTCGTTGGAATCTGTAGAATAGTCATCTTCTTGTTGAACTTCAGCCACTTTGACTCACCATATCTGTTTTGTTCTTTTATTTTGAATCTTGGGATTTAGAAAACCAAGCCCCTTGGAGCGTTCCCTTCTTGTAGTTAGCTCAGGTTGTAAAGGCTCCATGACACCTTCTTTGCGTAGTCCAAGAGGACTTTTTCCATCATACCCAAATCTTTGCAGAATTTTGAAACCTTTGCCATAGTTCTCACAGGGTATTATAATTTGATCATGTGTATCCTCTTCAGCGTCCTTATATAGCATTTTATATAAATTTTCTTCCTCTAGTTCGCCCCATTTTTGAAAGACGGTAGGATCCCATTTGATTAGCATGATGGAGATTTGCTTATTAGGATGTGGCCTCCCATATTCCTTGGGGGAGTTCATGACTTGTCGTAAGAACATTGTTTGATTCAGAGTGTATTCTCCCATGCCTTTGTCTTGAAACTTGGCTCTAAGTTCACCTTGTTTGGATGTCGAGGGCTTTAATGACTCAGGATCAATATATGCTGAAGAAGGAGTAGCCTCACGATTGCTGGGAATGATAGTCTCAGTATGTGATCTCAAGTTATTGCAATATATGAATGGATTTGGATCACCATTGACCATTACCTCGACTCCATTATGAGGAAACTTAATGCATTGGTGGTATGTTGATGGGACTGCCCTCATTTCATGAATCCACAGATGTCCTAGCAATATGTTATACGTGAGGTCTAGATCCAGGACTTGACAAACCACGTCCTTTGTGACTGGCCCTATTCTTAGTGGTAAGATGACCGTGCCCTTAGACGAACGCTCTTCATCATCATAAGCCTTAATAGTGATTTGGTTTGTAGAATTCACAGCTTTGTCAGAATATCCCAATTGTCTGATGGTGCTCAATGTACAAATATTAAGACCTGCTCCTCCATCTATCAGGACTCGTTTTATTCGGTGTTTATGTATGAAGGCTTCAATGTGTAGAAGTGCATTATGAGGCTGACTTATGGAGGCATCATCGGCTTCTGTGAATGTGAGGGAGTGTGGAATGGATAAATATCCCACCATGCCTTGAAACTGGTCCACGTTCAGATCAGTAGGGACGGCAGTATCTCTCAAGGTTTTATCAAGGATAGCTTTATGTGCAGGAGATATACGTAAGAGCTCAAGAATAGAGATGAGCGCGGGTGTCTTCCCTAGTTGTTCTACAAGGTCGTACTCAGGTTTGGTTGATGAAAGATTGGTATTCTTAGTAGAGGCACCTGGCAATGTGATCTTACCTCGACGGGTTGTAACATGACATTCAGAGGTAGATGCGGACGAAGATCCCACACCTTTTAGGACAATTTTGGGTCTTTGAGAAGGATTCTCAGGATTTTTGTTTTTGATAGTAATGGTAGAAATATGATTGTCCATTGAGATGTGATTGATGGTAGAATCATAATTGTAAGGTGCTCTAGTGTAATTGGCTTGATCATCTGTGACTTTGCCTTTTCCCTTGTCATGTTTTGGGAATGGTTCCTTAAACACCTCATGCTCTTGGTTAGATGAATGTCCCTCAATCTCAATATCTCCTCTGTCAATGAGATCTTGTACAATGTTTTTCAATTGATGGAAATTACTTGTCTTATGACCCTTGCTCTTATGAAATTCGCAAAATTTATCATCATTCCACCAATTCGGTTTTACCTTTGGTTCATATGGAGGAAAATCTGGGACCGTGATCACTTTATTTGCTACAAGCTTTTTGAATACTGATTCAAGTGGTTCTCCCAATGGAGTATACTTCCTTCGTGGTTTAGCAGCCGTTTGATTGTTCACTTGATTGTTGGTAGAACTTGATCCAGAAAAGATGAACTTTGGTCTTACTGTGTTGGCATCAACAACACCATCATTAACCGTGTTCTTGTTCTTGTTCCAAAATTTTGGTTTGTCCTTTCCTTTGAAGTCCTCTTTGTTTTCTTTGAATAGCTTGATAACTCCTTGTTCAATTAAGACCTTTTCTGTTGCTAGGCCCTTTTCAATGACATCCTTGAATGTAGACAAACAAGCTTTTCTGAGATCATAGCCAATAGCTTTATTAACGTTTTGTGTGAACATCTCCACCATTTGTTTTTGCGGGATCTCACAAGAGCATCTGCTAGCTAAGTTTCTCCATCTCTGTAAAAATGTTGTGAAAGATTCTCCTTCCTTTTGTTTCGTATTGCACAAGGTAGTAACTGAGACATCTGTTTCAATGTTGTAAGAGAAATTTTGAATGAATGCCTCTGCCAAGTCGCCCCATGACTTAATACCGGGAGGTAATTGAGAAAACCATTCCATCGCTTGATCTCCTAAGCTCTGTGGGAACAACCTCATTAAGTATGTTTCTTCTGCGGCTACCTCAATGCAAGCTGTGAAGAATTGTCTTATATGTGCCTTGGGGTCTCCTCTCCCTCTATATTTGTCAAATTTTGGTGTTACAAAGTGCGGAGGAAACGGAGGCATTGGAATGCTCTTATCGAAGGGATAGGGGCATATATCTCTCATAGTATATGTGGGTTTTGATGTGCCCATGTCTTCCACTTTCTTTTGTAGATCTCTAATTTGTTGCTCCAAATTATTTTTGGGAGGAGATGGATTTCTTGTAGCATATCCCATGTTTGAAACACCCATTTGAGGAGGAACTTGTTGCATATATGGATGATACTGATCGTAGACATGTCCATATGGAGGTCTATATTGTTGCGACATATATGGAGCACTTGGCATAACTTCTTGTTGAGGGACCCCATATCTGTTTTGCGTATACAAACCATATTCAATAGGCCTTTCATTTTCCATTGTGTTGCCCCCAATTTTGACATGGGGTCTCCTTGTGTCAAAATTTTGAGGATGTCCTTGTGTATCCACTTGTCTTAATTGACCCATATCTTGAGCATGTGTTTGAGCATAAGGCCTCCATGATGGTCTTTGAGTGTAAGTATCATATGCTTGAGCTTGTGTATGTGGGATTGCTGGTTTTTGAAGCAAAACTGATGGTGACTCCGGCATCATATTATTTGGTCCTCCACTATTTGGTCTCCTTTGATCCATGTTATGTTGAGTTTTTTGTGAAGGTCTACTTTCCATAAGTTGAGATAAGTCAAAATCATGCGGTATTTTGGCTCCACTTTGTGCCATCATGTTTAGAAAGTATTGACGATCTCTCCTCATTATCTCTTCAACCAATCTATTGAATTGTGGGTCCATTATAGATTCTTGTATGTCTGCTGATAGTATTGAAGAATTGTCCACGGTATCATTGTGTGTAGCGTTGTGTATAGTGTTTGCGCTTTCCACATTTGGATTGTGTCTATAAACATTCATGTCTAGTAATGTAGTGTGCTCAGGATTGTAGAATACATCATTGTCATACTCATAAGAACTCATGTTTACGGATTCTTGAGCTTCTTTAGCTATTCTCTTAGATTTTTGAAGGCAGGTTTCAACCATGAACTAGGTGTTAGACCAATATGTGAGAAACTAGACGAAAATGACAAGAGTATGGAAGACCAAGAGTTGTATGGAGTGTAAATGAATCTTGAGGTGTACTTGCAATGTCCAAAGTGTAAGACCAAGTATGTAAGTAGTAGAGTAGGTGTGACTTCCAAAGAGAGGATAGTTTCTCTTGATGAGGTAAGCTGACCTTGACTCTAAGTAAGACCAAATGAGACCCAAAGGTAAGAAACCTTGATGAGGGACCACTTAGCAAAGTGTAGTAGTATGTAGTGTGTTGACCACGTATGGTGAGGACAAGCAAGTGACCTTTTGACTCAATTTTAGACAAGTATGAATGTAAAATGAGGTATGAAGCAATGATGGACTGTGTAAGACCTTAGAATAGGCTGAATGCTAGATTAAACCTGAAGAGACAACCTAGGAAGCTCAAGTATGCCGAAACTGATTTTCTTTGTTTGCTTGACTGTTAAAATATTTCAAATCCTGACACAGACGCCTGTGTATACTTCACAGACGCGGTTTTAAGACACAGACACTACTCTGTTTGACGCAGACGTGATTCTGAGATTTTCCTGTTGATGTTTGTCGAGACTGTAACAGTTTTTTTTTTTGCAATTGTGGACACAGACGCGCCTGTATACTTCACAGACGCGATTCCCAGACACAGACGTGTCTCTGTTCGACACAGACACTGATAAAAACATAGACGCTATTCTGTACTTCACAGACGCGTTTATCCGACACAGACGCGGTTTGAACAGACACAGACGCATTTCTGTAACCTTAGTGCAATCTTTCCTATCTGTGAATTTGTTTTGTTGTGACCAAATCTGATTGTTCGACTGTTTTTCGTGACAAGAGGACACAATGTTGATGACTCAATGTTTGCAGACTGTTTAGACTCCAAAAAGTGTGTTGTTTGATGTAAAAAGTTTTTGCATACACTTGAAGACACAAAAGACACAATGTTTTGCTATTTTGTTTTTGAGTGTTTGAATGTTTAGCATAAGACAAGCACAAATCTTAGGGCTGGCCAAGACAATAGTTGTTGATCCCACATAGGGTTTTACCCCCGAGGCTACGCTATTCAGAGCGGATACTTAGATGCTTGACCTCACTAGCTCCACCCTCGGCACTCACTTCTCGGGTCATCCAAGCATCAGTCCCCATGAAAACTCCCCATGGCGAACTTTGTATCTCTACTAAGAACCGTATGTGTGTGGGCCGCTACCAGAGGTCCGACCTCCTGCCTCAACAACTAGAAGGATTTGGGCATCTAAAACAAAGAGGTGCTAGTAAGGGCATCCGCTCATGTGGCCATACATGCGGCACTTTCAGCTCTGTAAATACAGAAGGCTCCCAGCCGGTAGGGGTTACGCCCTACAAATGATCAAATAAATTTGATCAAACGGGTTTATGGGGAGACATAGTGTCGGTATGAACTAATTAGCACACGTTATTCATAGTTTTCACCATGAATACATTTGATTATAGTGGTTTGGATGAGGTGGGTTTTCCTCACTACCACTTGGGTCATTCTCTTCTCACTAGTAGTCCTAATGACCACACGGGAAGACAGGCCCTCTAAAGAGTAAACAAAAAGAGCCTATTGCTCAAGACACAAAAGACAATGATTCAATTTTAGTGCACCAATTGAAGTGTTTGCTAAGCTATGAAAACAAGGCACACAATAAAAATTACAAAACCCTAGCTAAGGCCCTGCAACAAAATTGTTAGTAGTTTGGGTTGTTTCAAATGATAACCCCTTCCTGCAAGCACACAAGTTAGGTAAATTTTAGAAAACCCAAAAAGACTTTGTGAAAAGGGGCCTTCAACAAAAACGTATTTGCCTCCAAAGCAAGCTGCACAAACCAGGTTAGCTAGATCTGCAAAGGTTAGCCGAAAATAAACCAGATCTGAAACCCTAAGTACAAAATCCGAAAACCCGAATCAAAGAAACTTGAAAAATTTGCAAAACAGAAAGCACAGACGCCTTTATACCAGACACAGACGCGATCAAAGGTCACAGACGCGACTCCTGAACACAGACGCGATATGAGCAGTCACAGACGCGATTAAAATTCTCAGACGCGATTCCAGAAACCTGCAAAAATAAAAATCTGGCAAAAACACAGGCGCGATTCATGATATCACAGACGCTTCTGAAACACAAAAACATGATCCGAACACTCGCAAACGCGGAAAAAAACCTAAAATGTCGTCGAAATCGTCCGATCTGCAACTTCAAAAATGCAAAATCTGCAACAAAAATGTTAAATGCAAAGGGACAACAGTCCCACCGGGTGTGCCAAAATGTATATGGTGAAAATGGATAACAAATAACAACAATATTGAAAGACTAAAATGGATTCAACCTCTAAACCCTAGCCTAACAATGAACAAAGATCCACCATAACATATGAAGATAACCTAAGACAATGCAAAATAACTCAAAATCACAAAGATTATACCATCACATGTCCAATAGGGTTTTGATCTCCATTCTTCCTATCTCCATTGATCTTGTTTGATATGCTTGCTCTCAGATTTTTGTATGCACAAGAGCTCAATAAAGAACGGAATGTGGTTGCAAGTGGAATTGTAGTGTAGCCAAGTTGCATGAAAGATCATTAGCATGTGTTATTAGGGTTTGACAATGAAGAAAGCATCTCCTTAAATAGAAGACACAATATGAAATGGAGGATTAAGATTGAGAGGTGTAAAAAGAGAGGTCGGCTAGGATTAGGGGGTAGGTATAAGAAATACCAAAATAATGAAAGGGGTAGGTAGTGTAGGAAATAAGAGATGAATGACATGTGTCATGTGTAGAAAAAGATAATGAATTAATTAAATAAATAAAGATCTATTTAATTAATAGAAGAAGTAGGACAATTAAATAAATAAAATATTTATTTAATTTAGGAAAGGGATAATTTAAATAAATAAATGTATTTATTTAAATGAGAAATAAGGCTAGAAGAGGATAAATGAATTAATTAAATAAATAAAGATTTATTTAATTAATAGAAGAATTAAGCTTAGATAATTAAATAAATAAAATATTTATTTAATTAGACATGACAATTTTGAGTGTCTACAGTAGGTACTTATTTCATTGTGAGAGACCCGAGTCATAAACCATTTTGCCATCAAAGAATGCAATATAAACTACTAACTTTGTTTGCAGTCACGGGATTTTACACTTATTTTTGTTAAATTAGGCACATAGACTAATTACAATAGAAATGAACAAACATGTCTTATGTGTTTTGATGATAGGCGAGTATGCTCTCACCTTTCTTAGGTGATCAGAAAGCTAGACTCATCTTTTTCTTTCAATAGTGCATATCTTTAGCGGGTCTGCCCTCCCAAGTAGCCTATAAGGACAAAGCCATTAAGGTCGGTGAGGGGGGAACGACCCAAGTGGGAACGGCTAATGCCAAGTACTCCAACCCACTATAAAATAAACGTGATTTGATAAAAATAAAGTCAACGGAAGTGCTCGGGAATAGCTCTCCTCCATACCTTTGGGTATATCAAACCTTGGTTTTCAAGGTTGGGAGACCTCTTAATTGAGTTTATACCCCAATGCATCGAACAGATCCCTTAGTAGTTCCAATTAAAATTAGAAGCTACCAAGTTTACCTTTGAACATTGTTAAATTCTTAGTGCATGGAGGGGGAATAATCTCTACTTAAGACACTTACCAAATGTCCCTCTTGAGAATATGTGTGAACTCCCATTTTGAGACCTTATTGCTAGGCTCATAATGGGACTCCACTAGTTCTCACAAAGGCAAAAACACAAGCGCCCTTTAGGGGGTGACAAGGTTGTGTGAGATGACAGGGTACCAAGTGTGGGCTAAGAACTAATATTGAAGCCAATCTCCTTAGGATAGACTGAATGGTGTGTTTTCAATTGTTCAAAACCTGTGAAAACTTGGGCTTTCTTTAAAGCTTCTTGAACATACACTTTATGTGTCCTTTGGGACAAAAATACAATCTAAATTTTGTGTTTGTAAGTCAAGTCAAGATATCATCCATTGAAATACAACAAAAATTGCAAACTCCAACTTCAAATTGTCAAATTTACAAGTTTCACAATAGATTAGCTCTTTCAGTCCAAATAGTAGCTCTTACAGTCCAAACAGTCACACTTTCAGTCTAAACATTAGCTCTTTTAGTCCAAACAGTATCTCTTATGGTTCAAATAGTTGCACTTTCAGTCCAAACATTAGCTCTTTCAGTCCAAACAGTAGCTCTTACAGTCCAAACACTCACATTTTTGGTCCAAACAATTGCACTTTCAATCCAAATGTCATCTCTCTTGGTATTAATGTTAACTTTCTCATATTTCAACATTAACTCTCCAAGGTTGAGCTTGCTAGGTATAAGTATCAGTTTTCTCAATCTACACATCAACTCTTGGAGTCAAAACAACCATTGTATAAGTTCCAACATCTTTATTATAAACAACAAAGTTTTTGGTCTAAACAACAAAGTTTCTAGTCCAAACAGTAGCTCTCTTGGTCTCAACAGCAGAGTTCCTAGTCTAAACAGTAGAGTTTCTGGTCTAAACAACAAAGTTTCTAGTTCAAATAGTAGCTCTCTTGGTCTAAACAATAGAGTTCCTAGTATAAACAATAGAGTTTCTAGTCTAAACAGTAGCTCTCTTGATCTAAATGTCAACTCCCTTGGTCTAATCAACAACTCTTTTAAATTGAATGTCAAATTATTAATGTTTCAACACTAGATCTCCTAGTTTACACTTGCTAGGTCTAAATATCAGTTATCTGAGTCTGAAAATCACAAATTTTGGTCAAAATAACAATATCCTAAGTTCAAGCACTTACCAATGGGGATAATGGGTGGAGAGGAGCGGCAAGCAGAGCGACAAGTGGGAAATTCAAATTTCAAATCTGGGGATGGCGGAATTCATGGGGATGGCAGTCTTCCTACGGGTGGAGCTGGTAATCATGGTAGTCCCTAGGCTTCTCAGGGTACCGAGGGGGACAAGATGACAGTCGAATCAGTGGAAGATAAAGATTCCAAAACTGGGGACCCACATGATAGAGGTAAAGAAAAGAAATGGTCTACTCTTTTTGAAGTAAGGCCTCTAGTGAAATTAGGTCTTTTGGAAGTTAAAAATATCTTTGATCCAGCTACAGGGGTTTTTTCTATTTCAGTTCTGGATAAGCTAGTTGATTTCACTATGTCTGGCTTAGCTATGACCTTAGTGGAAAGGTTTACTAGTTTTAGACCTAACATTGATGTTTTAAGGAATTTCATAAGGAGGAAATGGATTCTTAAAGGTCAAGTGGATGTGGCGGCTTTGCCTAGGGGGCTTTTTTTCCTTTGCCTTAAATAATGAAGAAGATATGAATAAAGCACTCTGTGAAGGGCCATGGATGTTCGGCAAGTCAACCTTGGCTTTACAGAAATGGGCTCCTAACCTCCCACTAGATGAGTCCTTTTTTGTATCGGCGCCTGTGTGGATGCATCTCCCTAGCCTCCCACTAGAATTCTAGAATGAGGAAGTCTTTAAAGGGATCGCAGGATCATTCAGAGATCTTCTCTCAATCGACCTGATGACAGCAGCTAAATCAAGGTTGGTTTTTGCTCGTATTTGTGTGAATGTTAATCAAATGATGAATATGCCTCAATCTATTGAGATCCTGTATAAATTAGGGAACTGGACCCAAGCGATTGAATATGAAACTCTCTTGTTTGTTTGTTTTCATTGTAAAAAGTCAGGTCATTGAACGAAATCTTTCCCGCTTAAGAAGAGTAAGATTAGTAAAAATGATAGCAACTTGAAGCAGAAATGGAAAACAAAAGGGAAGAATGATGAACTGCCTTTAGAGGTTGTTCCTAAGAAGGAAGTGATCGAGATGGAAAATGAGGAAAAGAAGGGTGTGAATAGTAACATTGAAAATTTTGTTTGTGATTGTTCTAACAATTATAAAGAAAGCAACAAGGAGGAAGAGGATGGGAAAGAAAGAAAGGTTCAAAAATCTAAATCAGAGGATCAAAAGGATGGTCCTATCATCTAGGGTAAAGTTGATGAGAGTTCCTATGATGATGCTTTGGCTTCATCTAGTAATAAAGAAAATGAGGAAGACTTTAACGAAGCGCAGGACTATAATATATTGGATACTGAGCCTTTGTTGTTATTAACCAATGGAAGTCCGAAGTAGAATGGAAATATGATCTTGAATTCCTAATGTAAAACTCCTCCTAAAAGTTTGGAAACGGTGGTTCTTGAGGGAAATCTTAGGATTTTTGGTACTAAAGAAGGCAAGTCAAATAATGGAGGACACAATGTAAATATCTCAACTAGAAGTAAGAATAAGAAAGGGGCAGATGTTGGAAGTCAGAGCAAAAAGCAAGGGAGACCTTCCTTAAAGAATCAAAGGGAACAAGAAAGCCGGAAGAATCATGATGATGGAACACAGAGCTCCATTGAGTCAGCCTTATCCCTGGTTAAAGTATGAAGATAATCTCATGGAATATTAGAGGGTTGAATGCCCCCCATAAGCAAGATGTGTTGCGTAATATTGTTAGAGATGATAAATCGGATGTAGTATTTAGTTAGGAAACCTAGATGTGTAAGGATAAAGTGGAAAGGATTAGAATTTTCAAAAGTAATGGGGTAATAGGAACCAATTCAGAGGGAGCCTTGGGAGGTATAGCTATCTTTTGGAATCAGAATACTATTATAGGTAAGGAAATTGCTTCAGGGGTCAATAGGACCTTAGTCTTGCTTGAGCATATTAAGGATAACTTTGAATGGGTTAACACTAATGTCTATGCACCTAATTCTAAAGCTGGAAGAACTAAGTTTTGGAGGAGACTGGCTGAAGATAGATTAGGTTTTGCTAACAAAAGTTGGATGACCATGGGAGATTTCAATACTCCTTTAAAAGAGGATGAAAAGATGGGGGGGCCTCCCTTTGCAAATGGAGGGTAGATGAGATCTTATGGATTTTATTAATGAACAAGCTTTGATGGATGTGGATCTTCAAGGTATTAATTATACCTGGACCTATAGGAGAACTGGATCTGATCTCATTCAAGTTCTGGATAGGAGAACTGGATAGATCCCTTATTTCTCCTTATTGGATATCTAAATATAATTGTTCTTTGGCGTCAATCATTAAGATTGGATCTGATCATTACCCTATTTCTTTCACTGCCAAGCAAAATTTTCCTTTTAGGTTTGAAAAATCTTGGTTATCCCACCCGTCGTTGGAAGTTTGTGTTGTTGAATGGTGGAACTCAAAGATAGAGGGAACAGCCTTATTCAAAGTTGCTAAAAAGCTTAACATTTTAAAAGCTAAAGTCAAGATATGGAACAAAGAGACTTTTAGAGATATCTTTAAAAGTAAAGATCAAATTAAGACTGATTTAAAAGATGTTCAAGAGAAAATCCAAGAGGAAGGGCTTTCTGAGGATTTGAGAAAGGTTTAAAATGGGTTGTTGTCTAAATACCATGAAATTATCTCTAATGAAGAAACCTTTTGGAGACAAAGATAGAGAGTGTTGTATCTGAAGGAAGGTGACAAAAATACTAGGTTTTTTCACTTGACTGCTCTTAAGCATAGGGCGGCTAATAGAATTTCTAGGTTATCTTGCAATAGGGGGATTTTATTGGATGAAAATGAAATAAGAAAGGAAGCTATGGATTTTTTTAGATATTTGTTGGGAGAGGAGGACACGTTGGATATCAGTAATCAAGACCTTCTTGTTCAAGCTATCCCTCCTATTTTAAAGGAGGTTGATAACAAAAATCTATCTCTGATCCCTTCAAATCAGGAAATCAAAAAGGTGGTGTTTTCTTTTAATGGAGATAAATCTTCTGGTCTGAATGGATTCCCATTTTTTTTTTTCCAGAACTTTTGGCATATTGTGGAGACTAATATCTGTAATGGAGTTAAACAATTCTTTTGTTCGAGGAGGCTTTTAAAAGAACTCAATGCTACCTTTATTGTTCTTATTCCTAAGATCTCTGGAGTTGATTCTCTTAATAAGTTCAGACCTATCAGTCTTTGTAATTCGGTTTACAAGATTATATCTAAGGTTCTTACTTCTAGAATGTTGAATATCCTTCCCTACATTATTTCAGCTCAGCAAAATGGTTTTGTCCCTGGAAGACAAATTTTGGATTCTATTATTTCTGTTCATGAGAATATTCACTTTAACTGCTGCAAAAAAAATAGGGCTTTTTTCTTAAGCTGGATATGTCTAAGGCTTATAATAGAGTGAATTGGCAATTCCTTTTTATAATTATGAAAGCTTTTGGGTTTGGGGATAAGGTGATTAAGCTTTGTTCTTAATTGACCGGTACCTCTACCTCTGTAGTTATTATTAATGGATCCCCTTCCAATTTCTTTAAAAGATCTAGAGGCCTAAGACAGGGGGATCCCATCTCTCCAATCTTGTTTACTATTTTAACTGAAAGTTTGGGTAGATTTATTATGAGAAATGTGGAAGAAGGTAAACTCAAAGGCCTTAAACCTTCATCTTCCAATATAACCTATACTCATGAACAGTTTGTTGATGATTCGATCACAATGGGAGAAGCTACCATTAGGGAAGCATGAAACATGAAGAGTGTTATGGATTCCTATGAAACTACATCGGGTCAAAAAATAAATTGGGATAAGAGTTCTTTGTTCTTTATCAATACCCTTGAGGATAGACAATTGTTGAGTTCCCTTCAACCTATTTGAGTCTCCCTCTATGTTTGAATCCTTTGGAGAATTTCTGGATGAAGCTAGTTGATAGATTCAATACCAAGTTGGCTAGGTGGAAAGGAGTCCTCCTTAGCCAAGTGGGTAAGGTGATGTTTCTTAAAGCTACCCTTCAAAATTTGCCTATCTATGCCCTCAGTCTATTTAAAATCCCCAGAAAGTTTGTGGAGGAAATTGCAAGAATTCAAAAAAAATTCTTATGGTCACGAGTGGAAGATAAAAATAGAATCCCCCTTATTGCATGGAATAATATTTGTACTCCTAAGAAGTATGGGGGCTTGGGATTAAGAAATATTATTGTTATGAATAATGCTTTATTAGCTAAACAAATCTAGAGAATGAAAGGGTAGGAAAGAGAATGGAATTTAATCTAGAAAAAGAAATATCTTTGCATGCAACCTTCTAAGGAAGAATTTATGGAAAATACTTTTTTGGTTGAAGGTTCTGCTATTTGGAATGCAATTCAAAGGGCTAAAGATTGGGCAGTAGCTGGAAGAAAGTGGAAATTGGGGAATGGGAGAATTATTAGATTTTGGGAGGGCAGATGGCTTATGGATAAACCGTTGGAGGAAATTCCTATCTTTAAGGAATGGAAAGATTGGTTCAAAAGTAAGTATGGAGGCTTTGTCAGAAACTACTGGATAAATGGGAAATGGATTGAGTTCAGCCAGCATTGTCCGGGATTAAAAAGTCTAGAGATTCTGCTTTCTCCTAAAAAATTTAGAGACAACGTTGAGGATTCTATGATTTGGAAAGAAACTTTGGATGGGAAAGATTATGTCTTTTTCTGTGTCTATCCACAACAAAGTGTCAGATGAGATCCCTTTGTGTGCTAAAGTTTGGATAAAGAAATTGATGCCCAAAATTAATATCTTCTTTTGGATTTTTATCCAAAATAAGGTGTTAACTCTTGATAATCTCCACAAACATGGATTTTTTTTCCTTACAGGTGCTCTCTTTGTTGTAGGGAGGAGGAGTCTTCTTGTCATATCCTTTACTAGTGTAATTTCAGTCAGGAAATCTGGAATATGATTTTCAGTAGGTGGAAGTTGTGTTGGGTTTTCCCAAATTCTTTGGAAGAGTTTTGGCAACAATGGTTTTGTCCTACTTCCAATTCTAAGAATGTTGAGCTCTGGAAACTTACTCCCTAATGTTATATGGAACAATTGGAAGGAGCGAAACAACAAGATTTTTAGGGACAGAAGTGCTAACTTTCAAGTGGTGGTGGATAAAATCTATAGAGGGATTTTTGAGTTTAAATGGAACTGGTCATGGTTTAGCTGCTAAAGAAGACTTTAATGAAAGATGGAATTTATCCAATAATAGAATCAGTGTGGATAAGGGTCAGGATGGTCTTGCATGGTTCTTTCCTTCCCAGGGATGGATTAAGGCCAACTTTGATGGGGCGTCTAAGGGGAATCCGAGAAAAGTTGGTTATGGGGGAATTGTTAGGAATTTTGTTGGAAGTTACATTGTGGCAGTTGTTGGTCCCTTGGGTAATCAGACTAGTCATTATTTTGAAGTTGTTCCGGAGTTGAACACTTTAATTATTGCAAAAGATCTTAATCATGATAATCTATGGTTGGAAGGAGATTCTCTTAACATAATTAAATGCCTTAAGGGAGAAATTGAGCCTTCATGGACTATAGAAAATATTATTTTTAGAGCTAGAGAAATAATTGCTAGCTTTAAATTTATTATTATAGAGCATACCTATAGAGGAAAAAATGGGGTTGCAGATGTAGCAAACCTAGGTGTTGTGTCTGAAGCCCAATGTATATGGAATGGGGAAGTTAATAAGGATTTTAATATTAAAGATCTTATCAGAAAGGATAGATTAGTGGGAAAAGATGGATCACACGATTAATCATGAATGTGGTAACGAGTAATATTCAAATTTTTAGAAAGGTAATGATGACACGTCAGAACAGCAGAGTCATAATCAAAAATATTAATTTATTGCACACTTTGTGGGTATGCATTTTCAAAATTTTGAGCGTCACTGGGAAGAAAGCTTTGAAGCTGCAGAAGAGGAGAAATTGTAAATCGAATTCTACAATGGGGGGATCTAAGAAGAGAGGAACCTGATAATATTTCAACATGAAAGGAGATGCCTAAGGTTTGGGCTAAGCTGGAGAAAGGATTCATTATGAATTTCATGGAAAGGCTGGTCAACTATTATAAAGGCAGAGTTAACCTAGTGGTCATGAAAATCACTGAAAATTGGATTAACGGATCCTTCAAAATTCATGGTGTGAGGTTTAAGCTGGATACAGATCTCATAGCAATGGTTATAGGTATGCTCCACTCTGGACTTAACTTCTTTAGAGACCTGAAAGTGTCTAATAACACTGTTAAACTTTTTCCACGAAAAGAGAAGGAGAGAGCAAAAATAGGAAAAGCTACGAGGGGGTTTTATGATGCTTCAAATATTAAGAAAATATGGGGTTGTGTGCTCAATGCCATCATGGAATATATTACTGTTTCAAAGATTAAATCAAGTCTTAATAATGCACCTAATGAAGATTGGAAATCCTGTTTGTGTGCCCCCTCAAGAGATTGATCGTGAAATTGTTGAAAATTTTGGTTGGAACGATTGATCTCATGATAATTGATAAAAAATTTGTCAATTAAATTAATTTGTAAAAAACAAATTAAATTTCCCCATTGAATAGCATTAATTACTCTTCAAATAGTAAATATAAAATTAACCAAGGCTAATTTTAATTTCATTCTTATCCTTGTTAGCTTGTGAAGAAAATTTTCTTGGTGAGGTGGCAAAATGGTGATTCATGTGGAGAACCATCATTTTGAGCATGTTTGATGATATCAGCGACCTGCCAAGTATGGGTATCTAGTATGTATCTTATCTTGAGCTTTTTTTTCAACTTTTCGTTTGACTTTTCATGTTTTTAGGTGCATTTTTTATAATTTTTTGAATTTTTCAATTTTTTCGGCATTGATTTAGCGCATTTGCAGTTTGTTTTAGTGCATATGCAATTAGGTTTAGCACATTTGCATAGATTAGCACAAATGATCTTTTTGTTAGCGCATATGTTAAGTATGTTTTCACATATGCATGGGATAGCACAAATGTTTCGTTTGTTAGTGCTTTTGTAGCCAAAGTTAGCGCCTTTGCTTGGTTTTGCGCATATGCTTTTAGAGTCAACGCATTTGCTCAAAAAGATAGCACAAATGCATTAGTTCAACACATTTTCATTTAGATTTAGCGCATATGCTCAATAAGATAGCGCAAATGCTTAAAATTGATGTTTTTGATAAGTGCAAAAGCTAAAAATCACTTTGATGATTAGATTTAACATGTTTAATGTGCATTGATGATGAAATAGGGACTTGATTGATTGATTGATTGATCATTTGCAATTTGTTTTAGCGCATTTGCTCAAAAAGATAGCGCAAATGCATTAGTTTAGCGCATTTGCATTTAAATTTAGCGCATATGCTCAATAGGATAGCGCAAATGCTTAAAATTGATGTTTTTTATAAGTGCAAAGGAAATCACTTTGATGATTAGATTTAACACGTGTAATGTGCATTGATGATGAAATAGGCACTTGATTGATTGATTGATTGATTGATTGATTGATTGATTGGAAGAAACCAATTTAGTTTCTGATGCAATAGCTTATCAAAGTTTTGATTGAGCTCAGTGATTGATAGAAAACCATGATTGATAGGTTTTAAAATGATTTAATAGCGTAAGTTGCTTCAATTTGATTTTATAGATCGATAGCGTAGGTTGCTTTAGGTTGATTTGATAGATAGTGATTTGATGCAGTTTGATTTGATAGATAGATAGATAGATGATTTGATTCAGTTTGATTTGATAGATAGATGATGATTTGATTCAATTTGATTTGATAGATAGATGATGATTTGAGTCAGTTTGATTTGATAGATAGATGATGATTTGATTCATTTTGATTTGATAGATAGATGATGATTTGAGTCAATTTGATTTGATAGATAGATAGATGATTTGATTCAGTTTAATTTGATATATAGATGATGATTTGATTCTGTTTGATTTGATAGATAGATAGATGATTTGATTCAGTTTGGTTTGATAGATAGATAGATGATTTGATTCAATTTGATTTGATAAATAAATAGATGATTTGATGCTTGATTGATTTCTCTTGATAAATAGGAGAAATGTGATGTTCTCCAATTTCGGGAGAAATTGCTGGCAGTACAACATTTAGTGCCAGAGCTAACACAGGTTGAGATTAGACATATAGATGCCTATGGTTTATGCCATCTTTTGTATATGCCTGAGATTACACATAATAGAGAATTGTTGATGGCGTTAGCCAAGAGATGGCACAGTGAGCATAATGTTAGGAGTCCCACAGATACTGAGAGGGGGGGGTGAATCAGTATCTAGCTGGTAATTAGAATTTCTTATCTTAAAACATGCAGAACATATTATAACAGTGTACCGGTATGCAAGAAATAATGTAATAAACAAAGTTAATAACATCCACATGAAAGGCACACCATAACACAAGGATTTAACGAGGAAACCCAGTGTGGGAAAAACCTCAGTGGGATTTGTGACCCATAATATTCACTCACTGGCCAATAAGATAATATTACTTACAATAGGGGCCTACACATGCAGGAAGGCCAACTGCCTAGAGCTCACTGCTCAAATAGGAAGTCTCACTGACTTACAATGTGGATTAAACAAATCCAATAACTTGTATTGCTTTACAATAGCATCTATAATGCCTGATCCAGTACTAGTTGCTACTATGCTTCTTGCATAAACCCTTCAACCTATATTTCACATAATAGGTCTGCCTTAATATTTCTCATACATCATTTTATTCACTTTCTTTCTATTACATTATTTTCAAATGTCTATAATGATCTCTTTTATATATAAGAGTCATTTTACAACATGTCAAGTAGGCTTACAAAGTTTTCCAATAATAAACAAAATTTAATATAACAAAATCCTGTCGGCCTCTATGCTAGTATACTTCCTTTCTTTGTGCCGGTGTCGGTGTCTTGAGTGCCGGTGTAGAGTGTGATCTGTTGATTTTGGTGCACTGTCTTGCCGGTGTAATGCCTTGCCAGTATAATGCCTTGTCGGTGCCATAGGATTGTAAGGTTGCCATCAATGACAAAACTGTCAATCACTTACAATGTCTCATTGGAGTGTGCATATGCCAACAATCTCCCCCTTTGGCATTGATGGCAACACTCATGAGAAATTTTAAAAGTGTATTAAAAAAAAAAACTATCCAAAAATGTTACCAAAAATGTGTGTGCTCCCCCTGAGCATATGATTCCTATGATGTTGAATTTTCTTATCCCACTACTCCCCCTTTGGTATCAATAACAAAGGTTGTCAAGATGTCAGTGGAGTTTGTAGTTTCAACCTTGTAACTGGGTAGTTACAATTTGAAATAGATCTGCCAAAATCAAGTTTATACTCTCCATAAACTTTTTACTATCTCTTATTGTTGTCTCTGTTCTCTTAACTGTACCGGTGAGATGCTGAAAATGCTCTACCAGTGTTTTCTATCCCTATATTAGTGCCTCAGATACTTCCTTCCGCAGTGATGCTAGATAGTCCAATCTTGGACTCAGTTTTAATCTTAGATGCTTTGCCTTATTCACTATTCTCTCCTTTTCTCTTTCCAATTTAAGTAAATCTTCCTCAAAATTTGTTATCTTCTCCTCAAAAACTAATAGTGTATCAGGTGAGTTAACAAAATTATCTGCAAGTTTGTTGATTTCATCCTATACCTTGCTCATCTTTTTATCTATATCGATAGTCAAAAGGTTTGTCTTACAGGTGTCTTTGTATAGAGTTTTGTACTCTTTCAATAAATTACACAATTCTAGTAGAAGTGTGTCAAAATCTCTGTTACACTTCTTTATTTGCTCATCAAAGAATTTTTTCTTTTCAATTTCTACTTTATCCTTCAATGTCTCTTCTTTATTTTCTCAATGTTTTCTGTGATATATTTACACAAGGTATCAAGTTTTCCTAAAGAATCTTTATTGTCTATATTACAATTAGGAGCAATTACCTTCAAAATTGGTATGGTATCATCTATTGCCTTATAAGCTTGTGAGCTACAGTCTGTTATCTTTTTAATTGAATCTAATAGTACCTCAGTCGCATTAGTTGATTTGTAGCCTAATGATGAACCTAGATTTTGAGTACCATCAGTGGAAGTAACCAAGCTTGTATTGACCTCTAGCAGGTCTATTTGTGTTTGCATTTCCTTAAGCAATGGTTTTTCTGCTTCTCCAGTTGTCAGTGGCACTATTTACTTATGTTCCTGTTCTTGTTGTTGTTCCTGTTTTGAAGCCTTTTGCTCTGTTTGTTTCTCTATTTGTTGCATTGTCTCAGTCTGAGTCTGAGTCTCTACCTTATGCTCTTTGTTATCTGGCGGTTTCTCATGTGCGTTATCATTTTGCTCAGCTATCGGAGGCTCACTAGCCATTTCAAACTTATCAGCTGTATCTTTGTCTACCATAATGTTGATCTTTTGAGTATCAACATCCACAGTATATAAGACTTCAAGATTAAGATTACCATCTTCTACATCCATACTTCCGGCTGTCGGTTGATCTTTTGTAGTTGTTGTTTTTACCGGTGGAGTAATCAAAGGAGGTGGGGGTAAGTTGTCTTTAACCTTGATACTAGGTGGTCGACCAACTTTACCTTTACCCTTATCTCTTTCTTTTTGATATACCTTTATAGGTTTGGGGTTCCTGTATTCTTCCTATTTTTCTTTTTCAACTAGGAATATATCCCATCCATTTTCTGTCTCCTAAATCACCTCATTAACTCTTCCAACCATTAAAGCAATGTGTCGATGTGCAGTAGAAAATATTGACCGGTTGGCTTGAGCAATTAGGTCATCAATTTCTTTGGGTGAATTCACCAGATATACAGCAAGTAGCTTCTCTATCTTTATTTTCTTGTCTAGTTCTATTACTGCTTGTCTTCTTGCTTCCAGTCTCTTAAATAGTTCATCTAGAATTTCATTTACTACTTCCATCAAAAATTTCTTATACATATCCATATGTAATATAACACTATTTTCTACTTGTTCTTTTTCATCAGTTGTCAGAGTGTCATATATTTTCTCTATATTCTTCAATTTGCCTTCCTCTGTAATTTCATTCAATAGTATATCAAGAGGGGCCAAGTCCTTGTTTGTCCTCTTCTTCTTTTTGGGTGTCAGTTTCTTCTTCTTTGTTGTAGCCTTTCTTACCAGAGATCTCACTGCTTGTTGTTTTTGTCTTGTCCTCCTAGGTGAGGGTGTGGTTGTCAGTGAGGGATCTCTTTTCCTTACAACTCTTGTGAAAGTTGTAGGCATGTCACTCTCTGAAGAAGTACCTACCGGAGATAGGTGAGTTTCAGGTTGTAGAGCTGCTAACTCATCCTCTGTTATACTAGTTTGTTTTAACACATTTTCTTTAATGGCCTTTGCCTATCTAGAGCCTTTTCTTACAACTGCCTCAACCTTTTTCACTCTTTTCTTTGATTGTATTTGGCTTTCAATAGTTTCTACACTACCAAATATTTCTTCTTTGGGTTCTCTAGGGGCTTCCAGAAGTGCTTTAGCATAAGTTTCAATTATATGATCATCTATTTCATAGCCCATCTCTGTTACCCAAACCGTCCTACGGATGACTGCTTCCATCCAGATCTCATCCTTCTTGATTATAAGGCATATTTCATCTTTATATTTGTCAACAATCTTTTGTGATAACCTAAATCTTTTCTTCATTTTGACCTTTAGTGCTTGAAAGAAATCATGGATATTGGTTTCCTTGTCTTCTCCCATGTTATTGAATAGTTTTGTTAACTATTTGCCTACCAGTATATCATATCCAAGTTCTTTGTAGCCTATACTAGGAACCTATTTGGTTATATGTAGCATCAGACATACTAGCAGATTTCCAAACCTGAAAGTTCCTTTCTTGTCCTTCTTAATCTTTCCTAAGTTGTCATTTAAGTTTGTCCTTTAACCACTCACATACATCAATCTTTGCATTATTTGTGACCATATCATAAGCACTCTTAATGCATAAAATTGAAACTGAATTAAGTCTATTTGCATGAGTAGCTTTATACCCTAATATCATGTTGATAAATCTTACATTAATGTTTGTTACATAATTTACTCTTAAGGACCTTTTATCTAATGTGGCACCAGTTAGGTTTGTAACTAGGTCATTGGATACCTTCTTAGTTTTGTCTGGTCTTTTACTGGTGGTCGGTAACCCTGTGACAGCTTTCACAACTTCCTTAGTGATTTTGTGGATTGCATCTAGCTAGAAAAATTCACCATGTACCCTACTTAAGACTATCCTAATCACATCCTTGGGGAATTCAGGAATGCTAAGGATCTCTGTAAATCCTAGGGTTTCATGATCTTGTGTTCATCTTTTACATTGTCAGATTCATCACATATGACAATTTTAAACATGGTTTTAATTTCTCCATCTCCTAGTTCCTCAATGTTGCAGTGAATGTAAATTATGGGGTCTTCAGCATAAACAACTCCCTTAGGAATTTGAGAAAAAGCACCTAAGGTATCATCTTTCTTTACTACCTTGGGAACTAATTGAAATATGGGCCTAGGTCTTTTTATCACTTCGACAACAGTAGGGTTTGCTATATATTCAATTGCAGAGGTGGATGCCATGATAAAATACCTTTTACTGCCTTTAGGATGGATGATTGCTTGGAGTGTTCTTGCCTCTTAGCTCAGAATTTCTTGGCTCGGAATCTTCACACTCTTCATAAATTTGAAATCTCAGTGAAATGAAATGGAGCCAAAACCTTGAATTATAGTGTCTTTTCGCCATCTACCATATTAAATGCATGTCGGCTAAGTATTCACTTAACATTGTATGCCAGTAATAAGTAATTTCCAACTTCTTATCTCTAACCGAGGGAATAATAGCACATGTGTCATTAGGTTGCCAAACCCTCAAGGAAACTTTCTTTAATTAGATGAAGAACTTCCTGCCAGTGGAGCACTGCTCTATCTTGTCAGTGAAGCATCACTCTATCCTGTCGGTGGAGTATTGACTGGTTCTACCAGTGGAGGGGTATTCCCAATATTTAGATCAGCTTTTTTAATCCATTGTTTTGAGAATTATTGCTTAACCTCTTCAACTTTTTATTTACCTTTCAAGCTAGAACTTTTGTTGTCTACCGATGTTCCTTTACTTCTACAGAATTTAGCAATATGCCCAATCTTGTTACATGCATAACAAGTTACATTATTCTTCTGAATAGCTTTCTCGTAACCTATGCTGGTTTGTGTTCTACATTGATTAAATAAATGTCCAAATCTTCCACAAACATAACATCTTACATTCATTCTGCAATTTTCAGAGTTCTGACCAACTTTGTTGCATTTTGAACATTGACCGGTGGGTGTGTTGATATTTTGATAATTTCTAGATCTACATTCATTTGCTCTATGACCATACTTATTATAGTTAAAGCATTTTCCATTGAATTTATAAGCATTAGGTTGTCTTACCAGTTTGCTGTGATCCTGAGTATTTGCAGAACTAGAGCTTTCACCAACTTCAAAGCCAATTCCAGAAGTGTCACCCTTAGGTTTTTGATTTTTCAGCAAGGTGCCAAGTTCCTCTGAGCTTTTCTTGAATTTTTCTTTATGTTGATTTGCAGTTTTTAGTTCTCTTTCTAAGACCTCTTTCCGTCTCATCAATTCATTTGAATCATTCTGAGTGTGCATCAGATCTATCTTCAACATGTCATTTTCATAGCTAAGTCTTGTGTTTTCATTTACTACATCACTTAGTCTTCTTGTCAATTCTTCTTCATTCTTCTTCCTATCCTCAATCTCTTTACAAAATCTCATAGTCATATCCTGCATCTCATTCTTTGTTGTCATGTTCTCTTGTTTCAGCTTGCTTATCTGATCATTAAGTGATTCCTTTTCATCATTCTCATTTTGCAATTTTTCACAAAGTTCTCTTCTCTTATTTCTTGCAACAGTAAGATTTTCTTGAAGTGCCTGAATGATATCCTAAGCTGCCCTTAAATCATCTTCTAGTTTGATATTTTTCAATTTCTCTGCATCATAGTCTAAAAGAGCTACTTCAAGTTGCTTCATCAGATTTTCTATCTTTACCGGTGTCAAGATCTTCCTCAAGCTGTTAGGCTTCTGAAAATAGAGGACCAAGCTCTGATACCAATTGTTAGGAGTCCCATAGATACTGAGAGGGGGGGTGAATTAGTATCTATCCAGTAATTAGAATTTCTTATCTTAAAACATGCAGAACATATTATAACAGTGTATCGGTATGCAAGAAATAATGTAATAAATAGAGTTAAGAACATCCACATGAAAAGCACACCATAACATAAGGATTTAACGAGGAAACCCAGTGTGGGAAAAACCTCGGTGGGATTTGTGACCCACAACATTCACTCACTGGCCAATAAGAGAATATTACTTACAATAGGGGCATGCACATGCAGGAAGGCCAACTATCTAGAGCTCACTGCTCAAATAGGAAGTCTCACTAACTTATAATGTGGATTAAACAAATCCACTATCTTGTACTGCTTTACAATAGCATCTATAATGCCTAATCCAGTACCGGTTGCTCCTCTGCTTCTTACATAAACCCTTCGACCTATATTTCACATAATAGGTCTTCCTTAATATTTCACATACATCATTTTCTTAACTTACTTTATTTCTATTACATTATTTTCAAATGTCTACAATGATCTCTTTTATATATAAGAGTCATTTTACAACATGCCAAGTCGGCTTACAAAGTTTTCCAATAATAAACAAAATATAATATAACAAAATCTTATCGGCCTCTGTGTTGGTATACTTCCTTTCTTTGTGTCGTTGCTGGTGTCCTGAGTGTCGGTGTAGAGTGTGATCTGTTGATGATGGTGCACTATCTTGTCGGTGTAATGCCTTGCTAGTATAATGCCTTGTCAGTGCCATAGGATTGTAAGGTTGCCATCAATGACAAAACCTTCAATCACTTACAATGTCTCATTGGAGTGTGCATATGCCAACACATAACACTTTCCACTTGCCCACGGGTGAGATTAGTGTGACGCTCGAAGATGTCTATAGGATTCTGCACATCCCAGTGACTGGCAATTTAGTGCAGTATGATTTTGAGGATCATGTTGGGATAGAGGCTTGCAAAGTCATGTTTGCTAATGATAGCATTGGTAGAGGAGAGATCCGCTAGAAGGATATGATGATGTATTATGAGACTCTTCCTATAATTCTTGCTGGTTGATTGGAGGATTTATTTGTCCTGATAGACAATCATGAGGTTTTTTTTGTTGCATGGGGTGAGATTCTCCTAAGTATGATGCAGCATCGTACTTGATATGCTTGGGGTGTTTGTATGTTGGCTCATTTATATCATGATCTTCACCAGGTAGTGTATGATGAGAGTGTGAGTTTGTCTACGAGATGCAATTTATTGCAGATCTGGTGTTGGGAGCACATTGCTATTACTTGGCCTATCCATTACAGAGTTCATGGAGAGAGACAACCATATGTATATTTTATGCAGGTATCCCTACTCAGCATAAGCTAGGTAAGATGGATTATTGGCGTTGGGTGCTTGATTCATTGGATAGCATTACTTGGAGACCATATGTTGATTGTGAGCCATTGATGGATGATGCACGCACCTTACCATTTATCATGCAAAGTAGATATCTCATTGGTCGGACTCCTTACATTGTTGAATGAAAGTTGATTAGTCGCATTCTGAGATAGTTTAGTATTATTCAGCCTATGCCTACTGGTGTGATGATATATGCTCGGTGATACAGAGATAGACAAGATTGGGGACCTTCCTTGTCATTTGAGATTGCTCGTGTAGAGTTTATTGCTACTCCGAGAGTGCCTTATGATATGAGATTGCACATTCTTGATCTTGGGGTTACTGCAGATTATGCTTAGTATATATTAGCTCATCCATTTCCTCACATTACTGATCCTACAAATCCTCCTCCCATCTTAGGAGATGAGGATTATGATTTAGATGATCCATTTTTTAGGAGATGAAGATGGAGATGAGAGCTCAGAGCTACTCGGGAGGCCGGGAGAGGTGGAGATGAGGGTGGTGATGGTGGTGGTAGGAGACCTAGACGGAGGGGAGGTTGCTTGAGAGTCCATGGAGGACCATTTGGACCAATTAGGAGACCACATCCTATGGGTGGGAGGGATGTTGGATGGATTGGGAGGGAGCATGGTAGGGCAAGTATGAGATCACCGAGAGGGTTGCCATTGATAGGAGGAGGCAGGGTGACTAGACTGGATGGGGGTTGTGGGAGAAGCATTGATTTTGGATAGATTCAGCCAGACCCTAGGGTTATTGCAGCTTATGCTAGAGATGATGAGGATCCTGGGGATCATGTTCCCCTTATTAGATGACGGGTTTAGAGAGTTACTCGAATGGAGATTCCAATAGTTAGATAGGGTGGTGAGGAGGGGATTGGGGTTCATGCACCATAGCAAGATTTTCCAGAGCGGGATGCACCAGTGCATGATATGCCTAAGTAGGATGCACCAGAGCATGATATTCTAGAGAAAGAGACCATTGATAGTCTTAGAGCATAGATTGATCAGCTTCGAGCATAGGTGCAGACTCTTATGGCTAAGAGGGATAGAGTTGTTAGGCGACAACAAGATACTCAGGGTCTTCTTGATCATATTCAGCGGGTTGGATTAGGTACTCTCCTACTGACACTATTAGAGCACTAGTTCAGGATGGGAAGGAGACTTCCCACTAGTGATGACGATATGAGGAGGTAGTTTCAGAAAGCCAGAGAGCAGGTAGTTATCATACCACCATGTTGATGGATACTAGCAATGGTGGGGTCATGGGACCTCCTCAAAGGAGTGGTGATCATGGGAGACAGGCATCTGGAGGATCTTCTCGCCCACAGCCACAGAAATGATCAGAGTCAGGTGGTAGTGGTACAGGACAGTCGTGACTTGATTTGGAGCATTTGTATTATTTATCTGATATCATTGTATACTTGGACATTTATTGTTTTATATACAGATAAGGATTCTATATGATGATGATCTTTATTATGTATGTTACTCTATATGATGATGATGCTTATATGCTTTGATTATATGGATGCAATGAAAAGATGGATGATGTTATATATTCATGTTACTCTTTTTGATGATGATGATGATGCAATGGAAATGCAAATGAATGATTGATTTGATTTTGTTTTATGATGTTATAAATGCAAATGATCTACATGAAATGTTTTTGATTTTATATGTAATGTTCATGAATCTGAGTACAAAGATGCAACTAAATGATCGTTAATGAAATGATAATGCAAATAATAATGATGATACACTACATGATGAATGAAATGCACTTAATTAAATGCAAACTAATGCAATGATAAAATGCAACTAAATAAAATGGATAATGATTAAAATGATTCTAAAAATGAATGCACCTATAATGATTAAATGCAAATTATTTTTGTTTATCCAAGTATACTCAATCTTTATCTATGATTGTTGATCTATTAATGAAATGAAATGCATATAATGTAGACAAATAATTAGCTAATGAAATGATCTAACTAAAAATTGTACTGCCACTCTTCATATGCTATCTTTTAACAATGCTTTGATTTCATCATTGAGCTTTAAAATGTTGTCAGAAAATACAAGCAACTTGACATAATGATTCAAGATGACCCGAGTATTCCTTAAATGGATTTTTATATAGCAAGTTAATACAAGCAACTTGATATAATGGATCAAGTTGACCTGAGTATTGCTTGCAGAACAGACAAGGATTATCTCCTTTCATGGATGACTTGGAACGTCCTCCTTGATCTTTTGTCGATCATATCCTCAGACAAGTTCATACCATAGTAAGAGATAAACAACAGACAACAATCAAATAAAAATAATCATGCTTCATCATAGCTTCTCTAGTCATGGACATCCTTGAGTTGCATAGAGTACATGATTAGAAATAAAATCAAGATATAAACACTAAATCTTGCATGTCATTCACATGTTCTAATGGTCATTAACTGATATAATCATCTTAATGAATGATCTTTTATAATCCTTTATTACTTGTTGATTGATTCTTCATTTCCTAAGTTTCACGATTCATTTGTCATGAAATGCCTTGATTTGTCTTGCTTTGTTGCTCGTTATCTGTTTCAAAATCCTAGGTGTTTTTTGATTTTTCTAAGTTTTCTGAATGTTTTGGATTTCCAAAGATTCAAGAGATCACCTTAGCAAAAGGAATTAGAATTTTTCCCCCAGTGGAAACAAAAATTTATTATGAATATATGAATTGATCAAGATCCAAACCATGGTGGGATACAAATGTAGATATGATCGATTTTGATAAAATCTAAGACAGTGACTACGACAAGTATGACAAAGATTGATAACTATTGGTAAGTTGCATATTTTTGCTGATGGTTTAGAGCAAATGGATGCGAAAAATGGATTGGATAAGCTAAGATAGATGGGAGAGATAGATGCAGTGGGATGGAGTAGATAGGTGCACAAAGTGATTTCATAGATGGAGGAACTTACTTTTTAGAGAGCGCCTGTTTACTAGGTTTTCACTATCTAAATTTATTGCATTTTTTTCATATTTTTATTTTTATCTTTCCTGATATTCATTGTTTTATGCTTTTTGTTGATTTTTTCAAGACTTTTTATCTCAAGCATAGAATTTCTTGAGATGGATAGAATTGATAGGTTCATCAAACCAATCACCGTCAGGGGTAGATAATTTGTATGCTCCTAATCCATATGTTGCTACTATGACAAAAGGTCCTAGCTAATTTGGTTCAAATTTTCCCTTCTTTTCTCGACCTTGTTGATTTCTTGGATTTTCCCTTAGAACTATATCTCCAATCTAGAAAATACATGGCTTGACTATGTGGTCATATCTTGTTGCCATTCTTTGTTGGTATACTTTCAAATGTTTTGTTACATTTTGGTGAAGTTCCTAAATCAGTTCTAATTCCTCGAGTCGAGAGACTCATTGTTCTTCTTCTAGTATAAGACCTTGCAAGGATACTCATAGAGAAGGTATCTCTACTTCTATAGGTAATATGGCTTTTGATCCATAGACCAAATAATATGGAGTTTCTCCTGTTGGAGTGTGGATGCTAGTTCGGTATGCCCAAAGAGAAGGATTAAGCTGAATGTGCCAATCTTTTCGAGCTTCATTGATTGTTTTCTTCAAGATTTTCAAGATAGTTTTGTTTGATGCCTCAACTTGACCATTAAATTGTGGATAATATGGAGTAGAGAACCTATGTTGGATATGATATTGTTCACATCTTAATTTTTGAATGGTCTTCCATTATCAGTGATAATGGTCATAGGAACTCCATAGCGATAGATTATATAATTCAAAATGAATGATGATATTTGTTTTCCTGTCACTGTTGTTAAAGGTACTACTTCAATCCACTTAGTAAAATATTCAGTAGCAATCAAAATAAAATTATGTCCATTAGAAGATGAGGGATTGATCTTTCCTACCAAATCAAGGCCCCATTGTGAAAATGGCCATGATCCTGTCATAGGATATAACTCTTGTGTTGGTGCATGAATGATATTTCCATGGATTTGACATTGTTTACATTTTCTAGCATATGTGAATGAATCTCTTTCCATAGTAGGCCAAAAGTAACCCATACGAAGAAGTTTCTTAGCCAATGTTAAATCACTTGAGTGTGTACTACAAATACCTGCATGAATGTCATTAAGAACATTCTCAGATTTGTCTTTTTCAAGACATCTCAATAAAGTACCATCTAGACCACGCCTATATAAAATATCAGCAATAATAGTATAGCGAGAGGGCTGACAGATAAAATTCCTTTTCTGATTACGAGATAAGTCAAGAGGAAGGATGTGTTCTTTTAAATACTGATAAGTTTGACCGTATAAGGATTGATAGGTTCTTGATATATGGAAAATTCGGTAGGTATGTTGGGATTAAATGGTAGGGGTTAAGATATCTTCCATGAGAAATTCATAACGTTGTTGATTCTCCTTATTTTGCAAGAGAGATGCTATTGTAGCCATTGCATCTTATGCTTTATTCTCATTTCTTGGAATCTAGGTGAATGTGATTTCTTTAAAGTGTTCTTTAGATTTCTCTACCATTTGTTTGTATGGCATAAGCTTATCATCCTTTGTTTGATATTCATCATTTACTTGATTGATGATAAGTTGAGAATCACCAGACATGTAGTTCTTTGATATTTCATTCAATGGCCATTTTAAGCCCTATAGCCAATGCTTCATACTCTGCAGTATTATTGGTGCATGGAAATCGCAGTCTATATGATTTTGGAATTGTGTGTCCTTGAGGTGTGATGAAAAAGATTCATGTGTCTGATCCATATTGTGTATACAAACCATCAAAGTACAATTCCCAAAAGTTTGTACTTACTGTCAAGATATTTGCATCAGTAAATTCGATATGCAAAGCCATGTTATTTTGTAAAGGTGCATCAGCCAATTGATCAGTGATGACTTGTCCCTTGATAGCTTTTTAGTCAACATATTCTATGTCAAATTCACTCAGTATCATAACCCATTTGGCTAGTCTCCCTATTAATGTTGAGTTGCTCAACAAATATTTGAGAGGATCTATCTTTGCTATTAGTTTTACAGAATGAATCAACATATAATGTCGTAGCTTCTGAGTTGCAAATACAACTACTAGACATGTCTTTTCTATTGAGGAATAATTTAATTCATAGCCAACAAGTGTTCTATTGATATAGTAAACTGCTCTTTCTTTTCCTTCATCATCATGTTGGGCCAAGAGGGCTCCTAGTGATACATTTGTTGTTGAGATATAGAGCAATAATGGTTTCCCTTTGGTTGGTGATATCAGTACTGGAGGACTCATAAGATATTATTTTATTTGCAAAAAAGCTTCTTCACATTTTAGATCCCATTTGAATGGAACATTTTTATGTAGAAGATGGGTAAATGGAAGACATCTATCTGCTAACTGAGAAACAAATCTCCTGATTGATTGTAATCTTCCTTGTAAAGATCACAATTGACTTATGTTCCTAGGTGACTCCATCTCCATGATAGCTTTGACTTTTTCAGGATCTACTTTAATGCCACGAGTTGATATAATGTAGCCAAGGAGTTTTCGAGAGGTCACCCCAAATGCACATTTCTTTGGATTTAATCTCAATTGATATCTTTCCAGCCTGTCAAAAATCTTCCTTAAAATGTTCAAATGTTCTTGTCTTGTATGAGATTTTGCAAGTATGTCACCGACATAATCTTCCATAAATGTATGCATCATATCATGGAAAATTCTCATCGTAGCTCATTGATAAGTCGCTCCTGCATTATTAAGCCCAAATGGCATAACATTCTAGCAATATGTTCCCCATGCACAGGTGAAAGTTGTCTTCTCTTGATCTCCAGGTGCAATTCTTATTTGATTATGTCTTGAGAAGCCATCCATTAATGAAAATATCTCATGCCCTGCTGATAAGTCCACTATGATATCAATGTTTGGTAGTGAGAAATCATCTTTTGGACATGCTTTATTTAGATCTCTGAAATTTGTACAGACCCTTATGCTTTTATCTAGTTCTGATACCGGTACAATACTTGAAACCAATTTTGGATAAGCAATGGGTCTTATAAAACCCACTTCTAATAGTTTCTTCAGCTCGGTTTTTACAAGAAGAGCAATGTGTGGATGCATCTTTCTTAGCTTATGCTTAACTAGTTTTGCTTTTAAATCCATATTAAGATGATGCATGATAAGATCTGGATTAAGTCTTGGCATATCTGTATAGGACCAAGAAAAATTTATTTGCCTTTGCTTAAAGAATTCCATTATTCATTCCTCTCTTTTTCTGATAATGAGGCAGCATAATGAAGTATTTTAGGACTATTTGATGTATGAATGTTTACTTCTTCTATTGGTTCTATCAGGATAGCAAATCTCTCTTGAAAATATGCAAGAAGAATTTCAAACTTTCCATCTTCTAGCGCCTGAAAGAGGTTTTCACCATCAGATACGTCCTTTGTTTTCCCTTTTGATTGATCTAGTGTTGCCATGAAATGGTTTTCAACAATAGGTCTCTTTCCTTGTTTTATTTCACTTTTGCAACTAGAAAGTTTGGCATTCTCCTGACTATGAGAAACATTACTTGATTCTACAATGGAAGATATCCTAGGTGGGATGGGTTCAACAACGTTAAGGTACACGGCTAAGTCATGATCATTGGAAAAGACATTCAGTTCAGGGTTGTCTAAATTATCCCAATCAATTAGTTCAGGATGAAGAAGGGGTAAATTATAATCACTGCCATCATTAGGTGTTTGAACGTTCATGACATAATGATCATAACTTTGCATAGAATAGGTAGTGTCATAGATTAAATTTTTGAGATTTTTCTTTCTCAAGCATCTCTAAATTAGTTCTAACAAAATCAATGTTAGCATTTTGTAGTTCACACTCAAGTGGTTCTTCAACTGATGTTTGTCCCTTAAATGAATGGATTATATCAACACACACATCTTTAATACTACAAATTCCTTCTTGATTGACCTTATTTGCATTTTGGAGTTGACATACTTGTGTACATGAAAAAGAGGATTCTTTTGCTAGATTTTGTCTCCTTTCAAAATCAACTTCTTCTGGAATAATAGTCAATCCAACTTGACTATCTCTTAATTCTTCTATGGTTCTGCCATATCTGGATACATCATGTTCCTCTTTTGATGAAAATCTTGTATTTTTAGATGCTTCATCTATCCTTGTTTGTATTTCTTGTGGTATTACTTCTTTATCTTTGTAATTCCCTTTCCTTTTTGCATATGCCTCTTTTCTTTGAATTCTAAGTTTTTCTTGTCTTGTTTCTAACTCTCTCTTTTGTTTTGCAATAGACAAGTCTTCTTTTGTGATAGCTTCTTGGTCTTCATTATGTCCCTTACTTGATGTAGTAGTTAAGACATCTAGACCCCATTCATACTCATTTGAATCTGTCTCTGAATCATGATCTAGGACTACTCCACTATACCATACAGGAATGTTGTCTAGTGCAAAAAGTTCTTTGATTTCCACCATCTCTATTTTTACTACTTCTGGAATATCTTGTTTAGTTTTTGCATTTGTTTGTATTTCTAGAACTTGTTAACAAGATTTCTCTTTACCCTTGATGGTAATCTTTTTGTCTTTCTTTTCATGTTCTTCTTGCTTCTTTTGTTTATTTGTTACTATTTCTGCAAATTGATGTAGCTTTTCTTGCCAATTTTCTTCTTTAGGAATTGATTTCTTTTTCCATTTTTGTTGTTGATGATTATGTTTCTTTTGATTGGATTTTAGATATCCAAGCCCGGATTTATCTTCTTTGGATTGCGAGTATGGACAAATAGGTTCTGAAATACCTTGATGTTGCTTACCAATTGGTCCTTTTCCTTCATATCCCTTTTTTTGCATGATTTCATATCCTTTGCCATATTGTTTTATGGGAATACTAACTTCTATTGTTGCTATAGTTTTATCTTCATCCTTGTACAACCAACCAAGAATGTCTTTGTCTTCATTTTCTTCTTCAAGAGTTCCAGCACTAACAAATGTCCCTTTAAACATATGTTTTGGTCTTTCTGATGTCTTTGATTGAATATATGTAGGCTTTCCATATGACTTAGGTGAAAGTGGAAAATTATTCAAAGAATACTTTCCCATTCCTTCATCATTTAACTTGATATTTTCTTCAAAAGTTTCCCATAACTTTGCTTGAATTTCTTTGGTAGGATATATTGATTCCCTATTATGTGGAACTCTTGTATCTTGTGTTGGCTTCAAATTATTGCAATATTGACTGGAATTTGCAATTATAGTGATCTCTTTTCCTTCATGAGGAAATTTCACACATTGATGATATGTAGAAGGAACTGCTTGCATCTTGTGAATCCATGGTCATCCTAAAAGAATGTTGTAAGAGAGGTTCAAATCTAAAACCTGACACAATGTATCCCTTTTCACAGGTCCTATTCTTATTGGTAGTACAACAGTTCCTTTAGAAGAACATTTTACTTCATCATAAGCCTTGATGGTTATTTTCTTTTTTAGGTCCACTGCATTTTCTAAATATCCCAAAGCTTTTATCAAACTTAATGCACAAATATTTAAGCTAGCTCCTCCATCTATGCGCACATGTTTGACATGAGTTTTATTAATGGAGACTTCAACATGTAAGGGAGCATTGTGAGGATGTTGTAAGGATGTGTCATCATTTTCAGAAAATGATAAGCAATGAGCTACAAGGTGTCCTACCATGTTTTGGAACTGATCCACATCCAAATCTTTTAAAATTGTTGTTTCCACTAAAGCTTTCTCTAAAATTTCTTTATGCATAGGTGAAACCTTAAGAAGTTCTAGAATTGATATTTGAGTAGGTATTCTTTGTAATTGCTCTATTAAATTGTATTGTTGTGAAGTGGATGTTGGGTCTTTTTCTATACCTGGAAAGGTAACTTTTTCTTTGCCTCTCGTGATAACATTGATTGGTTCTGAAGATGAATTATCTTTAACAATTATCACATTTACCACATCATCATATGTATAAATGTAATTCACTTTGGCTTTTCCCTTGTCATCTTTTAATTGGGATGATTCACCTTTGTTATAAGTCGAAAGTGGAGTTTTAAAAGCCAAGTGTGATTCATTTGTCTTATGGCTATCCACTGTGATGGTTCCATTATCGATTGGATCTTGAATAAGGTGTTTCAATCTCTGACAATCATTTGTTAGGTGTCCTTTATTCTAATGATGATTGCAAAAATGATTGTCATTCCACCAATTGGGCTTGACTGGTTGTTCATAATTTCTTGATTCTGGTAAAACAATCAATTTGTTGGCAAGCAGAGTTTTTAGAGTTGATTCTAAAGGTTCTCCAATGTTTGTGAATTTCCTCTGAGGGTTGGAGAAAAAGGACTTGGCTTTATTGTTTTCTGCATTGTTATTGCTTGGGATTTGACTTGATAGATTAAAAATTGGTTGTTGTTGTTTTGTAGTACTATTATCACCATTCCCTTCATTGCTGACATTCCTATTCTTTGACCAGAACTTGGGTTTGTCATTATTGTTGTTGTTGTTCTATAAATTATTGTTAAGTTTTAGTTCTCCTTTCTTTACCATTGCGTTCTCTATTTTCAGACCATTCTCGATCATTTTGGCAAAAGAGGGAGGACATTGCATCCTTAGTCAATAACTCATTTCACTGATAAGATTATCAATGAATATGTCCATTTTTTCTTGATCAGGTAAATCTCGGGGATACCTATTAAACATGTGTTTCCATCGTTGCAAGAAGATCATAAAGGATTCACCATTATTTTGTTTAACATTGTAGAGATCCGGCATTGTTATTTCATTCCTTATATTGTAGGAGTATTGTGAAATAAATCTATTCCCAAGTTCTTCAAAATATTTGATTCTGGATAGTAATCTTTAAAACCACTCCATTGATTGTCCGTTAAGACTCCTAGGAAATTGATGCATAAGGTAAGTTTCATTTGAGAAAATGACATGCTCATAGTACAAAACTCCCTAATGTGATCTTGAGAATTAGATTTTCCATCGTATTTGTCATATTTAGGAATCTCGCAATGTTGCGGAAATGGTATCATATTCAAATTTTTATCAAAAGGATATGGGCATATATCTTCTAATGAATACTTCTTGGAGCTTGTTCCATTTTGCATGTCTTGCATTTGTTGTTGTAGATTTTGTATTTGTTGAGTAAGGTTTGACAATGGATTATCAACATAGTTTCTCCTTGTTTCTTCGTGAGTTCTTTTATCACTACGTTCTTTTCTTGTGTCATCCCTTTCTTTCCTTGTTTCTTCATGACTTTCTTTGTTCACGTCCTCATTATTTGGATCATCTATGTTTTGGGTGTTGCTTTCCTCCACATCTTGTTTCAAGTTTTCTATGTTAGAGTCTTGTGGTAGTTTAGCTCCATATTTTGCCAACATCAAGAGATATTTCTCTTTTTGCTTTGCCAATAATTTTTTCATTAGCCTATCAAATTTGAAATCTTTCTCAAGGTCTCTAATGGTGCTATTGACTGCTTCTTCGTCAACAATGGTAAATCCAAAAGTTTGGAATGTAGGATTATCTTCTTCCTCCATTTGTTGTTGTTTTCTAAGTTGTTCATATTGGGCTCTAGTCCAAACTGGCATGTGATTATTTCAAAGTTGTTAAAGTGACCAAAGGACAAAGTCAATAGGTGATTATTGGTTTAGGAAGATATGCCTTGTTGATTTTACCACTATTGTTTGTTTGTTGGGATAAATAAAGTGTCTCTTTATTGAAAAGCACGTCTTTGCAAAATTTCACCATCAAATTTTGTACCTCAGTCATGTAAGTAGTGACGAAAACAGTGTAGGAATGTCCTATGTTTCAATAAGATCTTGCAATTGATATACAAGAATCTTATCCTTTTCTGAGTAGCTTTATAACTGGGTTTTCTTTTCTTAAGGTGATACTTAAAATTCATATAAGCATTTGACAATTTACAAGTTTGTTTGATTCCAATGTTGATGCAATTCTGGTTTTGATATAACCTAGGTTCAAAAATAGGAAAGATATATCTAGGATTATGAACCTAGTATAGATTGATCAAGCTTTGTGATAGAGGATTTGATTATCCTGATGAGAGACTTGATAATGATGTTGATTTTTTTGCACTTAAGATATTTGAATCAATAGCTTGTTGAATGTTGATGCTTATAGAACTTTTTGGGAGTAACCTGTTGGATTAGTGGCCTAGTTGTTGAGCTAGTTTAAAAATATGTGATGGTATAGAGACAAACCTACTTCAATAATAATTTTGATACTGACGTTTTGATACTTTGGTTTTGATCTGGTGTTTCAAGTGTTGGAAGGCTTTCGTATTACCCTTTTGATCAAACTTTTTGGCAATTTGTTGGATTTTTGCTCACTTAGATGACAATTTTCTTCAATTTTTGACCATTTGGAACATGTTACAGACATAGAAGACACAATGTCTAATAAACAAAATGCACAAGCAAGTACAAATATTATGGCAGGCTGAGACAATAGTTGTTGAATCTCACATGGGGTTTCCCCCGAGGCTACGCTATTCAAAGTAGATATTTGGATGCTTGACCCAATTGGCTCCACCCTCGACACTCACTTCTTTGGGGCAGCCAAGCACCAATTTCCATGAAAACTCCCCATGGAAAACTTTATATCTCTACTAAGAACCATATGTGTGTGAGCCGCTTCAGAGGTCCGACCTCTTGCACCAATAACTAGAAGGATTTTGGCAACTAGGACAAGTGGTTTTTAGTAAAAGCTTCCAGTCATGTGGCCATACATGTAGCACTTTCAGCTCTATAAATACAAAAGGTTCCCAGCCTATAGAGGTTATGCTCCATAGGGTTTATGGGGAAACATAGTGTTGGTATGAACTTATCAGCACATGTTGTTTGGGACTTTCATCACAAACACGATTTATTTATAGTGGATTGGAAGGACTCGGTATTAGTCTGTTTCCACTTTAGGTCATTCCCCTCTCACTGGCCCCCTCAAGGCAGCTTGGGAAGGCAGGCCCTCTAAAGGATTTAATTACTTGAAAGTAAAGAAAGCATAAAAGAGTGGGTTTGGCTTTTTGGTCACCCAATTAAGGGGAGAGCATATACCTACCACTTTCAAGACACAGAATATTAGTGTTCTTTTTAATCCTTTCAAAGAAATTATTGGCTAAATCCTATTTCGAGATGTTGCTCCAACAAACATGGTGTTTATTTTAGCCTTTTTAAAAGTCGATGTGCAACTATTTTTAGAGAAAATACTAATTATGCAAGTTGCATGCTATCAATTTGCCCTCCTAGTTAGACTAAATGAACAAAACATGATATGTTACTTCCCAAAATTAGACTTTTAATTAACTAGATGAGGAAATGCATAAGATTTTCCTTAAACACCATCCTGCACATGCATGTTAGTAGTCTAAAAAATCTGATTTCTTGGACATTCGGACTTGGAAGAAATTTTTTTTAGTTTATAAACAGAAGTGCTAATCTAACATATGTGTTATCTTCTTGCTCAAAAGTGCTAACCTGTAGGTCACAAGCGCTAACCTAGACTGCAAAAGCATTGCTCTGTGGATACAAAAGCATGATTTCTTTGACAAATGCGCTAACCTAGGACACAAATGCATGAACATGTGATGCAAATTCCCAGACTTTAAGACAAAAGTGCTAACCTAAAATGTTTATGTGCTAACCTATGGTGCAAATGCACTAACCTGTGGAACAAAAGTGCTGTCAGAATTCACACATGCGTGAATCTGCATTACAAATGCATTAATTTTACTTTTGGTGAGATTTTTAAAGGTATATGCGAGGTCCATGGGCCCCACAGTGGGCACCAAAATGTTGTCGACTTGAATTTCATCCTCAGAATGTTACCTGCAATAAGTTAGTTTCACAAAATACAAATGGAAATACTACAGGAAATCCAAACTCAACCAATGAAACTGCATGAAGTATACATAAAATAAAATACTAATATTACCTTCATTGCTTATATCTCATTATGTCCTAACTCCATTGTTCCTGGTTGTAGATGGTGTTCTCTCAAACAATGCATTGATGGCTTTCAAGATGGCATATGGAGAATGGACTGATAACTTGTAGTTAACTGATACTATGATATGCAATGCTACATGATTTTGCTAAAATGATTATGCTATATGATAATTTCTATTTGCTTCAAGATTAAAACTCATGGATGCATATGATTAGCTTACAAAATGCACTTGAAGTCTCTTGAAGTCTAACTTGAAGATTCTTGAAGTCTAACTCTCTCTCAACTGAAGCTCTTGATTTTATAGACCTTGAGAGGATGAGATGATATGGCTCAGATCAATGATCATGATTAGATCTGTAGATTTGGATGGTTGTGAGAAAAGGTGAAGGTTGAGAGAAAGGGAGAAGGACAAGACAACTTTCACTCATCTCACCTTGACTGGGTTGTTGACGGAGGGAATCTAGGGGTGGTTGGAGAAGATTTAGGCATGAGAGGACAAGTGGACTCAAGTCCTTCCTAAGATGTAGGGATGTTGGAGAGAATATAGGAGAAGGTTATGAAATATGTGTACGTACACAATATTCATTAAGTTTTGGTGGTTGGAGATAAATGATGAATTAATATTTAAGAAATATTAATTTCTTTAGCCACATGTTTGATGAGTTGGCAAAGGGAAGATGAAGTGGAGATGGAGGGTGAGTTGGAAAGGGGATTTAAATAATTTGGAAATTATTTAATATTTGAGACTATAGGATAGGAGAATAACCATTAAATATTAGATATTTAATTGATTAGAGGAGATAATTAAAAATTAGATATTAAATTAACTTGGTTAGAGGAATAATTAAATATTAGATATTGAATTAATTAGAAGAATAAGATAGATGAATTAATTAATAGAAAGACACGAAAATGAATTAAATAAATTAATCTTTTCAAATTAACTATTTAATAGAAGAAAAAATTATTAAATAAATATCTGCCCATAGCCATTTTTATGTCTATACAATAATCATTGCATACTAAGACATTCATATAAAACATCCAAACATTCATTTCTTTCGTTCGATCATTTCATTGCATCCATCTCATAGCAATCATACAAAGTAGCATCATTGCATTGCATTGCATCCATTTCATATTAGCATGCATGAGAAAATCATCAAAGCATCATAAAAATAGAAAGCATTGCATTGCACAAACATCACATAGTATTTATAAGCATCACCATAGATATTCACATTTACATAACATCGTGTAAATAATGCATCATCATATAAGAAGCATACATCCATTATCTAGAATCCATGAGCATATCGAAAATAAAACATACATCATGAAAGTAATTGCACAGCATAATCATATAACAAATAGAATGCGCCCATCATCTTATTAGGTCAGGTAGAGTGAATAGGATCGACTGCATATCATATCATCAAAAAGATAAATGTCCAAGATAAAATATCACAAAAATATATGAGATACACACAAATATACATCGCGGGAATCATCAATATCTCATCACAAAAGGTGTGTACATAAATGGATCAATGTCCCATATCAGTGTGACCACTAGGACATGGAGCAAAACTTTGTCCTAATACGGCAGGTCTGGTAACACCAGTCAATACCCCTGTACCTAGGTCCCCACCTGGGGGATCTCTTTGAAGTGATCTTGTCACTCCTCAACTCTTAGATTGGCTCTATCCCGATCTCTTGCTCAACTGTGAAAATCTTGGACCCCTCCAATTAGCAGGAACAACAGTATAGTTTAAGGTCTTGTAATACTCAGCTTCTCGGACCGCCTGACACATCATCTCTAGGGCAGCCTTCCTTGAACTAGACTCTCTTGACATCTATATCTACACCTCGGCCTGCCAACACCTATCCCTAGTTGCATCTCTCTGGACTATGAGAGAGGCCATCTAAGCCTCTACTTGGATAATCTAGGCCTGTACCTATAACTGTGTCCTTTGGACCTCTAGCTAGGCTATCTAAGAGTCTCTCTCTGCTAGTCGACTCTCTAGTTGTTGAACCTGACCCTGTAAGTCAGTAATCTAAGCTTGTTGCTGATCAGTCGGCATCCTAATGAGGATCCTTCAAGGTGCCTCTACCTATGGCTGCTCAACCTGTGATACTCCTGTAGGTATCTGGTCAACCTCCTGCTCTGGGACCTGATGCCCCTTATCCACTGGATCTCCTCCGTATGACCACCTGGGTCACCCAATCCATATATACATCTCTAGCAAATCTAGAACTATTGGCTCCTAGTGTGCCTACCACTGCCACTGCTCGGCCATCTCCCCCATCATTATCACCCTCATCATCATCTCCTCCATCATCATCTCCAACACCATGATCTCCTTCATCTCCTTCATATCCGTCTCTATCATCTCCTCTATCTCTGCCATCAACTCTGCCCCAACCTCCTCTCCCCCCACCATCCCTCTCTCATCTAGGAGCTTTGTGTTGTATCATCTCGTCATCCTCCTCTAGAACTAGCTCTGGCTCATTCGGACATGTCAGCCTAGAAAACCTATGTGCAGTAAAATATATAGCGTACTCATCTGTCATTCTTCTATCTATCATACCTGATAGATAATCCCAATCCAATGGCCCTAATGATTGATACTCTGCACACACCTGGTCATATGAAATAGAGGGCCCCCAAGTAGCCACATCTAGCCTCCTGCAAGCATAATGAGTTGTACCCTATCGGATCCCCTGTATCCTGCCATATTAACTCAACACCCTCATACAAAGGAATCGCTCAATAACATAGGGTGTTGATTCGATCAAGTATCACATCAAGAATACATATGACATCTCCATTGCATCCTCGGGCCGGATCTTGCAATTTTTTTATGGTCTCCATATCAAAGTATCCAGATCATAGATAGTGTCCATCGCCAATACTCCAATTAGCCCATCTTTTGCTAGACAATGATGCCTAGATACCCATCAGCATAAGGCCTACCTATAGATCTATCTCTATCAACCAATGGTCGTGTGATAGGCAAGTGCTCCCAAGCGCATATCTAGAGATTGGTCACCCCTGTTGATAAGGTTGTCAATCTCTAGTACACAACTCGATGCAGGTCATGATACAAGTGCACCAGCATGCATTCCCCCACGCAAATCGGGTCCCTTGTGTCACCATCTCCTCAAGGAGATGACTCCATCCAATGGATAATCCTTTTGACCTATGATCAGGACAAAGGAAACCCCTAATGAATCTGACAAGAACAGTGGATAATGTGGCATAACCTAGCTCTAGCATCTCCTACCATGCAATGTCATATCCACCTATCTCATCATCATCAAAAACTCAGCAAAGTGCATATGTCCCACCTTGCTCACTAAGATCATAATACACTAGGTCGCCCATCAAAGGGATGTGCAATATTTGGTATACATCCTTAGGTGTCACTGTCATCTCGCCTGTCGATAAGTGAAAAGTGTTGTTCTCACTATGTCAATGCTCTGCTAAGGTTGTCAATAATCCCCAGTTAATCAAAGGTCGAGGAATATCAAGAAGGGAAGATAAACCACACCTGTCAATATGGTCTCGCTCCACCTAGTTAAGGTGGGGTATCAACATCTATATCTTTGAGAAGCGCTCCTGAGATTGGAGGACACTAAAGTGCTCCTGCAATCAAATCATCTCATCATATCAGTCTCTTGATTTATCTATCTATCAATCTATCTTGCTCATTTGATATTTTTATCAAATCTCATTGAGCCCCTATTAATGACGCTCATCTATCATGAGGTAATTATCAATCCTATCTCATCTCACGCGTACATCAAGATAATTAGAACTGATCATCAAATTTCATCAATCAGGAGTATCTAATTTTATCGATGGAGTATCTAATTTTATCGATTAGATAGCTAATTCAATCTATCTTACCCTATCAAAATAAAAAATCAAATCAAATTGGCAACATTCTAGTATCTTTATCAAAAATCATGACATTTGGGGGTCGGAGGGGCAGCAATATTTTTATCAAAATCATCAAAATCCGTCATCCAATATTATATCAGATCATCCAAATTCATCCAAAATTCGATCGCAATCAAATCAACTCAATAATCTCAAAATTGAAAAAATCAACTCAATCATCCAAACTCAAAATATCAAATCATTTTGTCAAAAATCAAAAATCAAGCCAAAAATCTTGAAAATCTTGTTTAAAAATCACGCAAAAATCAAAAAAGTCAGAAATGATTTAATAAAACAAAAAAAACAAAAAAATTGGCCTAGCGGTAGCGCCCGCGACATCTGTTGCGCCCATGGTGGCACTGCCATGGCACCACTACCCCCCCTCCCAAAGCAAAAATTTTAAATATTTTGTTTAGAAATTTCAAAAAACCTTGAAAATCCATTTTAAAGTTCGAAAAACCCATCTTGCAAACATATTTTTTTTACAAACCCACATGGCGAAAATGCTAAAAAATGATTTTTTCTACAAATGGCTAAATTTTTCAAAAATCACTTAAAATTTGACAACACTGGGTTTTCTCGGAGTACGTACCGGTGGACCGTAGGCCGGAGGATGCTCGTGTTGCCGAACTCGCTCGAACCTATGTTGTGGTACGGGATCACCATTCCTTCCTCCAGAGCAAAACTTCTCCAAACAACTGAAGTGCACAAATGAAGAGTGATAAAAATAATTCACCTTTTTAAACTCAAAATGGGGCATTTGAGTGGGATTTTTATTCCACTATTTTTTATTCATCTAATCAACTAATCAGTCTGGCACGGAAAAGTTTTCAAATTTCTTACCGGGAAATGAATCGGATCAAGTCTAAATATATCTAAAAATCAAAAAACCATTTAAAAATATAAAAATCGTAAACATTTCAAAAAAATATCAAAAAAATCAAAAAATCGCAAAAAAATTAAAATCTTAAAAAAAATTATCCGATTCATCTCCCAAGGGGGCATCCTCGCATCAATATCTATCAGTCAGCATCTGGGGCATCATATCAAGATTTATCATCTCACAATCAAAACTGCATCAAATCTGCATCATATTGAGATTTATCATCTCAAAATTGAATCAGTATCATATCAAAACCAAATCCGCATCGAAATTGAGATTAAATTTGCATCCTAACAAAATCAATATCAGCAACATCATCAGTCGAGTCTTCTTTGAACCAATGTGTCATCACACATCGCTTCAAAGAGTGGCAAAATGTATACAACTAAAACTAGTATAAGGCCCTCCTAACCTAACCATCCCATCTCTCCTAACCTAACAATCTCACCCCCTAACCACCTAACCTAACCATCCCCTAACCTAACCCATTCTATCTAATCCTAGGGTCTAACTAACCCTATCCTATTTTGCACATCCTAACCTCCTATGGTGTGGATATTCTTCTCTTGAGACACATGACACTTTTGCCACATGTCTCCTCCCTTGGACACTTTCCCTCTCATGAGAAAGGCTCCTTAACACTTGTCACCACAGAGATGACAAGTGTCCCTTCCTCCAACCTCTTCTCCAACTTCCTGAATATTGGCCCTTGATATCTTCAGATCAAATCTAGACCATCAATTCTTGCCACCTTAGCTTTGGCCTTGGAATTCCTATAAATATCCCCCATTTTGGAGCTATAAGGATCCCTTGCATTCATAGTTTTAGCATCATTACTATAGGAATTTTCATTTCAGTCATCGAGTAATTAGCATTTTGGATTAATCATAGCATGTTAGTCTAGTTTCTTAAATCATGCATTTCATATCATTTGCATAATCAGTCATGATCAAATAGCTACTCAAATCTTGAGTTGCCACTTTGGAGTTCATTGCTCCACTGAGAGCCAATCAATCCAACACCTTCAAGGTCCTCAAGAATAGAGGAAAATGGGACATTCCAAGGAAGTCTTATGGTTTGCATCTTTAATTTAGTTTTCAATTAAGCTTTCCATTATGTTTTATTGTCTCATTATATGTGTATGTTTGCTTCTATTTACCACATTTTTAGCATCACAGTAACTCTTTTTAGCAGATTTTTAGAGGAAAAATGATAACTAAAATTATGGATGGTATAATATAAATTAGGTTAAATGCTAATAAAAATTGTCATGCCCAATTTACAGATTGTGACATATGAGAAAATTAGTGACCATCTATCTAGATGTTGGTATTATAACAAGAGTATATTGATAGTGTTATATACAATACTGACATGTTAGAATAGAGAAAAAAATAGGAGAAATTTAATGGGAGACTTGTTATGCCCTGCATACCTAACCGCCATTAGTTTCCTTGTGTTGAAAATATGGGTCCCCTTTTCGCTTTATGCTGCTTTTTTTGTTTTTGTTTTTCTCCTTCTACCTCGGAACCCCAGAGTCTCAAGGTCTCTCTTTCCTTTGTTTTCTCTTTGCCTACCCCAGAATTCTGAAGTTGGTCTTTTTTCTTGTTAGTGCACTTACCCCGGAACCTCAGAATCCCAGAGTCTCGAGGTGGTGTCTTGCCTTGTCTTGTCTATTTTCTTTCGTCTACCTCAGAACTCTAGAGTCCTAGAGTCCTGAGGTGTGTTTGGTGTCATCTACCTCAGGACCCTGAAATTCTGAAGTCTCGAGGTGTGATGTGTTTTGTTTGTCAACCCCGGAACTCCAGAACCCCGGACTCCCAAGGTTGATCCTTGCTTGCTTGTTTATTCTCCTTCACCCCTGAACTTCAGAACCCTGGAGTCTTGAGGTGAGGTGTTTGTTCTTTGGTTTTTAACTATCGACCTTGGAACTCTAGAACCCCGAAGTCTCAAGGTCCTATTTATGGCAATCATACGGACGAGGTTCGGAGGGGGTATAAATATGAATAGTGAACTTTTTAAAGCTCATTTGCACATTCAACCTTCCATAGCTCTTGTTTTCTTGCCTCTTGCTTCGTGCCTCTGGCCTCCTGAGTTCCTTTCGTGTTCTTGGGCGATTCTTCTCACTAGGTTGGTGATTTTTCTTTCCCTACTCATTGTTTGTAGTTTAGATCTTCCTTTTTGTTGTGGGTTTTTCTTGTTTTCTTTTCTTGTTTTTGTTTTTTTTTTTGTTTTCTTTTTCCCATGTGCCCTAGTTCCGCCCCCAGACCCCCAGAGTTCCAGGTTGCTTTCTTTTCCCAATCTCAAAACACTGGAGTTCTAAGGTTATTGTTGAGTTTAACACTTGATAAACCCAGAACCCTGGGATCCCTATTACCCCTTTGAAGAAGTAATACCACCTACCCCAAAACCCTCGAGTCCCAAGGTCCTTTCTTACGAGCTCTTCTTTAAAATCCTTTTGGGTATCTTTGTATCTGGTACGGGACCCCAGAGTCCCGAGATGAGCGTGAACTACCCACCCTCTAGCCCAGAACCCCAGAGTTCTTGACTTCATTCACGCCTACCCAGCCTAGAACCTCAGAACCCCAGAGTTTTGAGGTCCTTGTTTTTTAAAGAGAAAATTACTCACCCCGGAACTCCAGAACCCTAGAGTCCTGAGGTGAATGAATTTTTCCATGTTTTGTATAATGCACTGACACTTGCTTCCTTCTTGTAGGTTCAAGCAATTAGATGGACTCATCTTCCAGAAAGAGAGGCAAGGATATTGATCGACTTCCGGCAACCATGAAGTATCACTACCAAGGGCAACTTTACGCTTCAAAGTTGGATGATCAAATTAAATGGGTTACTGATACTGAGATCAAGCACATCAAAATTGAGGACATCAAAACCTAGTTGGACAAGTCAAGGTTGGAAGCCCCATAGAGGAGAATAAAAAGATCAAGCCTAGTAGAGGCTACCATCTTTCCACAATTGGTGCAGGCTCACGAATTTATAATGACAATTGCCCAATTTTATGACCCTGACACCAAGAAGTGCATAGACGCACAGGGTAAAATAGTGATAGATTTTTCCCCTAATATGATGGGATTTGTGTTCGGTATCCCAACCAAAGATGAGATATACTAAGACAAGACTTTAAGGAGCCTCAGAGAGACCTAGTTATCATGTTAAGCAAGGCCTTTGGCAAACCCTACTGTAAACACTTGCACCCATGGATGTTCCAATTCATGACAACCATCCTAGTAGGAAAGCAGTATTTCGACTGGCCTTAGATCCTTTCGAACAACATATGCAAACAAATGAAAGAGGTCCACCAGACCAACAAATTTTTCTTTACATCTTATGTCATCTAGGTGGTTGCAAGAGCTAGAAAATTCCCACGCCTATAGGTTGAAGGTCAATTAGGGGACGAAGAAGGTCAGAAAAAGGTATAGGAATATTATTCCCAACTCTCCCTCATCAATGCAAAGACCCATTTTAAGAGGATCAATGATGCCATCATTTTTCCTATAATAATTAAACTGACCGAAGATACAGGATACAAGATTAGCTCGGAAGCCATGGCTATCATCCAAAAGTGGGCATGTTGCTTTACCAAAACCCACACTCCACCTACATTAGGGTTAGTGGATTCATAGGAAACCCAATGTTGCTCCCAAGGTACTATAATGATAGGCAGTTGCTAGGCCTCCAATCTCTCCTATCATCCAGTACAAAATAGGGATTGACTTTTCAGTGTCTATTAGGTATTTCTCTTGCTCCAAGATATAGGTGGCAAATTTGGCGGAGCCAGAGCTCCAAGATTTAAATCTTAATGAATTTGATTATGCTAAGGAATTCTATGATCCCTAGGGAAGCTAAAGCAAACTATGCCTAAGGCATATGAGGGGCATAAGCCTAGACTGGAGGATTTTTGGGCAAACCTCCAAGACAGTTTTGAAGTGAGAGAGAAAAATTACAACAGGTTATCAGTGCCCAAAATAAGGGATTTCGAAATTGAAACCAATCTCCCTAAAGACCTAAAGGATGATAGAGACTTGCTTGATGCTGCCTACAAAGAACAAGAAGTTGATAAAAGGCCCCTGTCCCCAATAAGGTGGTCTACAAATAAGGATGTAAATATATAAAAAGTCTCCCAAGCAGTTATCCACAGGATTAAACAGTGATTGAGTCAAAGGGGAAGCAAAAAGAGTCTACCTCAGAGGTACCCCAGTCAAGGGGTTATAAGGAGTATGCTTAGAAAACAAGATTGGGCTCAAGAAAGAATACACCTACTGACCCCGATGAAGAAATGAGCCCCCATGATAGCATCGAGGATCTAATGAGAAAGCTTAAGCAAAATATAGGATGTCCGAGTTGTTGAATAAGGCTGTAGACCTGGGGATAATGGGTAGATTAGGAGTGGTACCACTTGCTGAAATCCTTCTACCAAGGACATCTATAGGGAAGGCTACAGGAGAAGGTGCTCAAGAGCGAGAAGAAGGAATAGAAATAGATGAAGATGTTCCCACTCAACCTCCTCCAATAGCTAGTGCACAAGTTCTAGCTTCCAATGCCCCCATACCACCATCAGTCGATACAACCATAGTGCAGGTTGGGATATAGGGATTTAGGTCTACCACTGAGGAGGTAATCATCAGGAATCTCAAATTGGACTCAGACCAGGAAGAGGAACAGCCCAAGAAACAACAATCACTTGGAGGGGAGAAAGAACGAGATCAGACGAAAGATCTGTTAAATGAAAGATTAGTCTTAACCCCTTGGGATGAAGAAGACCTCTTTAAGGACATAACTGTCGAGCAAGGTGGAACAGAGGTAGATGAGGAAGAGAGGACGTTCAATCAAGAGGTCAATGATAAGTTAAGAGAGTTGCATAAGCAACAATAGCTAAATCTTAATATTTCTCTCCAAATTAATTTGGCTCATCAAGTTACTTCACCTCAAAATCCCAAACAAACAGAAGCGAAAGAGAGAGATGAAGCAAAGCAACAGGAAGATGTTTATATTGTAACTACCAAAGTAGTGTCATTCAAGGTGAAAAAGATAAATATATATCATAATGGCTTGAATTTACTTTTGAGAAGAAGAAGAGAAAGGTAGAGCTTCCTAAGGTGACATTACAGCAAGTAATCACAGAGGAGCCCCAAAAGGTCTAGAAACCAAAGATTGTGCATCATTTGTCAAGAACAAGTTCTGGTGAAGTGGTTGCAGATGTGGCAGTTCTACTCTAGACTAAAGGTCAAGCCTCTCTTGAATACCATGTATCCCAAGTAAACTTGGGTAAAAAAACAAAATGGGGAGAATTAGACACTTTAGAACTAGCCACCAATGTTGTCAGGGGGCGCGTGGAAAAGGAGCATACCTCCAAAATAGAGCTTAAAGCACAGTCGGGGAAATATAAGCAATTGCTAATAGAGATGAGTAAACTTGTAGACTCTTGTAGGACTAACAACCTACCTTCAACCTCATCACTTCCAGAGGGAGAAGTAAAAGCATTAATGGAGGTGAGATGTGTGGCTTCTATAGCCAAATCATGGGCTCAAGTAAATGCTATCAAGATTAGGTTATTTTTGTAGGATACCATAGGGGTATACCAAGAGGCAGTACAAGCAGGCAGAGAATTAGCTTCTTGTTCTACACAATGGGAATGGAAACAAAGCATTTTTAATAAGCAGTTTTGAATTTTGAAAGTTTTGCATTTAGGAGAAGAGGTAATAATGGAGGAGGATCTCTTAGGAGGAGATCGCTATAAGAACTTGCAATCTTACACATACATTTTGGAAGTGAAGATTGAAATGCTTCAGCAGTATGTGGAGAAGCTGGCAGAGATCTGAGTCCCTCTCCTTAGGGAAATTTTGAAATATGATAATTTTGTAAAGTATTTGCTCAAAACTTTTGGGTTGGGGTTAAGCAATACTGGGATCACGGAGGAAGAACAAGTATTGAATCAGTGGGACTCATATGAGGTCCGACATCTAGGACCTCCAGCTCAATTCTATGTCACACTAATGGACAGATACACATACCTGATTACCCAATGTCAAGAAGTGGCTGAAACAATAGGGGAGTTAGAGAAGGGAAAGAAGCATGCGGATGAAGTTTCGAGGAAGTACAAATTTAGAATTAAGCATGTAGTTGACCCTCCTGTTCAAGTAGTTTCATGCATTATTAATAATTATAAATCTTATAAAAAGAAGTAGAAGATGAACCTATAGTTACTAGAGATAGAAGGATTTATAATAAGATATTTTGCATGGCATCTCCACTAGCACTCTGACGGCAGCTCCAACTCGTGTTCATGTTTTGAGAAAAATTTTGCATGACTATGAAAGCTTGGCTCACACAGCATGGTCTTCATAGTGTTCATGCAACCTCCATTTCATATTAGTTAACTGGAGTATAAAGGCATAAACTTGCAAGTTAACTGCGACTCCTAGTTTTGAGTTCTTAAATTAGGTTAGATTTATTTCCTAGATAGTAGGGTAGAAAACTCTATAAATTAAGAATTTGGATTCATTTGTAAGGGTCCCCAAATTGATGATTTGTGGCCCACTTAGAGATTCTAGATTATTTTGTAGATTGTTATGAATTTGAGTCATTTTTGTTACACATTCTTTGAAATTAATATAAGAAGTAGCTTGTAGATTGCCTGATCTACGTCTATATTCTACGAAATTGTTTTGTGTAATCTGGTAATGTCTGTTATTTGGAATTAGCAACGTGGTTTGATCTTTTTTTTATTGCTTTATGAATCACATTGCGCACGTGATTGGTGTATGAGAATTATTGTGGTAGGCGATATTATTGATGATTTTATTTCCATAAGTCTGTGAAGTTGATGATTTTGTAGGTTTACCGGAGGTCCGTTGTTGAATGCTAATTCGAATTATATTTGATAATTTCTTGGATTGCAGGGAACTAACTAAGAAGTTTGTTAAGTTGTTATTGAATTGGTTTCATTGTCATTTTTTTGTTTCCTTTACTCTTCACAATTTATTTTCTAGAGAATCTTAAATCATAAAATACAAAAAAGGGAGGAAGTTAAACCATTAACGATCAACAGGATTTAGTTTCAACCACCAGGCCCCTTAACAAGTACAACCACATCAACCATTGGGCTTCCCATCACCATCGTGACCCGACTATAGAGACCTTGGAGTAGTTAGTTTTCCTAAACTTATTGCTTTTAGGAGAGGTGGTGAGTGTTCATATTGGCTACCTAACTGTTGGCGGGTGTGTCAAAACAGTCGTCAATAGAAACTGGTGCTAGAAGGAGGGCCTTATAATAGTCCCCTCATTGGTTAACCACATATGGTACTTCCAGGAGATGAACTGCTGCCCTTTACCCAACCTAACCTCAACTACGAAAAAGATGACATTCTTACCCAGCTATACAATCTTGCTTGGGACAGTACAAGAGATTATAATGATTGGTTACGAGCATGACAAGTCTTGGACAATGAAAGACAAAAGGCTATACGTATTGAAGCAGAGGCACAAAGAAAACTTAATCCATGGGAAAATCCTTAGGAAAACACGCAGGAACCTCCACAACCAGAAAATTGAGGTACTAAGTTGGATCGTATATCATCTTTCTCTCCTGAGAGATTCCACAGATTCCTTAGGAGTAGTTCTTCACCATCTGACTTAGTAGAGTTAGGACTTGCCACTAGGAGAAAGATGAACAAAGCTAAGAAACAACTCTAACAGCCTTGCCAGTGCAGTCATCCATACTCAACATAGAAGATCAACTGATTCCTAGTCCTCAGCCTATTGCTGCACCTTTTGTGACTCAACATCCACCATCACCACCTTCAATGGCCTACTTTAACCAAGACCACACACCACTAGGAACTATACCGGGGGGTATACATGATCTACCTAGAAACCCAAATAAATTTTGCAGCAAATTCTATTATTTGGGGGGATGGACGGCTAATGAGCATATTGAAGCATTCAAAGATGCATTCATTCGTAACAACATTGAAAACCAAGATGTAGTATGTAGACTCTTCCCATATTCACTTGGGGAGAATTAATATAATTGGTATTTAACCCTACCGGAAAATTCCATCACTAGCTGGGATGTCTTAGAGAAAGCTTTCATTGATCAATTCTGGGTATACGTAGATCCTGGAACACTATACCATTAGTTCACCTCTCTTAAGAAGTCACCGAATAAGCCTTTAACAACTTTTAATACTAGATTTTCAAAGGGCATTCAGGAGACTACAAGATCCTTACCAGGTAGCACCCAACGTAGCAATCGACTCGTATCTAAGAGCTATTGAACCTTGGACCGCTATGTTTATCAAGAAGAGTGTTCCCCAAGATCAAAGGAACACTTTGGCAAAAGTCTTTGTGTTGGCAATCAGCATGAATCATGAGTTGAACCAAACACTAGGAGGGATCGGATGAAATTTACCCATAGGGGTGAATCAAGGGAACTACAACCAACTCCCTGGCGTACCCTCACCTCTACTTGTAGGAGCCCCAACAATGAACCCGATGCCAATCTATGCATCCCAACCTTTGGCGAAACAACAATTTTCTGCCCAAGCTTTGACTTGGCAGAATAATACCAATACCACCCCCACTCAAATGCAATATGATGGTCAAGTGCAAGGGGGAAATCAACAGTTTGGAATTACTCACATAGCAAACAAACCTCCAACTATGACGCCTGAGAGTCAAGGATCTCATATATCCACTGAAGTAGAAGCATTAAAGAAAATGATCTGACAAGTTACTTTAAACTTGAGCCTGCTAAAGATGAATCCTCCGTGAGGATATAACCAATCCCAACCATATAATAATCAGAAAAACTACAACAAACAGAAACAAAACCAAAGGTATAACAACAAACCTTACAATAGGAAGTGGAACATGGGTCCAAACAACAGTGGGGTGAATCATGATCATCCTGACATAGGAGATAACCCAAACAACACACAAAGTGTTAACCTTGCTGATATGAATTTATTGACTAATTGGTGTAGGTTGCATGATATAGCTACGCATTCTAAGGTTAATTGTGCCCAGTTCAAAAAGATCATAAGGATTGCTTAAGTTGATTCTCAACCAAAATATTGCTCTAATGACGAACCCGATAAAGTTAATACCGCAATTTCGGTTGACATGTTCCTATGCAACTAATTTCAAGCTGAAGGTGAACCATGTGCCTATGATGCTCAGGCCTTTCAGACCAGAAACAACTACAATCTTAGGATCCAAGGCAAGGATCCATTAACAGAGCCACCTCCCCCGAAGGGTGGATTTGTACCTCCCGATGTGAATGCAAGCAACAATACTCACCCTCCTCAGGCTTTTCAAGGAGCACACCCTAGACAAGCTCAAGGGCAAGAATATGCTCTGAAAGGGTCATTTGATGTTACCAAGGAGATGGAGAGGACTGCCACCACTATGTCCCTAATAGAAGTACTGAGATATTGCCCTAAACAAAAGAAGGCTCTCCTTAGGAAGTTGGAATTTTTAGAGTCACATAGCAATGAGGTTAAGATGGCTAACCTAAATGAAGTCAACGCCAACGTCGGTAGTGATGCAATTGAGAACCCACCATTTTTATTTAGTTTGAGGATATGAGGAAAGAATCTACACAACTGTTTGGTAGATTCAAGTGCTTCAGGAAATGTAATGCCCTACTCTATATGTTAGAAGCTCAGTCTCAACCCAGTACATGCAAATAGTAAGGTGGTAAAACTAGACAAGACTGAGGTTAATGTAATCAGATAATTAAAAGATGTATACATCCAATTGGGTGTTGATCCACGTATATCCCATTACATCCATATTCAAGTGATGGATATTCTATAGGTATATGGGATGCTCGTTAGTAGGGATTGGTCAAAAAATTTGGAAGGATATTTCTCAACCTATTTTACATACTTATGGCTTCCATGGAAAGGGGTGACCAACTAGATCCGAATCGATAGTGAGCCTAAGTTGAAGAAGTTAGTCACAAATTATGGTGCTCCCAATCAGGTGGCATTTACTGAAGTGAGTTCATGAGTCTATAAAGTCAATGAAATCCTCACTTTCCCTACACTATCTCTTCTCCAGTTACGTCAAGTGGACATGACTGCATATAGAGGGCGGGTCAAAGGCTTCGCTGCAGCAGTAAAACAAGGGATGTGTTTTTAGGGAGATACTATGAAAATTCAAGATTTGTTTCTTCCAAAACGGTGTTGGATACATCATGAGGAGAACTCAAAGATGTCATGTATCCCATGTCAGAACAAGATTACAAAGTTGATGAGCCCAATCCCATGCAAAGATATTGATCATACCATCAACATGAAAAAAATTCAAATTCCAGGTTACGAAGGAGTAGTGCCCCAAATAATGGATCTTATGAGTAAAACTTCCCAACCAAGAGAATTCAAAAAGGAGATCTTCATGATTGAGGTTGCTAAACAAGAGAATGAGGATATCCCACCTGAGCATAAGAATGAAGAAACACAATCTCAAGTGCAACCTCAAGTGGAACAGACTACTTCTAACACCCCTGAAGTGTTCTTGTAACAAGTAATCGAACAACCTCAAGTATTGAAAGATCTTGAACCTGAGAGACAACAATCCCCTCCGGAAGCTAACTTGATCATTGACCCTAAGGTGAAAAACGTAAAGAAACCGAAAGATGAAATATGGTTTTTAAAGTTTGATGGGTCAAGATCCAAGCAAGGCAGTGGAACAGGCGTAGAGTTAACAAGCCCAAAAGGGAAAACCCTTTTAGCCTCTTACCGACTCCAATTTCCTTGTACTAATAATATGATGGAGTATGAGGCCTTGGTTAGAGGATTACTCTTCGCTCATAAAAAGGGAGCTAAATGCTTGAAAGTGCAAGGAGATTCTAAGATGGTGGTCAAACAAGTGCGAAGCCAATTTGCATGTCACAATAAAAGGTTAGCAGCATATAGGAATAGAGTATGGGGTTTGATTGAGGATTTTGATGCTTTCGATATTCAGCTAGTACCTAGGAAAGTAAATGGAATACCGGATGCATTGGTCATAGCAGCTAGTACATTAGAACCAGTGAGCCAATCCCCTTTGAAGAAGTTTTGTAGAGTTAATCTCCACACCTGTTGTGCCTGATAACATCAAACAATTTCAAGTTTTCCAGGATGATGCCCACATTCTAGCCTTTCTTGCCAATTCAAGGGCTTTTGAAGAACAAATCATTGATGAGAAAGATAAATTGGATGATCTTGATGTTGGGAACAATGCTGATATTATGGATTTACCTACAAATGTTATTCCTAAAGGTATGGTCACCTTAGAGAGGCTTTTGACTCTAATCCCAAAGAAAAAGAGAGATTAACAATAGATTCAAATGTCAAGAAGTACAAGCCACATAATATTGGTCTAGAAGGCCAAGAGAAGATTGTCTATATTGGGAAGATTTGCACTCAAAATGAAAGAGAAAAAATTTTATAAATCTTGAAAGAGTTCATTGATGTAATAGCATGGGGGTACAAAGATTTAAAAACTTTTGATACATCGATCATCACCCATGTTATTCCCCTAAAACCTAACATAAAGTCATTCAGGCAGAAGCAACAACCAGTTAATTCACTGATAGAACCCTTGATTTTCAAGGAAGTACAAAATTTGCTCTCTGCTAACATTATTTTCCCGGTACGTCATTCTACTTGGGTCGCCAATTTGGTACCAGTAATGAAAAATAATGGAGAAATATTGCTTTGTGTGGACTTTCGCAATCTCAATAAGGCGTCTGAGAAATATAATTACCCACTTCCTTCTTTGGATGAGGTACTAAAAATAGTAAATGGTTCACAAATGATGTCATTTTTAGATGGTTATTCTGGATATAACCAAGTTTTGGTGAACTATGAGGATCGTATGAAAATTGCGTTTACAACGAAGTGGGGAAAATATGTGTATAGAAGGATGCCATTTGGTTTAATTAATGTTGGGGTGACCTTCTAAAGAGAAATGGATACGGCCTTCAAAGATCTCATTGGCAAATGTATTATTATATACATGGATGACCTGACTATATTTTCCAAGGTCAGAGAAGATCACTCAGACCACCTCCAAAAATTACTAGAAAGATGTTGAAGATATCAGATTTCCCTTAACCCCAAGAAATGTGTATTTGGAGTGGTGGAAGGAAAGCTACTCAGCCATGTAATCTCCAAGAGGGGGTATCTATAGACCCAAATCGAGTAGAAGCATTGTTGAATTTACAAATGCCCAACAGTAAAAAGGAGATGAGATCTTTCTTTGGGAAGATCAATTTTGTAAAGTTTATCACTGGGTTTGTAGAGATAGTCAAACCGTTAAATGAAATGATGAAGAAGGATGCTAAGGTCAAATGGACAACTGAAGCAAAAGAGGATTTTACCCAGATCAAGAAATCCATCGTCAAAGCTCCTGTGTTAACTAGCCCTGACTACACTCTATCATTTTACATATATTCTTTTGCTTCGCTACACTCGGGAGCAGCTGTTTTGACATAGAGGCAAGCAGGGGATGAGAAACCCATTGCATTTATGAGCTCTCCTTTTAAAAGTGTTGAGGTTAGATATTTTTCTCTTGAAAAATAGGCTTTCATGTTAGTAAGAGAAGTCAAAAAATTCAGGCATTATATCCTAAGTGAAATCTACGCGATTGTCTTTGATCAAGTGGTGAAGTAACTACTCATGCAGTATGAGCTAGGAGAATGTCGAGGGAAATGGATGGAAATATTACAAGAATTTGATCTAGAGATGTATCCAATGAAGTTGATTTGAGGCCAAGGATTCTCTCAACCCATGGCGACTGACATCCCTCAAATCCAGTGCCAACAGTATATGTTGGAGTCATTCACTCATGACCCATGGTACACGGATTTGGTTTTTATATTGCTGAATAATTAGTGTCCTGAGGGGTTGATAGCCACGCAAAGACGAGCATTAAGGCTCAAAAGTACCAATTATATGATCAAGGATTTGGCACTTTATAGAAAGAATTATGAAGGTATTTACCTTTGATGTCTTGATCATCAAGAAGCTCGTAACATGATTGAGGAATTTCACAGAAAATGTGGTACAAGTCATGGATTGGCGGATGCCACTGCACATCAAATCTTGAAGGTTGGATATTACTGGCCTAGTATATTTTTAAGGATACTCATGAGCATGTTCGTCACTATCATATGTGCCAGACCGCAGCTTCTAGAGAGAGGAATCCCGCCATGCCTCTCCAGCCAGTGTTTGAGGTAAGACCTTTCACCCAATGGGCACTGAATTTTATAGGTGTCATTAATCCTAACTCATCTGCAGGACATAAGTTCATTCTTACTGTGACAGATTACTATATCTGGTGGATGGAAACCATTGCATTTTGAAATGCTACTGGGAAGGTAATCTTGAAATTCATTGAAGAACACATCATCACCAGGTTTGGTATGTCGTTCGCTCTAGTATGTGACACTAGCCCTTCTTTTACTTCTACACAGTTGATGCAATGGTCATAGGAATATAAAGTGATATTGAAACTTGCATCCAACTACTATCTGCAAGGTAATGGAGTAGCCGAATCTATGAACAACAACATCCTAGATGTCATTAAAAAGATACTTGAGAAAAATCCCAAAGACTGGCATAATTAGTTGAGATATGCTTTATGGGTTGATCAAACCAGAGTAAAAGCCGCCTTGGGAGCTTCTCCGTATTACCTTGTTTATGGCCAAACCCTTGTCCTCCCGATCAACTTACAAATACTGGTCCTCCAGTTAATGAAAGAAATTGAAATTGAGGATCACGTAGAGGTTCACCTCTTAAATCTATTCAAAATTGATGAAAAAAGGATTAATACTCTACAACACTTTGCCAAGTACCAAGTCGTTGTTAAGTGATGGTTTGACAAAAGGGCTAAGGTGAAATCTTTTTGGATCTCTGACCTAGTCTTGTTATGGGACAAGGCCAAGGAGAAGAAAGGTGATCACCACAAGTTTGAAAGGTTGTGGTTAGGTCCTTACCAAATAACCAAAATTTTAGGGGAGAATACCTTCAAGTTAAGTTCTTTGACTAGAGAACTTGTACCATTGCTCGTCAATGATCAGTTCCTCAAACATTACTTCGATTAACCCCTAGTGAAGCTTGACCTGTTGTATACAGTAGATTAGTTGTTTTTGTTAGTTTTGTTATTTTTGTTTCTTTTGCTTCATTCCTTGTTTGGGTTTTTGCATATTTGTTGTGTTTCCGCTTTGTTGCATGCCTGTTTCCCTTTTTGTTTTGTTTGTTTGTTTTGTTTCGTTCATTTTCTTTTCATTGTGTTAGGATATACATATTTTCTCTCAAAAATTCTAAAAGGAAGGTGTCCTTTGCATAACATATTGCCAAATTTTGAGAGACTTCAACTCTTTGCTATTTACGACTTCATTATCATTTGGTTAATTTTGAAACCTTCATCTACACTTGTTCAAGGTGGTATATAATGGTTTAAATATGATTTGAGTTTTTGACCTTCAATTGGAAAAGGCTAGCTTGATAAACTCAGCACTACTGTCACATTAAGATACATCATAAAATTTGGTAAGATATCGAATAAATTGGTTCTCAAGTGAAAAATCTGAAGTCAGGATGTTTCACGTTATCCACCGTGGTTCCCAACCCAGTAATCAGACTTCAATTTTTGAAAAGTTGCTTAAAAGGTTATTAAAGAAATAAGTCCTTCTATATTCTATAATGTTTTCAAAAAAAAAAAAAATGAGCCTCTTAAAGCAACTAAAATGGGTGATTCAAGTAATATCCACCGAGGCTATGGATGCCTGGCTAGCAGTGGAGCACTGCTTGACAAGAACCAGAGGTATCTCTATCGGGGCTATAGACTCCTAACTAGCAACAGAGCTATGCCCAAGATGACCTTGCATGAAACACATTGATTGACTTCACCTACGTAGCTTGGGCCCAGTTTTCTCTATTTATCTGCATTATTGAAAATGGTTGAGTAATAAATCATACGCACACACTTATGAGTTAATCATGTTCACTTATAGACTTGTTTGTTTATTCATTGGTTCACTCATCTTTTTTCTCTTATACATCCTTTTGAATGATAGTAGCCTTAGGCGTCGGGTTGACCAAAGATTCTGAAGTTCTAAATTGCCTAGAGTCATTTTTCCTAGATAGTCGCCATTTGTTATGCCCTACATACCTAACCCCCATTAGTTTCCTTGTGTTGAAAATATGGGTCCCCTTTTCTCTTTATGTTGCTTTGTTTCTTTTTGTTTTTCTCCTTCTACCTCGGAACCCCAGAGTCCCGAGGTCTCTCTTTCTTTTGTTTTCTCTTTGCCTACCCTAGAACCCTAGAACCCCGAAATTCTGAGGTTGGTCTTTTTGCTTGTTAGTGCACCTACCCTAGAACCTCAGAATCCTGGAGTCTTGAGGTGGTTCCTTGCCTTATCTTGTGTGTTTTCTTTCATCTACCTCAGAACTCTAGAGTCCAGGAGTCCCGATGTGTGTTTGGTATTGTCTACCTTGGGACCCCAGAATTCTGAAGTCTCAAAGTGCTCTATGGTTTGTTCATCAACACTGGAACTCCAAAACCTCAAACTCACGAGGTTGATCCTTGCTTGCTTGTTTATTCTCCTTCACCCCAGAACTCCGGAATCCCAGAGTCCCAAGGTGAGGTTTTTGTTCTTTGGTTTTTTGTTGTCGACCTCGGAACTTCGGAACCCCAAAGTCCTAAGGTGCTATTTAAGGCGCTCATAAGGATGAAGTTTGGGGGGCTATAAATATGAATAGTGAACTTTTTAAAGCTCATTTGCGCATTCACCCTTCTAGAGCTCTTGTTTTCTCACCTCTTGCTTCATGCCTCCAGCCTTCCGAGTTCCTTTCATGTTCTTGGGCAATTCTTCTCACCATGTTGGTAATTTTTATTGCCCTCCTCGTCATTTGTAGTTTAGATCTTCCTTTTTGTCATGGGTTTTTCTTGTTTTCTTTTCTTTTTTTTGTTTTTTTTGTCTTTTTTCTTTTTCCTGTGTGCCCTGGTTCCGCCCCTAGAACCCTGGACCCCTAAAGTTCCGGGTTGCTTGCTTTTCTCAACCCCAAAACCCCAGAGTTCTGAGGTTATTATTGAGTTTAATACTTGATAAACCCATAACCGTAGGATCCCGATTACCCCTTTGAAGAAGTAATACAACCTACCCCGGAACCCCAGAGTCCTAAGGTCCATTCTTACGAGCTCTTCTTTAAAATCCTTTTGGGTATCTTTGTATCTGGTCTAGGACCCTGAAGTCCCGAGATGAGCCTGAACTACCTACCCTCCAGCCTGAAACCTCAAAGTTCTGGACTTTCTTAAATTTTAGCTATCCCGAAACCCCGGAGTTCTGGACTTTCTTAAATTTTAGCTATCCTGGAACCCCAGAGTTCTAAGGTCCATTTTTTTTAAAGAGAAAATTACTCACCCCAAAACTCTGGAACCGTGGAGTCCCGAGGTGAATGAAGTTTTCCATGTTTTGTATAATGCACTAACACTTGTTTCCTTCTTGCAGATTCAAGCAATTAGATGGACTCATCTTCCAACAAGAGAGGTAAGGATATTGATCGACTTTCGACAACCATGAAGTACCACTACCAAGGGCAGGTTTATGCTTCAAAGTTTGATGATCAAATTAAATGGGTTACCGATACTGAGATCGGGCACATCAAAATCAAGGACATCAAAACCCAGTTGGACAAGTCAAGGTTAGAAGCCCCACAGAGGAGAATAAAGAGATTAGGCCTAGTAGAGGCTACCATCTTTCCACAATCGGTGGAGGCTCCCGAATTTATAATGACAATTGCCAAATTTTATGACCATGACACGACGAAGTGCACAGACGCATAGGGTAAAACAGTGATAGATTTATCCCCTAATATGTTAGGATTTGTGCTCGGCAACCCAACCAGAGATGAGATATTCCTCTCAACTAAAGAGAAAACCTTGAAGGTATGGAATGATAATGTGACCTCAAACAAGAGGCACATGAATAAAAATTGGTTGGAGGAAGAAATAAAAATAGGTCTAAAGGCCATAGAGATACTAAGAGTAGACTTTAAGAAGCCTCAGAGAGGCCTGATCATCATGTTAAGCAAGGCCTTTGGCAAACCCGACTGTAAACACTTTCACCCTTGGATATTCCAATTCATGACAACCATCCTAGTAGGAAAGTAGTATTTTGACTGGCCTCAAATCCTTTCAAACAACATATGCAAACAGATGAAAGAGGTCCACTAGACCAAGAAAATTTTCTTTGCATCTTATGTCATCTGGGTGGCCGCAAGAGCTGGCAAATTCCCAGGCGTACAGGTTGAAGGTCAACTAGGAGCCGAAGAAGGTCAGAAAAAGGTATGGGAATATTATTCCCAACTCCCCCTCATCAATGCAAAGACCCATTTTAAGAGGATCAATGATGCCTTCGTTTTTCCTATAATAATTAAACTGATGAGAGATATAGGATACACGGTTATCCCGGAAGCCATGGCTACATCTGAGAGTGGGCATGTTGGTTTATCCAAAACCCATGCTCCACCTACATTAGGGTCAGTGGATTCATAGGAAACCCAATGCTGCTCCCAAGGTATTGTAATGATAGGATTATTTTATTAGAATATGCTAGGCAACTGCTAGGCCTCCAATCTCTCCTATCATCCAAGCACAAAATAGGGATTGAATTTTCAATGTCTATTGGGTATTTATCTTGCTCCAAGATGTTAGGATTAATGACAGTCCCAAAGATACCGAGAGGGGGGTGAATCAGTATCTAACCGGTTAGCCAAATATTTAACCTTATTAAGAACTTTGAATCTCAAAACAGTGTACCGGTAAATGAGAATTAATGTAGTAAATAAGAATAATAGAGACAGCATAGAGAACACACCATAACACAAGGTATTTAATGAGGAAACCCAGTGTGGGAAAAACCTCGGTGGTATTTGTGACCCACAATATTCACTCACTGGCCAATGAATAAATATTACTTACAATGAGGGGACTGCACATGCAGGAAGGCCAACTGCCTAGAGCTCACTGCTCAATAAGAGTCACACTGACTACAAAAGTGGATTAGAAAATCCAATACAATGTACTGCTTCAAATTAGCATCAACTATGTCAAGTTTAGTACTGGTTTAAGCTCATTCCATTACCAAAACCTTCATTGTCAACTATATCACCTTATACAAAATTTCCATACATACATACATAATGACCTATAAGATCTCATAGATATATATATGAGTCTTTTACAATATGCCATGTCGGCTTTACATTAAAATACAATAAACAAAAGTTTATTCCCTATCGACTGGGGTGCTAGTATGCATTGTTGCCGCTGTCGGTGAAGTGTCTGCCGATGTATATAGATGTCTATTGTCGGTGTCGGTAACTGTCGGTAGCTTACCAGATGAATGCCAGAAGTTTTCCAGATGGTTTCCATCAATGACAACATCAACTATTCTCATAAGAGTGTAGAATGCCAACAATCTCCCCCTTTGGCATTGATCGCAACACTCATGAGAAAAATCCAAAAACTGTTCCAAAACAAATGTCCAAAAAGTTACCAAAAAGATGTGCTCCCCCTGAGCAAATGATCTCCTCGAAATAAGTATTTTTCTCTCTCCACTACTCCCCCTTTGACATCAATGACAAAGGTTGTCAAAAATAGTCAAATGAGTGCAAAACTTTCACCTCAAGGTTTGTAACCGATTGGTTACAATATGAAATATGTCTACCAAAACCAAATTTAGACTTTGCATGAATCTTTTGCTATCAGTCAGGGTTGCCTCAGTCTGTTGGATCGTGCTGGTGAGATGATGCATGTGTTATTCCGGTGATCTCTCTCCTTGAAGTAATGCCTTAGAGATTTCATTTCTCAAAGAGATAAGATTGTTCAACTTAGGACCAAGTTTATATTTAAGTTCTCTGGCATTAGACTTAATCCTTGCCTTCTCTTTCTTAAATTTCTCCAATTTCTCCTCAAAACTTGTTATTTCCTGCTTAATAACTAATATGTGGTAGGATGAGCCAATTATGTTATCAGCTATGTCATATATTTCTTTTTGTACTCTGTTGATCTCCTTTTCTATGTCCTCAATCAAAAGATGGGGTTTGCATGTTTCCCTGTAAAGCTCCTTGTATTCCAAAATTGTAGAGTTCAGTGTCGGTAAAATGTATTTGTGTGTTTTGTGCACTTCTTTATTGTGTCTTCAAAGAATTTTTCGTTCTCCTTTTCAACTTTCTCTTTGAAGGTGTCCTCATTCACCTTGTCAATGGTTATTACATTATCAATGATAAATTTTGATAGTGTGTCCAATTTTCCTATAGAATCCTTGATGTGCTCAGTGTTACAATTTGGTGCAATCAATGAGTATTGGTAAGGTGGCATCAATTGCCTTGTAGGCCAATGCATTACAATCTGTTATCTTCTTGATTGAATCCAGGAGTACCTTTGTTACATTAATAGGTCTGAATTCACTAGATGAAGTGTCGGATGTCTGACCAATTACCTTTATTACCTCTGTGCTTCCAACATTTGTAACCATTTTTCTTGTGTTTACCTCCGGTGGATCAATCTAAGTTTGCATTTCAACCTGTAGAGGTTTGTCCGATGGTTTGGGTGCCTCAGTGATTACCAGATTCTCTACCTCAATATGTACCTCTGCCTCTGTAGGTTTCTCGGCTATTGGTATCTCTATCTCAGGTGGCCTTGTGTCAACATCTTTTCCTTCAGTAGGTCTTCCTGTATCTAATGGTTGCTTTGTTTGTAATGATTGCTCCATTTGGGTTGGGATCTCAACCTCAACAATCTCTACTGCTTTCTCAGCAATGTTGCCACTATCAACATTATCATCCTTAACCTCTGTAGTGTCCTTATCCACAACAATATTCACTTCTTGAGTATCCACATTCATGGTAAAAAGTATTCCTGATTCAGGATTAGTGTCATCATGTGTGACACCTTCAGTGTCAGTAACTAGTGGATCATCAGTATGTACTGGTGCAGTATCTAAAGGTGGTGGTAGAATATCAGTAATCTTGATATTTTGAATTCCACTAATATTTTATTTGCCCTTATCCTTATCCTTCTAATATACTTTGAATGTTTTCTTTGGTCAGTTCAATTCCTCTTGTTTTTGTTTTTCCACAAAAAATATATCCCATTTATCAGCAGTCTCCTCTGCAATCTCATTTACTCTACCTGCCATCAAACTTACTTGCCAGTGACCACTAGAAAAAATGGATCTATTAGCCTCACAAATCAAATTATCAATTTCCTCTTTTGAGTTTACCAGATGTACAGCTAGAATTTTTTCAACTTTTAGTTTCTTATCCAATTCCATCACTGCAATCCTTTTTGCATCTAATCTTCTATATAGTTCATTTGGTAAATCATCCACAACTTCAATTAAGACTTTCTTGTATATGTCCAAGTGTAAGATAATACTATTCTCAATACTTTCCTTGTTAGAATCATTAAATGAATTGTACAGTTTACTCACATTAGCCAAATTTCCATCATCAGTTATTTCATTTAACAAATTATCTAATGAGGGTGTGACCGGTTTTTGTTTCTTCTTGGGAGTTAGTTTCTTAGCCGGTTCCCTTACTACCTGTTGTTTATTCCTTGAGGTCCTTGTTCTTTTGGGTGAAGGAGAGGGTATCGGTGAAGGTTTTCTCTTCCTCTCAACTCTTTTGGATTCTATTGGTATCTCACTATCAGAAGATGTGCGAACCAGTGAAATGTGTGCCTCTGGTTGTAGTCCTTCCAGCTCACTAGTCATTATCCCAGTAAAGTTCATAACATTTTCTTTGATTTCCCGTACTTTCTTTGAAGCATCCCTAATGTACTTTTCTCTTTTCTTTCTTTGGTTCATTGTTTTTACACCACTCTCAATAGTTTCAGCACTACCAAAAACTTGTTATGTTGGTTCTCTTGCTGCATCTAACAAAGCTTTTGCATAAGTCTCAATAATGTTGAGATCTACCCCATAACCCATTTCAGTCACCCATACAGTCCTAGGAAGTACAGCTTCCATCCATGTCTCATCCTTCTTAATGAAAAAATAGATTTCTTTCTCATATTTATCCACTACACTCTGCGGTAGTCTTTCTCTAGTTTTCATTTTAGCTTGAAAATATTTAAAGTATTTAGTTATGTTATTGTCCTTTGCAGTTCCCATGCTGGTAAAGGCTTCCTATAATTTTTTTCCTACTCGTATGTCATATCCAAAGTCTTTCGGTCCTTTACTGGGGATTTCCTTGGTGAAATACAGCAGTAAGCATACTAAAAGATTACCAAAGCGAAATGTCCCTTTCTTATCTCCTTTAATATTTTTCAAATTATCAATGAGTTCATCTTTCCGCCATTCACACACATCTATCATTGCATTGTTGTTAACCATTTCATAAGCACTATTAATGCAAAGACTAGAAACTGAATTAAGCCCATTTGCATGTGTAGTCTTGTAACCTAACACCATAATTATGAATCTCACATTGATGTCTTTGATATCATTCACTCTTAGTGATCTAATGTCTGATTTTGCTCCAATTAAGGTCGTTACTTTGTTGTTAAGAACTTTCTTTGTTTTTTCAGGTCTGTTGTTGGTTGAGGGTAAACCAGTTACTACCCTAATTGCTTGCCAGGCTATTTTGCAGATAGAATCCAACCATATAAATTCTCCATGTGCTCTACTTAGGATAATTCTCACTACTTCTTTCGGAAATTCAAGCATATTCAATATTTCAAAAAAACCTAAAGTCACCACAATCTTGTGTTCAGGTTTAACAGTGCCATTTTGATCGCAAATTACCGTTCTAAACATTTTCAACAATTCCTCAAAACCTAATTCTTCAATGTTGCAATGTATATATATCCTAGGGTCTTTAGCAAATGCTACACCTTTAGGAATTTTCAAAAATGCCCCTATGGAATCATCTTGCTTAGCTACTTCGGGAATTATTTTAAACATGGTCCTAGGGCATTTTACGTTTTCCACAATAGTAGGGTTCGCAATAAACTCAGGAGCAGAAGAAGAAGCCATTGAAAAATACCTTTAGCTATCTAAAAATATCTGAATGCTTGAAATAAATCGCTTCACACCTTCGTCTTGAATGCCTTATCTCTATTATGTGCTCTCTACTGATTTGAATGCTCAGTGAATCAAAAATGAGGGAAATCCGATGATTTATAATGAATTTTCTCTTACCAACCGCATTAAATGCTCGTCGGTTAAGTGAAAACTTAACACATCTGTCGATAAAGAATAAATCTATCTTCTCACTATCGACTGAGGGTAATCTATATGATATTCAATTTGCTACAATACACCCAAAGCGTTACTTCTCAGTTGGATGAAGAATCTCTTGTCGATGGAGGGTTACTATGTTCTACCGGTGAATAAATAGTCTCATCAACATTCTGATCTATCTTCCTAATCCATTGTTTTGAAAATTCTTTATTTACCTCATCTACCTTTTATTTGCCTTTCAAACTGGATCCTTTATTATTTGTCGGTGAAGTCTTACTTCTACAAAATTTTGCAATATGTCCAATCTTGTTACAAGCATAACAAGTTACATTATTCTTCTGAAGAGCCTTTCCATATCCTCTGCCAATTTGTGTTCTACATTGATTAGATAAGTGTACATATCTTCCACAAACATAGCATCTCACATTCATTCTGCATTTTTCTGAATTATGACCAACTTTGTTGCATTTGGAACATTGACTGGTGGGTGCATTAATGTTCTAATTGTTTCTAGATCTACACTGATTTTCTCTATGACCATACTTGTTACAGCTAAAGAATTTCCCATTAAATTTATAAGCACTAGGTTGTCTTATCGGTTTACTGTGATCATGATTGTTTGCAGTACCGGAACATTCTCCAACTTCAAATCCAAGTCCATTAGTATCTCCATTTGGTTTCTGACTTTTCACCATATCATCAAGTTCCTTTGAACTTTTCTTGAATTTCTCTTTGTGTTGATTTGCAGTAGCCAACTCATTTTCCAGAATTCCCTTTTGTCTCACAAGCTCAGTTTTATTATGTTTCATGTGAATCATATCTATCTTCAGCATATCATTTTCATGACTAAGTCTTAGATTTTTATTTCCAACATCATTGAGTCTCCTAGTCAAGTCTTCTTCATTCTTCTTCCTATCTTCAATGTCTTTAGAAAACCTCATAGTCATATCTTGCATTTCATTCTTCATGTTACTATTTTCTTGTCTCAACTTGTTCACAACTTCATTAAGAGTTTCCTTTTCATCATCATCTTTCTACATCTTCTCATGAAGTTCTTTTCTTTTATTTTGAGCTATAGTAAGATTCTCTTGAAGTCTTGAATAAATTCCTATGTAGTCCTCAAATCATCTTCAACTTTGATATTCTTCAACTTCTCTGCATCATAATCTACAAGAGCTCCTTCCAATTTTTTTCTTAAGCTCTCCATATATATCGGTGTCAGAATCTTCCTCGAGTTGTTAGGGTTTTGAAAATAGAGGACCACGCTCTAATACTGGTGTAGGAGCACCTAGGTCCTAATTTCCTTATTTTTGCAAATTTTGGCTTGTACTGACCTTAGCCAAGTAAATGGTGAATAAGGACTCTAGGAAGGTCCAAGAGTGAGTATTTTGGCAATGTGGGTCTAGGTGGAGTTCATTTTATCTAGGTTTGCATTTTTGTGTAGTTAGTGTGTTTTGAGTAGTTTTGACCTTTTTGGTTGGTCAAAAGTGTCAAAATTTGACAAAAGCCTTAGAGGGGGTTAAGTGAGCCTTAGAAATGTTTAAGATTTCATATGTGATGACTGGGTATAGGTCTCTTAGGTTGGAGAGATCAAAAGTGTCAAAAACACAAAGTTGCAAAAGTTACAAAAAGTTATCATAACAACTTTTGTCCTAAAGTTGGTTAGCAGTGGATTTAGGGATTGCTTGTTGAAATGTGGTGACTGATCAGCAAATTACTATACACTTAGCACATATCCTCACCGTGGTCCAGGGCCGGGCCGAACCGTGGGCAGGGGCTCGGGGGCGGCAGCCCCCGAGAAATTTTTTTTTTTTTGCCATTTTTCGTTGATGAAAACCGACATTGTAATAAAACCCTAAAAAGGTCGACTTTGTTTGTTGCCCTAAAAACACATGTTATAAGTGGTTGGGATGCTTAAGGCATTGTAAGGTTGATGTACTATTTTTGCTGGATAATAAAAAAGATTGGACGGCTATGTATGGTGGACGTAACCCATTCTGGGTGAACCACGTTAAATCTCTGTGTTATCTATGTCCTGTTTTCTTTCTTTATCTTTTGTATTTAAATCTGCATATAATTGTTAGTTCATATTTGCTTCGGATCTGCTTGAAACCCTAACAATTGGTATCAGAGTGAGGTTTTCTATAAATTGGTAGGACTTTCAGATTTGAGTGGGAGCAATGGAGGATTCCAAATTCAAGGTCAAAAAATTTACGGCCAGAATTATCAGTTATGGAAAATGTAGATGGAGGATTATCAGTATCAAAAGGATTTGTGGCGGCCATTGGAAGGAAAGGCAAAGAAACCGACCACAATGTCAGATGAAGAGTGGGACATTTTAGATAGAAAGGCACTGGGATCCATTCAATTATGCCTTACACCGTCTGTAGCATTCAATATAATAGAAGCAAAAATGACTATAGATTTGATGGCGACATTGGCTAAGTTGTATGAGAAACCCTCGGCTTCAAATAAGGTATTTCTTATGAAGCATCTGTTTAATTTGAAAATGAGTGAGGGAGGATCTGTAGCAGAGCACTTAAATGAATTTAATACAATTACCAGTCAATTGTCTTTGGTAAAAATTACTTTTACAGAAGAGGTTAGAGCTCTCTTGATTTTATGTTCTTTGCCAAAAAGCTGGAATAGCTTGGTTATGGCTATAAGTAACTCTGTCTCTAGTAAAAATACTTTGGTATTTGATGATATTATTGGTGTTATCCTAAGCAAGGAAATGCGAAGGAAAAGCACAGGTGAGACTCCAACATCATCGGGTAGTGTTTTGAATGTGGAGAACAGAGGAAGATCAAAGGAAAGAGAAAAAGGCCCTGGGAATGAGAAGTCACGAGGGAAGTCAAAGAAAGGATGCTCTCAATCTAGAGGAAAGAAAGATTGTTGGTACTGCGGAAAGCCTAGTCATCTAAAGAAAGATTGTTGGTCTCAGAAAAACAAAGAAGGAGACAAAAATGAAAATGACAGTAAGGAAGCTAATATTGCAAGTAATACTTTACAAGATGCTTTAATCTTATGTTTGGATAATGTTAATGATTCCTGGGTAATAGATTCTGGGGCTTCATTTCATGCTACACCCCATAGAAAATATTTTCTAGATTATGTTCAAGGTGATTTTGGACAGGTATATTTGGCTGATGATGAGCCCTATCAAATTGTTGGAAAAGGAAAGATAAAGATCAAGTTGCAGATTGGAAATGGCTGGTTTCTACAGGAGGTAAGACATGTTCCTAATTTAAGAAGAAATTTAATTTCTACAAGGCAACTAGGTAGTGAAGGTTACATAGTTACCCTCTAAGACAGTATGTGGAAGGTCGCTAAAGGATCATTAGTAATAGCTAGAGGTGCGAAGGTAGGCACATTATATCTATGTACTGGTAACACTTACTCTACCTTAGTTGCTACAGATAAAGTTACTGCAGGGACAACAACAATAAATGTTGCAAGAACATATTCGATAATGTGGCACCATAGGCTTGGGCACATGAGTGAGAAAGGGATGAAAACCCTTCACTCCAAAAATCTATTTCTAGGACTAAAGAAGATTGATTTAGAGTTCTGTGAAAACTGTGTTTATGGTAAACAGAAAAGAGTTAGATTTCTCAAGGTTGGGAAAGAGAAGAAGAGTGAGAAGTTAGAGCTTGTACATTCAGATGTATGGGGACCGGCTCAAGTATCATTTCTTGGTGGCTCTTGTTATTATGTTATTTTTATTGATGACTCAACCAAAAAAACATGGGTATATTTTCTAAAACAAAAATCAAATGTTTTTGAAACTTTTAAGAAATAGAAAGCTTTGGTTGAGAATGAGACAGGAAAAAAGTTAAAGTGTCTCAGATCAAATAATGGAGGTGAGTATTGCAGCAAAGAATTTGAAGATTACTGCTCCTTAAATGGGATTTGAAAGCAGAAGACAGTTCTAGGAACTCCACAGGAAAATGGTGTGTCAAAGAGAATGAATAGGACTATCATGGAATGCATGAGGAGCATGAGATTGCATGCTGGATTGCCCTTACATTTTTGGGCAGATGTTGTACATACTATTGTCTATTTGATAAATAGAGGACCTTCAAACCCTTTGGATGGTGGTATTCCAGAGGAGGCATGGACTAGTAAAAAGGTAAATTATTCTTTTCTAAAAACTTTTGGTTGCGAAGCTTTTGTCCATGTTGATAAAGAAAACAGAACCAAGCTTGATGCTAAATCTCAGAAATGTACCTTCATTGTATATGGGATAGATGAATATGGCTATCGGTTATGAGATTTTGAAATAAGAAAATAATTAGAAGTAGAGATGTTATATTCAATGAGAAGGTTATGTATAAAGAATAGGTGTAGGAAAAGAAGCATGAACAGGACAAACAAGAATATGTGGTGTTGGATGAGATTCGTAAAAATGAAATGCCACAAGTAACTAATGCTCAACAACAACAGATTGTCTCACAAACTCCTGCAAGTGTTAGACGTTCTACGAGGACAAGTAGACCCCCTGAAAGATTTTCTCCTTCTTTGTATTCTATTTTATTAAGGGATTCTAGTGAACCAGAAGAATATGAAGAAGCAATGCAGGTAGATGCCAAACAACAGTGGGAGCTAGGCATGAAAGAGGAGATGGACTCCTTGATGAAAAATCAGACTTGGGACTTAGTCCCTTTACCTGCAGAAAAAAGAGCCTTGCCTAACAAATGGGTTTATCGGTTGAAGGAGGAGGAAGGAGGTTAGAAAAGATATAAGGCCAGACTTGTGGTAAAAGGTTTTGCACAGAAAAAGGGTATAGATTATGATGAAATATTTTCTCCAGTTGTAAAAATGACTTCAATTAGAACTGTACTTAGTCTTGTGGCTGCAGATGATTTACATCTTGAACAATTAGATGTCAAAATAGATTTTCTCCATGGAGATTTGGAGGAGGAAATTTACATGTTGCAACCATAGGGATATGAGGTCAAAGATAAGGAGAACTTGGTGTGCAGGTTGAAGAAAAGTCTATATGGCCTAAAGCAAGCACCCCGACAATGGTATTTAAAATTTGATAGTTTCATGGCTGAACACGGTTAGCATAGATGTCATTCTGATCATTGTGTATATTTTAAGAGATTTGATAATGGCAATTATATTATCTTGTTGATTTATGTTGATGACATGCTTGTTGCTGGGTCTAACATGCAACATATAAATGATCTGAAACAGAAATTAGCCAAGTCATTTGCTATGAAGGATTTGGGTGCAGCTAAGCAAATTCTCGGTATGAGGATTACACGGGACAGGAAAAATAGAACCTTGAATTTGTCCCAAAGTGAGTATATAAGGAAGGTGTTGAAAAGATTTAACATGCAAGATGCAAAATCAGTTAGTACACCTTTGGCTAGTCATTTCAAATTGACTAAGGAGATGTGCCCAAAGGCACAGGAAGAGGTTAATAAAATGTCAAACATCTCGTATTCATCAGCTGTTGGCAGTCTGATGTATGCAATGGTATGCACAAGGCCAGATATTGCACATGCAGTGGGAGTTGTGAGCAGGTTTATGAGTAATCCGGGTATGGAACATTGGAATGTTGTGAAATGGATTTTTTGGTATTTGAAAGGAACTACTACGAAGGCATTATGTTTCAAAGGATCTAATGCTGCTCTAAGTGGATTTGTTGACTCTGATCTGGTGGGTGATATTGATTCACGAAGGAGTACTACAAGGTATGTTTTTACTATAGGGGGAACTGCAATCAGTTGGATTTCTAGGCTGCAAAAGGTTGTTGCACTTTCAACCACTGAAGCTGAGTATGTTGCTGCTACAGAAGCCAACAAAGAGATGATTTGGTTGCAATGTTTTCTGGAGGAATTGGGTCAGACACAAGAGTATAGCCCATTGTATACTGATAGCCAGAGTGCCATTCATCTTGCGAAGAACTCTGTTTTTCATTCAAGGACAAAGCACATTCAGCTCAGGTACCACTTCATCCGGACTGTTTTGGAGGAGGGTCAGTTACAGCTTGAGAAGATTCACACAAGTGAGAATCCTGTCGATATGTTCACGAAGGCAGTTCCACAGGAGAAGCTGATTTCTTCATCAATTTATGTTGGTCTTCTTGATTGATAATTGTGGAATTTATACCAGTCGAGTCCTAGTGTTTTATCCAGCGGATGTTGCATGTATAGTGGTGTCGTGTAGTATCAGTCTCCAAGTGGGAGATTGTTGAAATGTGGTGACTGATTAGCAAAGTACTATACACTCAGCATGTATCCTCACCGGGGTCTGGGGTCGGGCCGGACCTCGGGCAGGGATTCGGGGGCGGCAACTCTCGAGAAATTTTTTTTTTTGTCATTTTTTGTTGATGAAAACCAACATTGTAATAAAACCCTAAAAAGGCCGACTTTGTTTGTTGCCCTAAAAACGCATGTTATAAGTGGCTGGGATGCTTAAGGAATTGTAAGGTTGATGTACTATTTTTGTTGGATAATAAGAAAGATTGGACGGCTGTGTATGGTGGATGTAACCCATTCTGGATGAGCCACGTTAAATCTCTATGTTATTTGTGTCCTGTTTTATTTCTTTATCTTTTGTATTTAAATCTGCATATAATTGTTAGTTCATATTTTCTTCAGATCTGCTTGAAACCCTAACATTGCTCAATGCCATGGAAGGATCCCATACATGGAAAAACTATATAAACCTCCTCCTACACATTTTTCAAGGTTGATGTACTTCGATTTTGAAAGCAATAGCCAAAATACAAGATTTTGGACTGCACTTTTACATTGTTTTTGTCAATTTTGCATTCTTGTGAAAGCTTAATGGATTGAATCCATGAATCCAATGATGGATTGAGATTCAATAGTGTGTTGTAGAGGGGGATTTTCATTTTCAAGCATTGTAATTAGGTTTTACTACTATTGAACTGATTTGATTCACAAATAGCCAGTTTTGGCTTGTAAATAGTCTTTTCTTTGTAAATATGGTTGCCCCATGAATCCCACACATGCTGCCATCACAGCTAGTTGGGGTATGGTTGGAAACCTTCTGTATAGTGTAAATATGTAGGTTCAAGTGTTGGAAAAGTGTTTGATCATGACTGACACCTCTTCCTAGGCAAGTCCAAGAGCAACCCAGTTAGAGAAGAAGAGGTGAAGAAGTATTAAATAATGCAGAGGTGAAAGAAAAAGCACCATTTTTGAATTTGGAGGAGTTCATGGAGTTGGGACATACTTGTATCAACAATGAGGAGACTTAAAGAGTCCATCTCATAGCAAAACCTCAAATTGCCTACTCACTACCAATGTAAGCCCTTGAAAACCCTACAAACCCTCAATTTTAGGGTTCATACCTTGTACGGTCAGACCAGAGCCTAAAACCGGAAAAATATATTGGGCATGGGTATATCATTGAGGGAAAGCAAAAATTATTTCAGGGTTCTTTGAGTTGTTTTCCTCCAAGCCCTAAAAAATCGGCCTAGGAGGCCTAATTAGGCCTAATTCCTTGTAGCCCTTTTTCGGGAAAGATTGCGAAACCGGTAGGAAATCTTAAGATTGCAAACTACCAAAGGACTCCATATGCATCAAAAACATGTTAAAAGACCCTAATACACATCAGCAATATTTCATGTTAATTGGGGGTCAATATGACAAGTTGAGGCTAAGAGGCTAAAATTGAGCACTAGAGAAGCACAGTGAATTGATAGGGTTCCTAACCAAAACACCTGAAGCAAACACCCTAGAAGGGACAAGAACCAAGCCCTAGAAGAGAGTGAGAGGGACTTGGAGGCCTAGAGAGCAACTAGGTTTTGTGAGTTGGTGGAATTGAGCAACATCAACTAAGGAAGTGTTGAGCAGGCTAGGTAAACCCCATCAGATACCAATTGTTAGGATTAATGACAATCCCAAAGATATTGAGAGGGGGGGGTGAATCAGTATCTAACTAGTTAGCCAAATATTTAACCTTATTAAGAACTTTGCATCTCAAAACAGTGTACCGGTAAATGAGAATTAATGTAGTAAATAAGAATAACAGAGACAACATAGAGAACACACCATAACACAAGATATTTAACGAGGAAACCTGGTGTGGGAAAAATCTTGGTGGGATTTGTGACCCACAATATTCACTCACTGGCCAATGAATAAATATTACTTACAATGAGGGGCCTACACATGCAGGAAGGCCAACTGCCTAGAGCTCATTGCTCGATAAGAGTCACACAGACTACAAAAGTGGATTATAAAATCCAATACAATGTACTACTTCAAATTAGCATCAACTATGCCATGTTCAGTACCGGTTTAAGCTCATTCCATTACCAAAACTTTCGTTGTCAACTATATCACCTTATACAAAATTTTCATACATACATACATAATGACCTATAAGATCTCATAGATATATATGAGTCTTTTACAATATGCCATGGCTTTACATTAAAATACAATAAACAAAAGTTTTTTTCCTGTCAGTTGGGGTGTCGGTATGCATTGTTGCCACTGCCGATGTATGTAGATGTCTATTTCTGGTGTCAGTAACTACCAGTGGCTTACCAGATGAATGCCAAAAGTTTGCCAAATGGTTGCCATTGATGACAACATCAGCTATTCTCATAAGAGTGTAGAATGCCAACACAAGAACACAAGATACAAGTGGCAAAGTTGGCGGAGTCAAAGCTCCAAGATTTAAATCTTAAAGAATTTGATTATGCTAGGGAATTATATGATCCCTACAAGAAGCTAAAGAAAACTATGCCTAAGGCATATGAGGAGCATAAGCCTAGACTGGAGGATTTTTGGGCAAACCTCCAAGACAGTTTTGAAGTGAGAGTGAAAAATTACAACAGGTTGTTAGTTCCTCAAATATGGGATTTTAAAATTCAAACCAATCTCCCTAAATACATGAGGGATGATGGAGACTTGCTTGATGTTGCCTACAAAGAACAATAAGTTTATAAAAGGCCCCTCTCCCTAATAAGGTGGTCTACAAATGAGGATGTAAATATAGAAAAAGTCTCCCAAGCAGTTATCGACAGGACTAAATAGTGGTTGAGTCAAAGGGTTAGGCCAAGTGCCTCAAAGGGGAAGCAAAATGAGTCTACCTCAGGGGTACCCCAGTCAAGGGGTTATAAGGAGTATGCTCAAAAAAACAAGATCGAGGTCAAGAAAGAATACATCTACTGACCTCGATGAAGAAGTGATCCCCCAAGATAGCACCGAGGATCTAATGAGAAAGCTTAAGAAAAAGATGAGGATGTCTAAGTTATTGAAGAAGGCTGCAAACCTGGGGATAACGGATGGATTAGGAGCAGTGCCACTTGCTGAAGTCCTTCTGCCAAGGATAGCTATAGGGCAGGCTGCAAGAGAAGGTGCTCAAGAGCGAGATGAAGGAATAGAAATAGATGAAGATGTTACCACTCAACCTCCTCCAATAGCTGGTGCACAAGTTCCAGCTACCAACCCCCCATACCACCATCAGTCGATATAACCATAGAGTAGCCTGGGATACAGGGATTTAGGTCTGCCACTAAGGAGGTAATCATCAGGAATGTCGAATCAAACTCAGACCAGGAAGAGAAACAACCCAAGGAACAGCAGTCACTTGGAGGGGAGAAATAAAGAGATGAGGCGGAAGATCTGTTAAATGAAAGATTAGTCTTAACCCCTCAGGATCAAGAAGACCTCTTTAAGGACATAGTTGTCGGGCAAGGTGGAACAAAGGCAAATGAGGAAGAGAGGACCTTCAACGAAGAGGTCAGCGATAAGTTGGGAGAGTTGCATAAGTAACAACAAGTGAATGTTAATATTTCTCTCCAAACTAATCTGGCTCGTCAAGTTGCTTCAACTCAAAATCCTAAATAGACAAATGCAAAAGAGAGGGATGAAGCAAAGGAATAGGTAGATGTTCATATTGTAACTATCGACATAGTGTCACATAAAGGTGACAAAGATAAAGATATACCACAGTGGATTGAATTTACTTTTGATAAGAAGAAGAGAAAGGTAGAGCTGCCTAAGATGACATTGCAGTAGGTAATCACAAAGGAGCCTCAAAAGGTCAAGAAACCAAAGATTGTGCATCATTTGTCAAGAACATGTTCTAGTGAATTGGTTGCAGATGTGGCAGTTCCACTCCAGAGTGAAGGTCAAGCCTCTCCCAAATACCAAGTATCCCACGTAAACTTGGTTAAGCAAACGAAATGGGGAGAGTTAGACACTTTAGAACTAGCCACTAGTGTTGTCAGGGGGTGCGTGGAAAAGGAGCATACCTCCAACATAGAGCTTAAAGCATAGTTGGGGAAATATAAGTAATTGCTAGCAGAGATGAGTAAACCTCTAGACTCTTTTAGGACTGACAACCTAACTTCAACCTCATCACTGCAAGAGGGAGAAGTAAAAGTATTAATGGAGGTGAGACGGGTGGCTGTTGTAGCCAAATCATGGGCTTAGGTAAATGCTGCCAAGATTGGGTTATTTTGAAGGATACCATGGGGGTATACCGAGAGGCAATATAGGCAGGCGGAGCATTAGCTTCTTGTTCTACGCAATGTGAACGGAAACTAAGCATTTTTAATAAGCAATTTTGAATAAAGTTTTGCATTTAGGAGAAGATGTAATAATGGAGGAGGATCTCTTAGGAGGAGATAGATGTAAGAAATTGCAATCTTACGCATACATTTTGGAACTGAAGATTGAAATACTTCAGCAGTATTTGAAGAAGGTGGCAGTGATCCAAGTCCCTCTCCTTAGGGAAATTTTGAAATATGAGAATTTTGTAAAGCGTTTGCTCGGAGCTTTTGGGTTGGGGTTAACTAATACGGGGATCATGGAGGAAGAAAAAGTATTGAATTAGTGGGACGCATATGAGGCCCAGTATCTAGGACCTCCATCTTAGTTTGATGTCACACTGATGGACAGATACACATACTCAAGAAGTGGCTGCAACAATAGGGGAGTTAGAGAAGGGAAAGAAGCATTTGGATGAAGTTTCGAGGAAGTACAAATTTAGAATTAAGCATGTAGCTAACCCTCCTATTCAAGCAGTTGTATGCATTATTAATAATTATAAATCCTATAAAAATAAGTAGAAGATGAACCTATAGTTACTAAAGATAGAAGGATTTATAAGAAGAGATTTTGCATGGCATCTCCACTAGCACTTTGACGGCAGCTCCAGCTCGTGTTCCAGTTTTGAGCAAAATTTTGCATGACTACGAAAGATTGGCTCACATAGCATGGTTTTTGTAGTGCTCATGCAACCTCCATTTCGTAGTAGTTAACTAGAGTGTAAAGGCAGAAACTTGCAAGTTAACTGCAACTCCTAGTTTTGAGTTCTTAATTTAGGTTAGATTTATTTCCTAGATAGTAGGGCAGAAAACTCTATAAATTGAGAATTTGGATTCATTTGTAAGGGTCCCCAAATTGATGATTTGTGGCCCACTTAGAGATTTTAGATTATTTTGTAGATTGTTATAAATTTGAGTCATTTTTGTTACACATTCTTTGAAATTAATACAAGAAGCAGCTTGTAGATTGCCTTATCTACGTCTATATTCTACGAAACTATTCTATGTAATCTTTTAATGTTTGTTATTTGGAATTAGCAACGTGGTTTGATATTTTTTTTATTGCTCTATGAATCATATTGTGCACATGAGTGGTGTATGGGAATTATTATGGTAGGCAATATTATTGATGATTTTATTTCCATAAGTTTGTGAAGTTGATGATTTTGCAGGTTTACTGGAGGTCCGTTGTTGAATGCTAGTTCGAATAATATTTGAAAATTTCTTGGATTGCAAGGAACTAACTGAGTAGTTTGTTAAGTTGTTATTGAATTGGTTTCATTGTCATTTTCTTATTTCCTTTACTCTTCGCAGTTTATTTTCCAGAGAATCTTAAATCATAAAATACAAAAAAAGGAGGAAGTTAAACCATTAATGATCAATGGGATTTAGTTTCAACCAGTAGGCCCCTTAACAGGTACAACCACATCAACCATTGGGTTTCCCATCACCATCGTGACCCGACTATAGAGACCTTGGAGTAGTGAGTTTTCCTAAACTTATTGTTGTTTAGGAGAGGTGGTGAGTGTTCACATTGGCTACCTGACTGTTGGAGGGTGTGTCAAAATAGTCATCAACAAGACTATGAAAGAGTATTTTGGAAATTAATTTCCTTGTCCTCTATGTTTCTAAATCCCATACAAAGATGTGGATTTAAAATATGTTATATTATATGCTTCCACTATGTTCATGGTTGAAGAGTTCAATAGATTTTATTGTGTGATGATTTCTTTCACTGGATTAGTTAGGATGAGTTTGTTCTAATATTTATATATGTAATTTTATTTTGTTTGTTTATTTATTGTTTTTTATTAAATAGCGGCATTAACTAGGGCCCCAGCCCTTTACATAGCCAATGACTATCCAAAAAACAATTAACCACAACCAACAAGGGTAATCCCCAAGTATCGAAAACAAGGGAGTAAGTCCCAAACAAACAATAGCCCAGACCCAACTCAAGGAGGGGAAGCACCCAAGCCTTGACAAGGAGGGTTTTGGGAAGACGGGGAGGAATTCCCCTTCCACCTGCAACAAACAACCGTCTAGGTAATATTGGCATTAGGATCATCACAGGAATGATCAAACAGTAAGGATTATTCATGGATATCATCAGTAATTCCAACAGAGTGTTGCTACAAGACAATAGCCAGCTATTGTAGAACAGCATGGTACTGAAGAGGGATAGAAACCGATTGCTGTGAAGGAGCAACCACAGGCATAGATCCAGTAGGTGTATGGCAGAGCTACAAGTCAGAAGCGACAGAAGTTGAATCCACCAAAGTAGGAGGAGCCATAATCGTGGAATCAATAGCAGTGTCGGTAGTAGTAAGAGGCACCTCAACATCCTAAGAGGAGCCATCCAAATCAAAATCAGTAGAAAGGATGGTCAAGTGATCAATAGTAGCATCCATCCACCAGGTAGCAGCACCTTTGTGGCATGAAATAGAGCAGTTCAAAGCAAGGTGACCCATAGAGAAGCATTTCTGATAGCGAAAAGGGAGGCCCTCAAAGTCCAACGGTTGAGTCCATTTGTTTATATATTGTTTTTTAGATGAGACTAAAACATTTATGGTTATAAAGTGGCATTTATGACTCATTAGTGATTTGTAATCCAAATGGTTACATGTTAGAGTGCCTCAATGTTTTAATCTTGGAAATTCACTAATTTAATCAATCATTATGAGTACACAATGGTTTCATATTTTAGTATTCCTTATTAGATTTCAAAATTTGTAGATATTGAAAATATTCATTTAATTATTCCTTCTAAGTATCATTAATTAATTATTTTTTATTATTAAAGCAGTGTTAACTAGGTCGTTGACCCTTCACATATCCAAAGACTGTCAATATTACAAAAATAGGAGACAAGGGTGTAGACCCTTAAAAATGCAGCCCAAAGGTAGTAAAATAAATAAATAAAATAGGGGTATAAACTCCAGTGGAACCAAGGTCACCCGAGGAACCAAGTCAAACCTACAACATCCCAAAACCCGGCTCAAAGATAGGGAAAATTATCCAAGCCGAGGCAAATTTGGGGGAGGGGGGAAGATTTTCCCTTCGCCTACGATGAACTACGATTCAGGAAATGCTATCATTAATACCATCAAAGGAAGGATTGGGCGAGGAGGGCCCTGCAAAGTTACAGTCAACATCACCAGTAGGCTGCTGCAACAGAATGGCAGCAAGCTGCTACAGCAGAACATCAACAAGAGCAGATTTGGCAGAAGTGGATCCATGATGTAGAACAAGAGAAACATTCATAGGGCTAGAGGAGGCCAAGTCAGTAGCACATAAGGGTTCAACAAGATCTTCAACAACAGTAAGAGGCACAACCTCATCCTGAGAGGATTCAACATCCGCCTAAGAGGAGTCATCAGTATCAACAACATTGATCGTCAAATGATCAGCAGTAGTGTCCTTCCACAAAGTAGCAAAGCCTTTATGTCGAGAGAGAACAATCTGAAGCCAAGTGACCCATAGAGAATCACCTTCGGCAATGAAAGGGAAGGCCCTCATAGTCCAATGATTAAGTCAAAGTCATGTCCCCAAGCATAAGAACTACATCACTAGGGAGAGGCTTGGAAATGTCAATGTCGATTAAAATGTGGGCAAAGGCAAAATGACCCATAGAGGACGTGGCATCGTCAACCTTCAATAATCTACCAATAGAGTTACCAATGGCCTCATAATATGAGTGCTCCCAAAAATGAAGAGGAAGATTAGGTAGGCGGACCCAAACCAGATGCACGTTGAGTGGTTCGATAAGGGGGTTAAAGGAAGCTATCCAGGGTTTGGTAGAGAGAGATTGATCTCCCCAATCCCACAACTTGCCCAACACTAAATCACAATCATGGGAAGAAGCAGAAGAAGCAATGAAAAATCCTTTAGCACAAGGGAAAATCTCAATGCTACAGGCAACCAAAGGTGTCCAAGAAACACTCACCCAATGATGGAGATCCAAGAGATAAGGCCACAAACCCGTAAATTTGTGTTGCTAGTAATCAATATTCTCAGCAACTTCCAAACCACAAACCACCATAGAAGAGGTCTTGGCACAAGGAAAGGGGTGGATCCCCTTGGCACGATGAGTAGTAGATCTAGCCACATGAATGAAGCTACACCCACCTACAAAAGGTCTAGAAACTTTAGGGCCCGCAAAATTGGTAGCAGCAGCTCTACTAGACATAGAAACTCCAAAACCTACGACAACACCCTCAGCAAAATGAGAGGGGGCATGCAATCCATCCAAAGAATCTAAGCCCACTTCATCCCTAGCAGACGAGAGGGTAGAAGTGGCAATGGCAGCATGAGATGCATCCCCTGGGACAGTTGTTGCAACACCTCCTGGAAGAACTATTGCAGGGGGGTCACCCAACGCCTGGCCAAAAGCACCAACAAAGTTGACGCAAGGAGCAACAAGTGAACCTAGGAGAGAGTCGTTCAAACCAGAAGCTCTAGCGTTCAAACCATCCTAGGCGGGAAAGGGAGTTGTTGCAGCCAACGGGAGCTCCATGAGAGTTATGTAAATTAATTGTTCTTTATTAAACATCTAGCCATTTATCACAATAATATTAATAATAATTTAATAATTCTCATTTATCTGTTTAATTAAATGATAATTTATTATTTAATTAAATGTCAACTAATTATCCATTGATAATTTCTAATTCTACTTCTTCAATCTTCAAATTAGAAACTTAATCTTCTTCCTTAATTAAAAATACTCTTCTTCAACTTTGATACCTAATATTCTTCCTAAGTCAACTTTTCTTCAAATTAGAAATTTAATCTTCTTCCTAAGTTAATTTTTCAAATTAGAATTTTCTTCTTCTTTCTTTAGTCAGCCCAATTTGTAAATAAAAAACTTTTTGTGCACATTTTTAGTTGACTTGACACCTTTGACTCTTAAGTTAACTCGGGTCTTCATTCCTATCTCCATCTCCCAAGTTTATAAATGGATCATTTTCCTCATCATTTCAATGTATATTCAAATCTTAAGCAATTCTATTTTACCAAATCAATCATTCATATGCATTATGCTATTGGGATTCCATCCACATACTTAGAAGGCAAAGCAACATGAATCATTTTCTTTTGAGGTTTGCAATGGTATTCATAAGCTAGGATTTCAATTTGATTTTAAGTAATGCTTTCAAAGTTTAATTATTTTTTTAGTTTATGAATTTCATTGTCAACAATAGTCTTGATATCATGTTAGAGTTATCTTGTATTAGCTAATAATTATTTATTTAATTAATAGTCTATTATACTCTACGCTTAAGCTAAACTTAGGCATTTAATAATATTGTAGGTATTTAATAATTATTCCAATTATTAACTACTCTTTATCCCTTTAGGGTTTCTTTAGGGTTGCATATCTTTAGGGTTTCTATTCTCCTATCATAAGGATTGTATTGTAACTTTTCTTTTTCAATTCCCTCTCTAAGATAATAATCTTTTCTTCAGAGCCTTTTTTGTGTTTTGTCTCCAATCTTCTCTTGTGAAAGGTATTTTTCTTGCAGATACTCTTGGGATCTCAGAAGTTGTACTTTTTCAACTTCATCATGGTATCAGAGCCATCATCTGCTGCTGCTTGTTCCCAATTTATTTTCAGAAGATTTTCTCTAGAGGCAAGGGTTTCAGTTCTTTTTCAGAGTTTTTAATTTAGATCTGGGGTATCATTTTTGTTTCTGGGCATTTTGAGCTCAAAAGGACCTCACCATTGAGCTCAAAACACCCAAAAACCCCCATTTTCATATGAAATTTGTCCAGTTTGGACAAATTTAGATTTGGGAAAAAAAATGAGTTTGGCCCTTGCAGGCGCGTTTTTTGAGAAAAAAATTTACCCTCTTTATGCCCTACAAGAGGGGTTTTTTTTGTTTTGCCATAACTTGGGCAAACGGAGTTGGATTTTTGAAAACGAATAGGTGTCGGAAAGCTCTTTTCAAAACCTACTCATATTTGGTGGTGAGATTTGCTGATTTTTTCATTTGGTACCTTTTTTTGCCGTCCAAGTCAGCGCTCTTTTCTGCACTTCGAGAGCCATAAATTAGGCAAATGGACTCCGTTTTCGGAAAATGAATAGGCGTCGAAAAGGTCTTGGAGAGTTCTTCTCATAATTGGAGTTGTTGTTTTTCAAAAAAATCACCAGGTAGACAAGATAGTGTCTGTCGCATTTTCTTTTCTCCTGTCTTCTTTTCTGGCTATCAGATTGTATTGGGTTTTTGTTTTACATATTGTGGGGGGTGTTTTTTTTTACTATTTTATGTAATTTACTTCAGAAAATAAGAGCACCTAAACTCAAAACAAACAAACAAAAAAACCCTTCTGCATCTTCTGTCTAGTCTAAAAGATCACTTAATTAAAAAAATCAAGAGCAGGTCCAGGTTCAAGTACAGGTGCCCATGGCAGATTCTTCAGTTGAGCTTCTTACATCCCAGAACTATCACCTCTGAAAATCTCATATGATGAGGCTTCTCAGATCAAGGGAGTTGTGGTCCTGTTTAGATGTGGACTAGTCAGTGTTGCAGTGTCCTTTTGAGATTCTTCAGCACCGGAATAAGATGGATGAGGCTATGGGTGTCATCTCCTTACATGTTTCAGATAGCTTGCTTTTTCACCTTGATGGTTTTCTCACTCCTCAAGCTATGTGGTCCAAATTTGAAACTCTCTTTGGTACTATCAATGAGTTTAGAGCATTACAGATTGAGGTTGAGCTCTCTTCCTTGTTATCTGAGTCTTTTCCTCACATTGAGGACTTTCTGAACAAGTTCAAAACCACCAGATCTATCTTACACAGTTGTGGTAAGAATAAGACAGACCTAGAGTGTATCTATCTGATTCCCTCTAAGCTTCAAGGTCCCTATCAGATATTTGCTTCCACATTTTATTCTTCTATGGATGTGTTGGGTACACGCTTCACCATGCCTACTTTTGATGTATTATGTGATCGCTTGACTCGTGAGCAGGCTCACCTATCTCAATTGGACACTCTCACAGGATCACAGCCAAAAGCATTGGTTGCTCAGACATCTAAAGAGAACAAGAAGTAGAAACCAAAGCCTAAGAAGTATTCAGCTGGCAGTGAGCATTCCTCCAAGCCACCACCTAAGTCCTATCCAAAATAGGAGCACTCTTCTAAGTCTGGTGAGTCTTCCTCCAAGACTAAGGAGAAGTCAGATGAACTTTGCAGTTTCTGTGGCAAAGAAGGTCATCCAGTTTCTCGTTGTTGGAAATGATTAGAGGCCTTGGAGGCAACCATGCAGCAGCATCATATTTCCCCTCCTCAGCCTCCATATTCCTCTTCTACTGGGAAAGGACATGCTCTTTCTCCACGAGCTATTCCTTCTGCATCCACTTGGATTATTGATTCAGGGGCTTCTCACCACATGACTCACTTAGTGCAGTTTGTTACCTCACTTGCTCACAGTAATACTTTATAGATTGTAGTTGGTGACTCAGCACAACTTTCAGTTTCAGGTTTAGGTTATGTTCCGTTGACAGGTGGTTGTTTTTCAGGATGTTCTTTTGGTTCCTTACATTTCTATGAACCTCCTCTCTATTTATCAGATTTGTCATTCTGGCTCTGGTAAAATGGTTAAGTTCTCACCACATGATGTGGTTATTCGAGAGCTCCATGATCCTGATTTGGTTGTGGCTATTGGCAGTGTTAATCCTAATTCTCGGTTATATCGGTTTGATGGCTTTGAGAGTCCAAATGGTTCAGGTGTTTCTCTTATAGCACATGCAGATTCAGTGAGAAGACTGTGGCGTGAGCATTTTGGCCATGTCAACTACAGATACTTACAACAGATGAGCACACAGACACTTGTTATTGGGCTCGCTTAGATATCTTGTACTGATGGTGTATGTTGAGGTTGTGCACTTGGCAAGCATCATCGTGATCCTTTTCCTACAAGCAGAGCCACCCCTATTAAGGCACCCTTGTATTTGATCCACAATGATCTTATGTCATTTCCAACTCCATCTTTTTCAGGGTCCAAGTATGTGCTCACTTTCATTGATGACTTCTCCAAACGCACATGGGTGTACTTTCTTAAGTACAAATCTGATGTCTTTGATTGATTTCGAGTCTTTAAGAAATTTGTAGAGAAGCAGACTAGTCTATCTATAAAGAGGATACACGCAAATAATGGGAGAGAATATGTGAATTAGGCTTTTACAGATACAGAGCATGGTTTGCAGCATCAGTTATCAGTTCCTCACAACCCTTTGCAGAATGGTGTTGCTGAGAGAAAGAACAAAACACTAAAGGAGATGGCCAATTGTATGCTTCAGTCATGTTCTATGCAGCTTGTTTTTTGGGTTGAGGCAGTTAATTGTGCCACCTATATTCATAATCGGATGCCTCATAAGGCATTGCCCCAATTGACTCTTGAGGAGGCTTGGTCCCATGTCAAGCCTGATGTTTCTTCATTCCAAGTTTTTGGTAGTGAGGCTTGGGTGTTTATTCCAAATGCCTAGAGGAAAGCCATGGAGAGGAAGAGTCGACCACTCATTTTTATTGGCTACTGTGAGGATGTTAAGGTGTATAGGTTGTTTGATCCTAATTCCAGAGAGGTCTTGTTTAGGAGAGATGTCCAGTTTGATGAGTGCCTTTCTCAGATGGATTCTCCATCAGTAGCTTCTCCCTCACTGCCTCCTCCTCCCTCTTCATTTTTTGAGGATTCCTTCTTCCTTGAGGATGATGCAGATGATGGTTCACCTTCACCACCACCACCACCCGCTACTTAGCCTTTGCCCAAGTGGGCTTGGTTTACAGTTGTTGTTGTTGGTTCTATGGTAGGTGATCCTACTGACACTCATCGTACTCATGTATAAACATCTGGTTCTAGTCTTCTGATTCATTCCATTTCGGATGATCCTCAAAAAAATTTCAGAGGCGATAGGTCACCCAGAGTGGGATAGGGCCATGGATGAGGAGTATTCTTCTTTGATGAAGAATCATACTTGGGATCTTTGTTCTCTTCCAAAGGGATGAAAGTTAGTTTGGTGCAAGTGGGTGTATCGTACCAAGTATGTTGCAGATGGTTCTATTAATAAGTATAAGGCTTGTCTTGTTGTGAAGTAGTTTTCTCAGGTGGAGGGTATTGATTACTCCGAGACCTTTGCTCCTATCGCCAAGATGAATTCTATTCGCTTTGTACTTTCTCTGGCAGCTTCACAGGGATAGACAGTTTTTCAGATGGATGTGAAGAGTGCTTTCTTGCATGAAGACCTTCGTGAGGAGATCTATATGGAGCAACCTCGGGGATTTGTGCAGGATTCCTCTTTGGTTTGCAGACTTCGACGTTCATTATATGGTCTCAAACAAGACCCTCAGGCCTAGTATGAGAAGATGGACTCCTTCTTGCTTTCCACACTCTTTACACGTTGTCATTTTGATCCTACAATCTACATTCAGCGTCAGGGGGATGATATAGTTATTCATGTGCTCTATGTTGATGACCTTATCATCACTGGTAGCTCATCCTCCTTGATTCAGGATATTCAGCGAGCCTTAATGGAGCAGTTTGAGATGACAGATCTTCGCCTTCTGCACTATTTTTTGGGCCTACAAGTTATTCAGTCTTCCGATGTGATTTTCATACTTCAGTAGAAGTATGCTCTTGATATGCTTCACATATTTGAAATGTTTACTTGCAAGCCTGCTCCCACACCATTTCAGTCAGGTGTTGTTTTGTCTACCACTTGTTCTACACCTTCTGTAGATTCTACCTTATATAGGCAGTTTTTTGTACCTGACCCATACCCCCATGGATCTTTCTTTTGCAGTTGGTCTTGTCTCTCGGTTCTCCCATGATCCTCATGAGAGTCATTGGCAAGTAGCCAAACGTATTTTGTGGTACATTCGGGGCACTACATCGTTTGGCATTCACTATACTTCAGGATCCCCTCACATTGTTGGCTTCACTGACTCAGATTGGGCTGGTGATGCTCAAGATCGAAAGTCTACTTTTGTCTTTGTTTTTTGCCTTGGTTTTGGTCCTATCCATGGTCTTGCAAGAAGCAGTCTGCTATTGCATTATCATCTACAAAGGTTGAGTACCAAGCAGCGGTGTTAGCTAGTCAGGAGGTTTTATGGCTTCGATAGTTGATGACTGAGTTTGGGTTTCCTCCTGATAGTCCCACTATTCTTCGGTGTGACAATCAAAGTGCCATTCACCTTTCTCACAACCCAGTGGAGCACCAGAGGTCTAAACACATTGAGCTTCACATGCACTTCATCAGACAGTTGATTTGGGATGGCTTTCTCATCTTGGAGTACATTCCTACAGAGGAGCAGGTTGCTGACATCTTCATTAAACCTTTTGCATCTCTGCACTATCTTCAGTTGCGCTCTATGCTTGGGGTGAAGGAAGTTGTCCTTGGGGGGTCTCACTGAGGCCTTCCTTCCTTCATGTTCTTTTTTGCATGCTTTTCCCATCTCATTTTGGAGTAGAGTTTTTTCCCATGTGGTTTCCTCTATCTTTGTGTTTCATAGAGATTTGGTTGTAATTGGGTACCTCATCATGTCTTATTGTCGGGACCCAAATTTGCCTTATTCTTGTAGTTGCATTTTGCTTTCCTGCATTTAGTGTTTTTAGCTACTCCCTAAGTTCATCTTAAGTGGAGGTATTAGAGTTATCTTGTATTAGCTAATAATTATTTATTTAATTATTAGTCTATTATACTCTACGCTTAAGCTAAACTTAGGCATTTAATAATATTGTAGGTATTTAATAATTATTCTAATTATTAAATACTCTTTATCCCTTTAGGGTTTCTTTAGGGTTGCACATATTTAGGGTTTCCATTCTCCTATCATAAGGATTGTATTGTAACTTTTCTTTTTCAATTCCCTCTTTGAGATGATAATCTTTTCTTCAGAGCCTTTTTTGTGTTATGTCTCCAATCTTCTCTTGTGACAGGTATTTTGCTTACAGATGCTCTTGGGATCTCAGAAGTTGTACTTTCTCAAATTCTTCAATTGTCAACAATAGTCTTGATATCATGTTAGAAAAAAAATATCTTCCATTGTTTTGTTTCTCCCCAACTTAGTTTGGGTGGAGATTGTCTTGTTAGATTGTAAATATGTATTCGACTCCTTAACTTAATTTGGGTTAAGATCATCGTTTTAATTAGATTGTGTTATTTTAATGAGTGTTAGATTAGTAAGTATATAATGGAAAGACTATCTCAAGCTTCTATCAAATTTGATTGGCATGTTTTTGAATAAGGGAAAACAGGTTTTAAGGGTACCAGAAACCCCATACAACAGGTTTTGAAGGGACCTGAAATCTAATAGATTTTACCGGGATCTAGAACCCAACAAAGCAGGTTGTGCAAAGATATTAACAATGAAAACCACAGCCAAAAAACCAACACAAATGACTCTACAGCTTTCAACAAAAGAAAAACGAAGCTGCGAAAAAGAATAGACATAGAAAACTAGCAGGCCTACCAGATAAAGAAAGGGTAGAAACCCCAAAGAGACAAGCTGCCTGAGAAACTACAGGCAACCCAAAACAAACAGAGCACAACAGCCCACAAGGGTTAAGACATCCCCCTCACTTAGGATTTCCCTTTGGGACCCTTCATGTGGGATCAAAGGGTCATGTCAAAAGAAGGCGAGGACCTCTTAGACCTTTTACCTTTAACCGTTATCTAGCCATCTTCAACTTTAGCAGCCTCATCTTGCCACTCCAATGAATTTAGCACAGGAAAATCAGCAGCTGAGGGATAGCTAGCAAACAATGAAGCTCCAGTAGGCATAGCAAGACTTGGGTCAAAAACACCCTTGGAAAAAACAGCAGGCACAGGGACCGCTCCAGCAACCTCCCTAGACACATGAACGGCACCCTCAAACCTGTCAAAACCAGCGACAGGGGCAGATCCAGCAGCATTTGACAACTCTGAACGAACCATCTCACCATTCGCATTAGTGGCAAGAGGAGCATCTTCAACAACATTTTCAGGAGAAATATCAGGCCCCGTACCCATCTTAGAAGAGCCCTTTAACATCGTGTAATGGTGGGAGGAAGCCCCAATCCACCAAGACGGAGGCTTCTTTGCTTTAACTTTGTGTAAATCGCATTTAGCCACTACATGACCTGTCTTGAAGCACCTTCTGCATCTAAAGGGGATGCCTTCATAATCCAGAGGTTGGATCCAAAAACCCTTGGGAGTCGATAGTTTAATCTCCTCAAGAAACCCCTTAGAAGCATCAATGTCCACCAAGATACGAGTGTAGGTAGAATGAAGGATATCAGAAGACTCAGCATCTACCATCAGAAAATCTCCCAAAGCATCCCCCGCAACCTCAAGAAGTGGATCCACCCAAAAGTGAAGAGGGAGGTTAGGGAGTCTAACCCAGATTGGCATCTTGCAAAAGGATTCAAACAAAGGAATGAAGTCCTCATGTCATGGTTTAATCATCAAAGGGTAGTGATTCTCCTAAATAAAAAAATTATCGCAAAGAATAATCTTTCTGTCAGTTGCTTTTTCAAACTTAGCAACAAAGAAACCTTGGCCAAAGGGAAAATCTGCACCAAGTCTGAAATAAGGGGCTCCCAATGCTTAGAGACCCAATCATGAAGCCCTAGAAGACTAGGCCAAAAACCTTTAAATAGACAAATAACCGCATGAGAAGATAGATCAGAGGCCACTTGATCTATTTCATTAATCATTTCATCATCCAAGTTAACAACAATGGAGCGACAAACAAGGAACGGCTGAGTCTCCTTACCCAATCGATCCGCATACGAACTCTTAGCAGCCCCACTAACAGCACGGTTTGCATCCAATATCCCAGAATCTGCAGCACTACCACCACCATCAGTCGCAGGGCATGACGACACGTCACCTAGCGCAAGACCAAAGACATCGACTATCATGACTATAATTAAGATGATAAGATTAGATTAGAATATGATAAATTAGATGTCAACATCCAACATGGATACATCATAACATTACATTCTCTACTTCATACATAGCAATTGCATAAAGATTTGATTTTGTTCTTCTCACCGTAGATTCACATCATATAAGCTCTAATGCTCTCGTCGAAAAAAGATCCATGAACTATGAGCTATGTTTCTAGTAAGTGGTAGCAAATAGATTTTGAAAGGGTCTAAAACTATTTAGAAGGATAATGCAAGGGTTACCAAATAAGTTGTTCTGATACCATTAATATGCAGAGATTGACATTTATTATTGCAATTAATGAAGGCCGTAAACGCTCGTACACTTGACTGCATGAGAACCTTTCTTTTGGCTGTCTTTGACATGGTCAAGGCTTTCTGAAATTTAAGTTCCAACTATGCTTTTAAATTGTTGCGGATATCTTGAAACTGCAAATATCCAATCATAACATAAACCATTAGGAAGATATAGTTATTTGCCTGAAGAAAGAATGCATTTATAAAAGGCGCCAATCATTATATGCAATTTCCATATATTGACAGGTCTTGTTAATTTTTTGAATGAAGTTTTGTGGTCCTAGTTATGATTTCTATTGTTCTGCTATAGGTTGTGAACTGTGACGGATTTAAACGGTTGTATACAGAAGGCAGTGTAATACTATAATAAGCGAGCCTAGATATATTGAAATAGATACTGCGGTGAGAAGGAAAAGATATTGTTTCACTTGACGATTGGAGGATCTGTCATATGTGGTAGTTTGATAGCATTCTAACTGGTGTGTGGTAAATAACAGCAATAAAAGACAGATTTCAAAAGAACCATCCATGTTTCATGTTTCATGTTTCAAGACTCGTAGGTAGATAGGTTATAGTTAGAGGCTAATAGTATCTCAGGAGAGAAAAAATATGTTTTACATGAGAAGTATTTTTGTTTCTTTTTGTTGGTGTTGACGGGTTGTTGTCTAATAATTCAAAAATCTATGATTCGAGAGTTTGAGGAAATGGTAATCTAGAATTCAAGAATTTAATTCGGAATTACACCCTTCTAAGATTCACGAGGTAGCTTGATGGAGTTCCACCTGATTCATGGTTTGTTTCTTTAAAAGAAAATTCTTCTAAAAAATAAATGAATTTATTTTGTAATCAGTAAGTTTCGCTTTGTAAGTTTTAAGGGAAGGTCCATTGGCAAGTTGATGCTTGTGTTGTTGTTTCAGGAACAATGTAATAAGGGGGCGATGTAGGAAGTTCTATTATTTCATTGGTGTAGCTATTATAAGCAGATATTCTTGGGCAGTTGTGTTTTTTAATTGTTTCTCCATGTTCTTCAATAATCATCAATCAAGTATTTTTTCTCAGTACTCTCTTCTCTCATAGAACATTCATCCAAGATACACCATTGATAGTGAAGAAGGGAAGGGAAATTTCTCAATAGTTGCCTCAACCAAAGTAACCGCATATAAGAGGAAGAAAGTCTAATTGAAGATGCCAAATGCTATGTATAATCTATAGACAAAGGAGGAGCGAGAATCCTCCCATAACCCATTGAGAGGGTAGTGGGATCTGATGAAGGAGATGCCAAAACTAGTTCTAAAGGAGAAGGTTTAGCAAGGATTAAGGAAATTACATAAGCTTTCCTAGTCCCAAGTAAAGCTACCTAAGGTGAAATCTTGAAGATCACATTGTGATCCACTAGTTCAAGGGGATGAGACTAGGAGACTCATTCATTATCCTAAGATTCAAAAATGGAAAGATCACCAACATTTAATTGATTGGGGAGGGCATTCCTCCACTATGTGTTTGAGCCCACATTTATGTATTGAGAATGAGGATTATCAAAAGCAAGGTGTCTAGTAGTGAAGCACCACTTATAACAAAATGACAATCCCTCATATTCAAGTAGCTTAGCTCACTACCTATCATCTACCATCAAGATAATATCCTTATGAAGAGTTTTGGAGACATCAATGTCTACAAAATATGGTCATAATTAGAGTGCTTGATGTTGAACATGATTAAATCAACCTTCAAAAAATGACCAATAGCATTGTTGATATCTTCAAAACTATGGTTTTTTCAAAATTGGGGAGAGAGATCAAGTAGTCTCACCCAAACTAGCATAACATTGAAGGGGTTTCTTAGAGGGTTAAAATAAAGAAATCATAGTTTGAGAGAGAGGGACTACTTGCCCCACGTCCATAACCTACCATCTAATACAAACTACATGTCCTCAAGAGTTAGAAAGCTCAAAATAAAAAACTCTAAGGCGAGGATATAGCTTGATTATACCTTCAGTAAGAGGCCTTTGAGACTCCAAAACTAATTTCCAAGTCTAGGAGAGAAGGCCAAAAGTGGTTAAACATACAAATCAAGCTTCAATGAGCCACAACCCATGATCCACAACACCTATACCAACATCCAAAGGAACCCAACTAAGAGAAACAATAGCTTCAGCACCCATGCCTCAACCATTGGTGTAGTTATTAGAACATATCACAAGGGAGCCCCTAGCACCAACAATCCTAGAAGCACCACCCAAAATAGGAGTAAAGGGTTTAACAATGGGTGTAGCAACCAAACTGAAATTGCCACTAATAATAAGAGATGGTGTGTTTTTTTCATTTGTATGGTTAGCTTTCTTTTGATGTAATGTAATTGGTACAACGATAAATACACTATTGAGATTGAGCATCGTGTTGCTGTAGGGGACATTTAAGAGTGTGTTGTATGGTGGAGTTGCACTGTGGTATGATGTTGTGATTATGTTATTATTTGTTGTATTTATTTCCAGGTATGCATGTTTATTTATGATTAGATATATTCGGGAGAGGCCCAAACCATTATATAACAGCCAACCAAGCTAGTAGAGCGGGGTCTCGTGAGAGGTGAAATAACCAAAAGACAAAAGCTTTTAAACTAGAGCATATGCATGTTTAGTTATTATTTATGATTTTGGTGTGTTGTAAAATGTTGCAATATATTGATTGGTTTGGTAAGATTATTTTTATGTATTTGATGTGGTGAAGCTGGTTAATCTATGGTTTTTAATGATTATGTATTTGTTAAGAGGAATGAATTAATAAGATAATCACATATGTTAAACATATTTTGCACTTTTGGGTTATTGATTGAATACTCCATTTGTGAAGACTTGTGATTGGGAAAGAAAGGGATTTCATCAAATGTGTGGTTCGATAACTCTCTCAATGACTTAACTTTGGCTTGTACATCCAAGTTGGAGGCCTTGTTATTTTTTATATTGTGTAAGACTACTTTTGCATACATAGCAAGTTAGCTTTTGGCCTATAATATGATTGTTGTAATTATTAATTAGGGTTATAGTACTTGAACCATTGAATTTTTACTATCTATATACTTGTTGTATTCTAAATTTATTGAATTCATGTTAGTGATTCTTAAGATTATTCCACATGCATGGTATAGGTTATGTGTTGTAATTATTGCTTAATCATAATAAGGCCATGAAAAGGTTAAATGTATAGAAATGTCTGAATTTGAGTAAATGAGGATGAATAGGGATTGAAATAGCTAAACTCAATACAAAGGTATACCACATCACTTTATAATTGTATGAAGACATTCTATCAAAATAAGCTAAAATGGAATATGGCAAGGGTGTGCGAAGTTCACCATTACACAATTGATAGCATAAATTCACATTTTACTTGAATGGGAGAAGAGAAAGGGAAATGCATAAAGTAGCTACATGTTAACCCCCAATGTCCTCAAGAATATGAACATATATTATTCTCTAAGACAAACAAAATTTTTTGAAATAGATGTGATTTTAGACTACTGAAGTGGTCAATAATATCAAAAGTTTTGATTTGTGTACATATTAACAAATGGCACAATCTTGAGGAAAGTTGGACTCATTCTCCTAGCCCTTACCCATCTCTATGTACAAATATTCTCACACGCTTAGCCTCTAAATTATATTTAATCATGCATATTATACATTTATAATACTTTATAACACTTACCTAGGTATCGCCATTAGCAACTTCCATCTAACCATTTACATGCTCAATCAAGGTCATTTCTACAATCTTCTTTTCAAAATTCAAACTTGATCAAATGGCTTGCTTCATTTTCCCACACTAAGCTAATTAAATACATGCATTGTAAAATTTGTTGCTATTGCTAGTACTTTAAGACATTTAATTGCATTCATTTCACATCTTTCATTTCTCAAGCATCTTCTCCCATCCTAAGGCATAATGAAATATTTGAATTTAGGCACTAACATAAATAAGAAATATACCCATATCACTCTATGACCTTAGCCAAGTGTCTTTGAAATTTTTACATATTAATAAAGATTGGCCTAAAAGATCACACCTTTGTGCAACATAACAACCCTTAATCATATTTTTCAAATAAATACCACTCTAACTCCATTTTTTATCATTTTTTAACTATAAAATGAAATGACATTTTCCATGACAAAATCTTCCCTAAGATATAACTGTTAAAATCATTTAGCTCGTCATAAAAAAAAATATGGCTCTGCAAATAAAAATTGTGAATAATGTGAACAGCGAATTCTGGAAAGATAGAGGTAAAAAATAGCTTGGGGTTTTCCAAAAAATGAAATATTTTCTACCATCACGGTGCCTGGGTTCTCCCTGTGATTATAACCCTTTCACGACTCACACTTGGGCAAACTCCCAAATTTGGCAACCTAGATTCTTCCATGGAACACAAGGTCGTAATTCTACTCCAGATTCTGCAACAAAAGAGTGGAGACGGTATGGGCAACAATCAGTTTTTGGCCCGGAACATGCAACCAATCAATTTTCAAACCCTATTATGGACGACAAGCAATGGAAAATGGTTACATATCGAAAGAACAGGAGGACTGCGAACTATAGACCTAATGTGCGAAGTTTTGGGAGGAATCTAGGGATGGGTGACCGTAGATACCCGATTCCCACAGCCAACAATTTTAATCATCTTCAGGATAAGAAGGAAGTCAAGGAAGAACCTAAATTTGCAAAGCATGAGAAGGCGCGCTCAATCCCTAAAGCTAATGTTTATTCTCCTCTACATCGCAGACCACTCTATCCAAATCCTCAGGAAGCAGGTGAACCTTCAACCAAACCCTATGCGAATGCGATGACTCTAGAAATCCATGATGGAATGGTTGAGAGAACGCAAGAGATGTGTAAAGAATATGGAGTCTTCGCAAGATGGAACGGTTATGGAGCGTCTTCTAAGAGAATTGCACAATGGTTCAAGACAACATTCTCCAACCAGGTAGGTATAGTCTTACTTCTAGATGAATTTATCTTCATTAGCTGTATAAATAAGGAAATGAAGGATAATTTGTTACAGGATGGTTGCCCTAGGTTTAGAGGGATAGATTTTTCCATTATAGATTGGTCCCCATCATTCAATCCTAGCAACTTAAAAAAAATTTGGTGGAAAGAGCGATCATTTTAAAAAATTGCCTGTAGAGCTCCATAATGATGAATATTTCAGGAAAATTGGTAATATGTTCGGAACTTATGTAGGTACAATACACTCTATTTTCCCCCAATCAGACAAAGCGATTATAGTCAGAATTAATAGCACCGTGAAATCCTTGAAACCCATAGTAATTAAAAGTAGAGCGACATCTTTTAGAATAGAACCCACCCTTCTTACAGAAATTATAGAAGCACAGGTGGATTTTTTAGAATTCTGTATCCCTCAACCTATTGGGAATGTAAACAAGCGGCCTGTTTCTGTACGTTTAAATAATGATAAGGGAGGGTTTGTAATTGAACCTTCTTTAGACCCCAATCTTGCAGATCAGGAGAATGGAAAGCTAGATGAGATTCCTACAGTAGATCAGATTAAGGAAGTAGGGGATGTAATTGTGGATGATTTGTAAGAGGCCAAGATTCAGTGCAATACAGGAGGTATGGGGATGGATAGTAATATGAATAACATTTCGGGGGAAAAGGAACTGAAGGACATCAGCATAGAGGAATACAGAGATTCTCTAATTAAGGTTAAAGATCAAGCGGAAGCAGTAAGAGAGTTGGTGTCAAGGAGCTTAGTAATATCAAGGAGGGTTCTTTGGATGGTGATTGGTTTATGAAGGAAGTGGAGAATATGGATGAGAAGTTTGGGGACAAAAATATAGATAGTAGGATTGAGGATTTAGATAGCATTAATGATTTTCTTGGCCTCGATCTGAATTACATGGGGGAAGATATGGAAAAAGGTAGATCAAACCAGGATATTTTGGGAAAAGTATTAGAATCCTTGGAAAAGGATGAGGATGCGAACATGGGGTGTATGAATAATGAGACTCCTAAAATAAGAGCAATGCCCTATGGTATTAGCCAAATTGAAGAGGGGAAGAAATCCCCAGATTGTGCCAAGAATGCAAAAAAAAGGGGGAGAAAATCCTTAATGGAGCTACGGTTTACGAATAGCTTAGCGACAGGCTAGGCCAAAATTACTTCACTTTTCGATGCAGGGAAGGGGAAGAACCTTCCCAAGGCACCATGAAGGTAATTACATGGAATGTTAGGGGCATTAATGCCCCTAACAAGCAGCGTATATTGAAACGTTGTCTATCTTCTCTTGAAGGAGACATAATGCTGATACAGGAAACAAAATTAGATGAAGAAGGATATAAGTCTCTCCAGAAAAAAGTAGGAATTTGGGAGGTAGTGGGTGTTCCCTCGAGTGGGGCTTCAGGTGGATTAGGAGTACTGTGGGATCCTAGATGGGTGTTATTCTCCAAAATGGGGAGTAGTAGTAATTGAATTTGTAGCAAGGTACAGAGTTAAAAGAGTAAACTAACTTTCATTATCATCAATATATATGGTCCAAAAATTTTGCATGAAAAAAGGGAGGTATGGGCGGAGATAGATAGACTCGCACAAGATTTTAGTGGTGAACAGATATTTCTTGGGGGGGACTTCAATGCAGTTCTAAATATGTCTGATAAGTAAGGAGGATCCACAAAGGAAACTCAAACGATTAGAGAGTTTTGGGAATGGCTACAAAACCACTATATGGAAATTCAAACTACTAATGGAGAGTATACATGGTCCAATAGAGGATCGAGGGCAACCTTTATTGCTAAAAAGTTAGACAAGTTTTTCTTTAAGGGGAACCTTGCAAATTTTGACTTTGATATCTGTTCGTCCATCTTATCAGCAATTGGTTCGGATCACTTACCCGTCCAACTTACTTTGGTAGAACATAGACAACCATCAAGATATCCTTTTCGATTCGAAAAAATGTGGTTAAAAGATGATGATCTTTTACAATTGATAGAGAAATGGTGGGGGGAGAGCTCCTTTGAGGGATCAAAAGCTTATATCTTCGTATCAAAACTTAAATATGTTAAGAAAAAGCTTATGGAATGGAACAGAGATAGTTTTCGAGATATATTTGAAAAGAAAAGGAGTCTAGAACAGCGATTAGCAGCAATAAATGAGGCAATTATGAGGACAGGTATGGATCAGACATTATATTTAGAGGAGAAGGAATGTAGGCAGCATTATGAAGACATATTATCAAAGGAAGAAATCTTTTGGAAACAGAAATCGAGAGAAATATGGCTAGCAGAAGGAGATAAAAACACGAAATTTTTTCATAACAGCACTAAGGCAAGAAGTATGGTAAATAGGATCACGACTATCAAGGACACCAATGGGAATAGGATTGAAGATCCAGAAGGTATAGCTAAGGAGGCAGTGAATTATTTTAAGAGTATCCTTAATAGTAATGAGAGCTCCAATCTTATAGCACAGAAGAACATGTTATCTAATATTCCGCGTATAATAACTCAGGATCAGAATAGGAATTTGAACGCGAGATTTACTTATGCTGAAGTAGAGCTTGCATTAAAAAGTCTTAATCCTGATAAGGCCCCAGGGCCGGATGGATTTCCTGCCCTTTTCTTTCAAAAGTGTTGGTCTTTCATAGGGAAAGAAGTAGTAGATGTTCTGGAAGGTATTAGGAACTCGGGAAACATATTGAAAGAAATCAATAATACTTTTATAGCCTTTATTCCAAAGAAGACTGGGCTTGAAACCTTTAACGACTTTAGACCAATATCCCTATGTAATACTCTTTACAAATTACTCACTAAGACATTAGCAAATATGCTCAAAAAGATCTTACCGTATATTATCTCGGAGTAGCAGACAGGTTTTGTTCCGGGTAGGTCTATATTGGACGGAGTAATCTTGGCACATGAAGCCATTCATTCAGTTCAAATGAATCACGATCCAAGTATGCTTTTTAAACTGGATATTAGCAAAGCCTACGATAAGGTAGATTGGCGATTCATGTGTCAATGTCTAGAAACCTTTGGCTTCTCAAGACAATGGATAAATCTGATATTTGGATGCATTTCTAGCCCAAGATTCTGAATACTAGTTAATGGATCTCCAAAAGGTTATTTTGGGATATCCCAAGGAATCAGGCAAGGGGATCCATTATCCCCCTTTCTTTATATTAACATGGCTGAAGCATTAGGCAGAGCTATCAACTCCGCAAAAAGTAAGGGAGAACTGCGTGGACTCAGAATTACACAAGGAGTAGATCCTTTGTCGCATCAACAATTTGTGGATGACAATCTTATATGCGGGGTAGCTAGCATTAGAGAGGCAGTGACAATCAAGAAGATTTTGGACTCCTACTCTGATGCTTCAGGCCAACTTATTAATAGATTAAAATCAGATATTTTCTTTTTTAATTCAACTAGAATAATTGAGGATTATATTTGTAGATATTTAGGGTTTCGAAAAGGTGCATTTCCATGTAAATATTTAGGAATGCCTCTAGACAAAGGTAACAGCTCAACGAAGCTTTGGGATAATATTTTGTGTAACCTGGACAAAAAGGTCAAATCATGGAAGGGTAAATGGCTCTCAACAGCTAGAAAAGACACAATGATCAGATCAGTATTATCGGCGATACCTATTTATCAAATGATGTGTTTCAGTATGTCTGCGGGGGTGAGGGACAAGGTAGTCAAGATAATTAGGAATTTCTTTTGGCAGGGCTCAGAGGACAAGAAGAAAATGGCGTTAATTGCTTGGAATCACTTATGTAAATCAAAGGATAGGGGAGGCCTGAATTTCAAAGACACGAGGCATCAGAACTTGGCATTGGGAGCTAAATTGGTTTGGCGCATGCACAAGAACCCAAGGGCCACATGGGTTAAAATTCTTAGATTCAAATACCTAAATGGCTTGGATCCTTTAAGCATTTTTAGACACAAAAATCCGCCAAAGGGATCTAGAATATGGAACTTTATGCACAAATGTAGAGACATCATCTTAGGAGGGATAACCTGGGATATTGGTAATGGGAGGGAGGCTTTGTTCTGGGATGACTCATGGGGAGCTTATCCGCCTCTGAGACCTCTACTAGAGAATGACCCGTTAATCGATGATATTATCATTAAGAGGGGCATTCATCTGTGTGATTATATAGACCTCAAAGATGGTAATCCAACCTTGGGTTGGGAATGGAAACCCTGGGATAATCTTGGATTACCTCCAGTATTCCTAGACATATTGAATAATGCTCTTTTGAATAGAAGGATTACCCCTAGATTTGAACCAGATAGGATTGTTTGGGCTAAAGCTAAGAATGGTGAGTAAAATACTAAGGATGGTTATATGAACATCCATGGATCACAACACGAGAAATCTCACCTTCCCCTAGATCTCTGCTGGAATAAGAATTGTTTACCGAAAGCGGGTATGTTTGCATGGGCTTCCCTTCATAAAAGAATTCTAACTGCGGAATGGTTCAGGAAGATGGGGTACCATGGACCTTCTAGATGTTTGCATGGGCTTCCCTTCATAAAAGAATTCTAACTGCAGAATGGTTCAGGAAGATGGGGTACCATGGACCTTCTAGATGTGTGCTCTGTGAGAAAGATGAAGAATATGTTAATCATATTCTGTTACATTGTAAATACACGATGCAGTGTTGGCAGAAGCTCATAACTCAGATGGACTGGATATCGGCCATTCCAGAGGATTTGGTGAGTCTGTTTCAATGTTGGCTGAGAAATAAAGGAAAAAACATTTATGGCATACTTTGGGAGACAGCTCCTTCTCTCTTGATATGGGAGATATGGAAGGAGAGAAACAGACGACTGTTTAAAGATTCAAAATTGGATGTCGATAGACTATGGAACAAAATAGAGGCGTGTATTGTAGAAGTAGTTAATAGCAAAAATTCACTTCCTAATAGTGATCATTTTTTCTCTCCATGGGATGATTATATTAGAAATCGATGGTTTGGTCTTAAGATTCCTCCTTTCATAGGAAAAGAAAGTAGGGATAAAAAATGGGCTAGACAGGAATGTGTATGGCAGGGTCCCCATCAAGGTTGGTATAAGCTTAACTTTAATGGGGCTTCGCGTGGTAACCCAGGGGAAGCAGGATTGGGGTGTTGTATTCATGATTAGGAAGGGAGAATAGTAGCAAGTTTAGCTAAACCATTGGGAATAACATCCAACAATTTAGCTGAGGTATGTGCACTCACTGAGGGACTTCTCCTCTGTAGGAGGTTGGGTCTGGATAGCATTGAGATTGAAGGAGACTCAGCTATTATAGTTAATGCAGTAAGAAAAGGGAGTACTCCTGATTGGTTTCTCAACGGTTATATTCATCGAGTAATGGATATTTTGAGAGACTTTAATCATTTTACGATAAACCATATTTATAGAGAAGGAAATAAATGTGCTGACAGCTTGGCTAATAGAGGAGTTGATGGTGAAATCGTAGAAATATTACATTTAGATTGATGGTTAAGAAAATAAACTAAGGTTTGTGGTATGGGTAGGATTGGAAATGGAGGGGATACATACCTATAACTAAGTTAGTAATAAAAACTTTTCTTTGTCATCGTTTCTTTTAAATCCAGGGATATCAAGCTCTGATAGTTTGTATATGGTGGAGCTTAGTTATTTCCCTTTTTGGTTAGTTGGCGAGATTATCCCATTCGAAGTACCCCTTCCAAGCATCAAGATGGGAATGGAGTCTTCACTCTGATATTGTCATAAATATGGTGCGAAATGGATTAATGACTAATTGAAAACAAGCATCTAGCTAAAAAGGGTAAGGATACAGTAATTCTATGCTCAAGATACAACAATGAATAGCAATCGAGAAGTAGGAGTTTTGTAAACTTCGTCATAACTTAAAGTATGGACAGAGGTATATATGATACTGTACCCGCTAAATAGAAAATATAAGGAAGCCTGTATTAATTAGACTTAATGATAAACTCTACTTTCTACGGTAAATGTGATGCTGAGCCTTCTCTCGTGGTTATAAGGTTCTAAATTTTGTGTACTAATACTGCCCAGATTCAATTCATTATTAAAGTAAATAAATTAATATTTGTTGCCTTGAGCAAATATGCTTAGTGTTAAATACTAATCTGCAGATCCCCTTCTGTTCCCACTCAGCAACTGGAGTCAGGTAATATCTTTATTGTTGTAAAAACGCTTATAATAAGAAAGTTTCTTACAGCTTAGAATAATATTTGCGGTATTGTTTGCCTGAGTTTATATAGGCAAATAGAATCCTCTGTAACTTGAATTTCATTTCAAAAGGTTCATGGTTTTCTGCAGCACGAGACGTTTTAGAGCCAAACCTTGCAGGATGGTAATCTCGAGGTTCCTAAGGTAGTGTCATTATTAAGGTCACATATCCTTTAAAGTAACTTTATATATGTTGGAGCATGTTCTTGAGTATGTAGGAAACAGGTAAGATTGATTCACAGGAAGTACCAGATACCAAAGATACATCTTGTGTCAGGAATGCAATTGTCCAAATCCTAGACAGCGATTAAGGAAGGCTTATAGAAGTATTGGCACCCATCATGCGAAAGGATGAAAGTTTATTAGTCATTTTATGAATTGTAGCTTCATTTATTACCCCGGTTGTTAAAAAGGGGTGTTTGTATGCGTTACCACGCTAAGTAAAGGACTATTTCCTTCTAATCCCACCCTGTCTTGTGGGATGTTGTGTATGTACTAAATTTTTCTACTTTTCGGGGCAAGACTGGAGGTTTTCTCCACCCAACTCTTTCCTACCAGTGCCCCTAGTGAGCTGGGTTGTATTAGGTTTTTAAATTTAATAAATTATTCAGCTTCGGCCTTTTAACGATCAAAAAAAAAGAAAAAAACATTTAGCTCATCATTTTTAATTGTCATCATTTAATCTAAAATACCTTATATTTAATTGATTGCATTTTATTATTGTACGTAATTTATGAAATCAATTGTGCGAGGTTATTTCCTTGATGTTTCAAATCAAACTCTTTTTTTTAATTTTTTTAAATTAAACCAGATCAAACTCCATGATTTATCATCAAGAAGAGAACAAGACAAAAGAAAAGAATAGAATGCAGACCGCTTGTTAATTTTGTTCATTACATTTTAAACAATCTTAAAAAATAATTTTCCTCCACAAATATAAAAAATCAGATCACCATAGTTATAATCATTTATATTGTTTATTTAAATAGTTTGTAACATTTATAATTGTAATCATTTATATTGTTTATTTAAATAGTTTGTAACATTTATAATTGTCGTTGGAACGCCTGGTTCCATGGTAACATTGCTACTCTTAACAGTTTTTATAGTATTGACAATATGTTGGTTTACTGCTGCTTATGGCACTTGTTGGACAAGATTAGTTTCGATCTCGGGTTATCCAATAGCGGTAGGCAGTTTTTGTTTTTGAAAACTAAAGTTGGGATTGGCTGACTGCCGCTAGGCAGCTGTGTGTGTGCTGGTTGTGCTTTTTTCTGTTTCTTTTGGGTCAGCCCCAGTTTTAGCTGCTTTATAATCAAAAACATTTATAATTGTAAGTTTAATTAAAATATTATAATTTGATAATTATTTGTCAACGACAAAAGTCTTGCTTTAAATTAACAAAATGGTTGTAAGAACACCGCTGTGAGATTTTTGAGTTTTTCTTAAAAATTAGCAAAACAGTTGTATAGCCCTGATGTTAGTATCTTCCTCGCAATAAAACTTCTTGATGGGCCACTTGATTGGTTCAGATCTTCGATGTTACAAAAAAAACAGTTACTTCAGAATGCTTTTTTCTTCTGAATATTACTGGCTGTGGAAGCACTAAAAACCAGAAACAATAATTATCATTTAAACTTTATTTTATCCAGCTGATTTATGCCGGAAGCTGATATCGGTTTAGTAAGGTATAGTCCTGATATTGGCACTTCAATTGCTGCTAGCAAGTGTGAAATAGTATAATAATGATAGAGAATTTTAAAGTAGGAATTCTTCCAGACATGGAATTATTTTTTTCAGAATATGGAACCCCAGTAGATTGAACAAACGAAACAAGACGAGCATTGGCTGTAATTGTTTGGGAAGTTTGATTGACTCAATAGTGAACCGAGCTACAAAAAAGATTATCAAATAGAAGAATGCACTTACTCAAATACATCGAATAGACAATAGAGGTTCAAATCCTACCCTGCAACCTAGAAAAAATCAAATTCAACATAGGATCCAGAAGAATTTGCATCAGAATCTTCAGCTTTCTTCTCTGTAGTGGCAGCCGAGGAGGTAGTTTTGTTCATTGAGAAGTTAAGATCTACTGGTTTTGGAATTTCAGGAGGGACCATGCTGCGAATGAGAGCCCAATTTGTACCTTCAAAAAAGGGATGCTGTTTGATTTCAGAAGCTCCTCTTTTAAAGGCTAACCTATGTTGTGGGTCTTTCACAAGCAGCCCCCTAATCAAGTCTTTGGCTGCAAAACTAACAGATGGGTTTTCAGGAAACCTTAATGGCTGACCAACAACATTAATTAATGTTACCCGATTGCCTGCACCCTTGAATGGAGTCTTCCCGTGAAGCAGCTCATACAGAAATATCCCAAACGTCCACCAGTCCACAGCACTCCCATGGCCCTCTCCTTTAATTATTTCTGGAGCCAGATATTCATGGGTGCCCACAAATGACATGGAGCGAGCATTAGTTGGCTCTGCAATCAGCTCCGGAAGAAATGTTGCTTGATTTGCAATCTCATTCTTTAGCTTTCGCGTTTTCTTGGATTTTTGAGGTAAGAAACGAGGCAGAAAACAAGAAGGCTGAATGCAAGGTGGCCGTGCACAAACTGGTGTCACACATGCAGGCTCACAGGAGGGCTGAACACAGTATACAGGGGTCCTCCTTGAAGGATCAACATTTGAAGATGCCGACTTAACAAGTGTAGGACTCACAAAACACCTTAATGATAAATCAAAGTCTAGAAGCATGATATGCCCATCCTCTCTCACCAGAACATTTTCAGGTTTCAAGTCTCTATAGACAATTCCCAACATGTGCAAGTACTCCAGGGCAAGCAGGACCTCTGATGCATAAAACCTGCAAGAAAGAAGGGCAAACAGAATTTTGTTAATCAAAAGGTCGCACATTTTCACTGTTTGGGTATCCTTGTCAACTACTAGCACGCAAACACATGATTTCATAACAACCACAGACATGGGAAACTTTGAAACTACAGCAAGGCGTGTAATGCCAAATAAAATGCTGAGCACCAAAAATATTGATGAGAACTCTTCAGCTTCAAAAAAACGCTAGAAAAAGATCAATGCAATACATTCAATGTAGTAAGTAGACACTTATACCCAGAAACGTAATTACAAACACAGTATTCATATTTGATCGTCACAGTCACAGTATTCATCACCTTATACTTCTAAAGAGTTCAAAACATTACTAAAGAAAGGTGATAAGTAGGCACTTATACTCAGGATTGTAATTACAAAAATGGTATTTATATTTGATCGTCACAGTTACAGTATCCATCACCTTATACCTCTAAAGAGTTCAAAACATTACTAAGGAAAGGTATGGTATATCTTCAACAGTAAAACTGATTACGTAATATTGAAAATATATATTTTCTCCCCTATAAAGGGGTGAGGCAGCCATAGAGATCGTTAACCATATCATTACTACATACATAATCTCAATAAAGTATACGAGTAGGAATTGCCCACCATGAAACATATAGTAAAAACTGATTATAATATTGAAAATTTAAATTTTATTTTTGGGTTTATCATATTACATACTGTGGTGCATGCTTGATGCATATAAATTGATGCTTGAATATGTGGGATTTCTAAATGATATAAGAGCTACATCTTTTACTTTGAGCATTAACCAAAAATCAACACTAAAATCTGTACTCCGGTGTGTAGGAGAAATAGGATTGGTAACAATGCTCATGAAGGACCGAAATAAGCTAAGAGGCACAAAATCTAGACAGCAAGGTATCAACAAAAGGGGTGTATAAGTTAACTCCCACGAAAGGAAGAAAAAGAACAAGGAAAAGAACCGTTAAACTCCAAAACCTGTCAGAAGCATCTACGGAGAATAGGACTTTTGGAATTCGTATATCTGCTAAAATAATGTGCCTTTGAAATTCAAATATTCTTAGTATAAGCCTTTACTCCTTGAACAAAAGAGCAAACAGACCATTAGAAAGATTCTGAAACATAGAACTCTTTTCAAGGACATTCATAGCCCAGCATAGAAGGTCACTATTTCGCATTGAGAAATTGTATAAGAAACACAATGATTGTCTGGACAAAAAATCAAAGCCAGAATTAATCTTCATATGCAACTCTCAGTCTCAAGACTTACCGCGCAGCAGATTCAGAAAAGTGTTTGCCAGGCTGTCGCTGACGAAGTGTATGGAGATCTCCTCCACTGCAAAACTCCATAACCAGGCATGAGAATTTTTCTGTCTCAAAATGTGTATACAGAGTTGGTAAGAAAGGATGGTCCAAACATGATAGAATCTCCCTCTCTGTCTGTGCTCTAAGCAATTTCTTCCTGCTTTCCAGTGATCCTTTATCCATTACTTTCATCGCAAAAAAGCATTTGGTTCCCCTTAACTCTGCTAAGTATACATTTCCAATATCACCACATCCCAAGCGCTTAAGAAGTCTGAAATGACTTAAACCCAAATCACCATCTCTAGCTTTAATATACTGAATAGCTTCCCACCGTGGATCATTAGCTTTGTGTGGTTTGTTAAGGAGAGTGCTAAAACTACTACAGATGCTCTCGGTGCCATCACTAATACTGCTGCTGGCCAAGCTCATACTGCTCTTCCCACTTTCACTACATTCAACCCTCTCATTCTTCAAACAATCAGCAGGTTTATGCTCGAAAGTTGCCTTACCCATGCCATCACTTACTTTACCACTAAAGCTGCTTTTAACACTACTAGAACCAGTAATGGTGCTGCTTAGGCTGCTCTTGAAACCCACATCAATAATGCTGCTTGTACTAAGACTCCCACTTATAGGTACAACTGAATCTATGCTCTTCTCTCTCCCCGACTCTGTCACTACCATGCTCTGATTGCAATCCTGTGCCATCTCAGTGTCGGTGCTAGCCATCTTACATATGAGTACAAACTATTGTCCCATGCTTGACTCTTTCATGTCCACCCAGTTTGAATGAAGATGACTTCTGAGAAAGTGCCTTCTAACAAGACCGCAAAGCAGTATCCCCTAGTTTAAATTAAATACTAGATAATCAAGTTTCCTGCAGAAAGATATGGAAGAAGTATTATTGAAAAGTAAACATCAAAAAACAAATCGTTCAGCCTCAAGCAGTCTACATATACTTTAAAACAAAACTACATATATATTATACCACTGTTTTGTCAAATGGATGAATAGTTTCTCATTTCACTTACCTGTCTACTAAGTACATATTGTATGATTTAGGCATTTTCCTTGCACTGCATCTTATGAATACTCATATCCATTATGGTCGTGACCATCAAAAAGTATAGGGGTTTAAACTCACTTCATTTTTCTAACACCATGCAAATAAAATGACTTAAGATCAAACCAACCAAGTTGTGACCTTAAGAACAATTTGAACGATCAATATGCCCCAGGCTTGAATGAACGATCAATATGCCCCAGGCTTGAAAGATATGGAAGAAGTATCATTGAAAAGTAAACATCAAAAAACAAATCGTTCAGCCTCAAGCAGTCTACATATACTTTAAAACAAAACTACATATATATTATACCACTGTTTTGTCAAATGGATGAATAGTTTCTCATTTCACTTACCTGTCTACTAAGTACATATTGTATGATTTAGGCATTTTCCTTGCACTGCATCTTATGAATACTCATATCCATTATGGTCGTGACCATCAAAAAGTATAGGGGTTTAAACTCACTTCATTTTTCTAACACCATGCAAATAAAATGACTTAAGATCAAACCAACCAAGTTGTGACCTTAAGAACAATTTGAACGATCAATATGCCCCAGGCTTGAATGAACCATAGTTAAATAACAGAAAATATTATGGTAAACTCTGTTGAGTTTGGTTTGTGATATTGCATCTTTCCCTGTAACCTTCTAAATCTATTGGTCTATTAAAAGCTTGACCATATTTTACATTTTCTACTGCTATTTAAACTTTGATGTATTTTTAATTTTTTACCCTACACATAAGGCTTCTACTAGATATGTCTTGCCTAACCATGCCAAATATGCCTTTAAATCTTCTTAAATTAATGCCATTCAAAAAAAAAAAAGTCGATGCATGAAAAAGGAGCAGAAACCTGAAAGTGGCTATAATTATTTTCATAGTAGTTTAAACAAGCCACGGTTGATAAAGTGCAGTGCCTCAGAAATTTTTATCAGAGTTACATAATTTCGTACCCAAGACATCTAGTAATATATGAGAGCATTTAAAGAAAGCCAAAAATCAAAGTACCATTACAGCATGGCACAAAACTATCCTTTTCATGTGGAAAAAGTCTGATTAAATACCAAAACAACAACATAATTGGCCAATTTTCATTTACCTATTTGTTATTCGACAATCATCTGGCTCAGAACCTAGCCACATGCAGACTCAAGATTCGCACTTGAAAAGAGTCGAATTGATGATCAACACTGTAATGTTATGCCTTTAAAAGGATCTAAGAGATAATGTTCATGAAAGTGGGGTCTGATCATCAATTAACACTAGATGAACAGTAGAAATCCTTGAACAAATAAACATGGTAAACGAACAGTTAACTAAGAGGATCATTCTTTTTTAAGATATCAACCAAAGTCCTAAGTTAAACTTCTCTTTAAACTATCAGCAATTAAGGAAGGTGCAAATTTTAACAGCCAAAGAGACATATTATATGAACAGTAGAAATCTTCGAACAAATAAATATGCTAAACAAACAGTTAACTTAAAGGATCATTCTTTTTGAAGATCAACCAAAGTCCTAAGCTGAACTTCTTCCTTTAAACAATCAGCAGTTAATTAAGGTGTAAACTTTTCAACAGCCATAGTCAAGTATTTCGTTATCAACCTGTCTAGAATGAGACATAAATAGCATTTTCCAAACCCAATATGAATATAATCACAAATAATTGCTTGTCTTAATTCATTCTTTTCATTCACATAGCGAAAAAAGACCTAAATAGCATTTTCCAAACCCAATATGTGGGATCTATATTTCTCTGCTCTATATTTGTTTCTCCTGTAGAAATGTAAAGTCAGAACTGCTTGCGGAGCTGGAGGAGCCCTTTACCTGTGCTATTGATGTTTCCTAGTAACTTTCGACAAAAAGCATCTTTTTCCCAACTTCAAAATTCCAATTTCAATAAACCCTATTTTTATATGCACACCTATAATGCTTAACCTAGTATGAACACAAAAAGATTCATTTGAAGCACTACTACTGCGCAGAAATAAGTGATTTCTCATTCACAGCTAATCAATTACTGCGTGCAATTTAGTGAATGAAGCTAGAAGTCTTTAATAATCAATGTGTCTAGGTTTATAGGAAGATTACACTTCCTTCGGAATCAGGATGTCCAATCTCTGTGTCTTCCCATGGCATTATGCAGCCAATCTGTCAAAGATTAGCCTTGTTAGAAAATGGAAGCATGAAACTGCCCCTTTGCCACTCTTCCATTTATATATTCGCAGTGCCATCATGGCTTTTTCCATCCTGTACAGCTGTTGGAAAACCTTGTACGGCAACATAATGATGACAAGCCGGAACTTGCCTAATTGGAGCGATTTGTTTTGGGAGCAGAATTCTTCGGTGTCAAACTACATTTCTTTTTATAAATAAGGAAAGTTAGCAATCTTTTCCAGATCTCCCTACCCACATTAGAGCTCCGAGCGAAAAGATATAAATAGTTAAAACAGTTCACATTTGCAGGCGATTCTGGAGGCTTTTCCGGTTTGTTTACCATTTCTAAACAATGAAAATGTAAGCATAAGCTCAATGCGAGAGTGGAAGTTATGACCTTAAAAAAGTCGAGGAAAAAATCCTAGGATATTTCTGGGACGCGTGTTATACAACACATTAGGATCCAGAAATAGTTGCAGTTCTGTTTAGCTAGGGATCCTGTATGTATAAAAGAACCTATTTTGAGAGTTCAGATATGTATATATTAATAACAAGATTCAGGAAAAAGCTTGGTAAAACGCAAGCACCACATTACCCATTGATATTACCATTCAAGATACTCTTGATAGCAATACCCAACACCCAACATCCAAAATATCAGACCCTGTTTGGGAAGTTGCCATTTTGTAACCAGCAAGTGCTAAAATCTCTCCGACTCCACCCCATGAAACACTTCATGTGGGAGATGAATCCTATGTTTTAAAATCAAAATGAAAAAGCATGCCCTTACCAACCTGAGGTTGAGCAATGCTGAACCGCACCACTCCAGGCTCCAGCTTACAGATCCAAACTGCAGAGCTCGGCTAAAAAAACATCTGCAGTGTTGGGCACGGCGGTGAGGCATAAAAAAAAATTGCTCAAGCCCCCCAAGTGATTTCCCCGCTGGATTTCAGAGCGCTTTGGGGTCCGCTCTCTCATAAGTAGAGAGAGAAGAGGAAGATACAGCATAGATTTGGGTCAGAAAGAGAGAGACCGAAAAGCAAGGCAAAGCTATATAGAATGTGTTGGCGTCCGAATTAAATTAAGTGTGTTGGAAGATGGGGAAGAGACAGATAACGACAAAGGGAGGTGCAGGGCCACCGCATATGAGCAGGTGCTTCGCATTCCGGGCTTTCCCGACCGTCGGATGATGTGTCATCTATGAGACATTCTGTAAGCTGCCGGATCATGGGTTCCCGGGTCGTCCAGGTCAGACCCAGATCCAGACCCACCATAACCGTAGATGAAGATGATGAGTAGGGACTAGAGGGATTTGCGGCAGTCTTAGAAAAAGGGGTGAGATCTGTGTCCCCCAGATGCCCATTGATTTCAAAGGAACAAGAATGTGGGTCCACTGGATTTTTTCCTCTTCCTATCTGATATGAATGGGTTTTTCCTCGTGTCCCAATCATGTTGACTGCCGTGGTTGGCGGCACACTAATTGTATTTATGTTCCGATTCTGGCATACCCACAACCACAAGAGGTCAAAATTGCTGTCACTAAAGGAGCAGCTCCCACAGTAACCAGGACCAATACAGGCTTCCTAGTGAGGAAAGCCACACATCATGGGCTAAAACTAATTTCAACTAATTTCTATATAAAATGTATTTGTGTATATGTATTAACATCATATAAATTTATATAATGTGTGGTTAGTTTAAAAAAGTCAAACTATTATTTACTTCCAACTACATATGAGTCATTGTAGTTGGAAATGTCGTTATCTAAGTTTTATAATTTGTTAATATATGTCATAGATTTGGATATTACATATTTCAAAAGTATTTTAAGTGTCAATGGGTCATTGGTCTATTAGTGACGTTTTATGGTTCTTGATGGAGTGCAAGGCCCCGCCATCATAAGGGATGAGATCAAAGATGATACACTCAAAGCAAATTGTTCTTGATGGAGTGCAAGGCCTCGCCATCATAAGGGATTAGATCAAAGATCATACACTCAAAGCAAATTTGGTGGAATGGTTACCCCTGAGTCCTTGAAGAGGTTTCAGCCTAAAGACTCATGCTCCCATTGGGTACTTAAAAGTTCTTAGTGGATGATATAAAATCCTCCATCTAAAAAATATTCCAAATATTTATAAATGGCAAGATAAACATGTGTATATTTTGATGGTTATAGGTACGTTTTATATGGTTAGTTTTAGAAAGTCAAAATATGATTTACTTCTAACTAATATGAGTCATTGTAGTTGGCACCAGCAATGTCTATGCAATATAATTAGTTAATACATATTATGGATTTGCATAAATACAAATTGAAAAAATATTTTTAAGTATTTATCTAAGTTCAAGATCAAGATAAGCATGCATGTATGTTTGATGGGTATAAGTATGTTTTGTACGGAGAATAACCTTCACCCACATCATGAAGCATAGTTTTACTCTTGTGACAATATTTAAGTGCGCCTTTACATAAGTTACATAGGGTAAATAATTAAATGATAAAGCTTCCTTTACATAAGTTACATAGAGTAAATAATTAAATGATAAAGCTTAGGGTTTTAGAGTTGATACTTGAATATTAAATGTAGACTTAAATTTATGAAATTTAAATAAATTAATTGTGATATTTAGTTTGGATTTAGATGGAGGCTTATGTTCTTAAGATTTTAGGAATTGATTCATCAAGATATAATGTTGAGATTTATTCTACTATGTTTGCTTTGAAAATGTTGGTATTCATGGTTCATGTATGCATTATGATAACTATCTTATATTATTCATAATTGATTCTTATTTAATGTGCAAATGCATTAGGGCATGTCCTTGCATATAATTACATAGCACACAAATCGACATAGACATGTATTAAGTTAGCGCACAATAGGTGGTAAAAAAGGTCGACAAGATTTAAATTTGAATTTTAAAAATTCAAGGTTTGGATCATCAACTACAAAAATGACTTGGTTCAATTCCACACCCATGAATTTAATTCAAGGCGGTGAATGAAGATCTAGGAATTGGAACCAATTCCTAAGGATAAGTAAAGTTGAGGGATAAGGTAAGATCTACCCTTTTAGTAGTGAATTAAATTTTACACAGAATGTGCCACTTGTAGGCTTGTTATTACATAAAGGACACTCTAATAGAAGTGGACCCAAAATCTAAGGGAAAAGGGAATGAGTATGCAAGTTTCATTGTTGCATTTTCCTCCCCACTATTATGTGCATGTAAAGTACTCTAAGGATGTATGTCAAAGTAAATGAACAAAACATGAAAAATTATTTGGGAGATATTCTTATTATATTGGATGGTGAACTCGTCATCCACCATAACACTAAATCCTTTAAAAAAATAATTTTAAGGCCTTGTTTGGCCACCTCTCCCTCATCAATGAAGTTATGAATGACATCAATGTTAATAAGTATGATCATATTTTAACATTGAATAGCCCACATATGACAAATGGATTTTATCTTAGATTAATAGAGAGTGTGCTAAGAGTGCCTCCTAATACAAAATCTTCTCCTTTTGTTGATATTCTTCTTCTCCCATATCTTGTTTAAGTTATTCTTCACTTTGTGGATTGGGTTCCTTAAATCTTGACTCATTATTAAACCTATAGACACCTAAAATTGTTCCCTCCCTGCATATGCCAATTTTATTAATTATTCTCCTTGATAATTAAATAATTTTAATTATTTAATTATTTTATCTGTATTCTTCTACATTAACATTATTCTTCAATTTCATAACCCATGATTCGAATTTCCTCTAATTCCATTATCATTTAATCAATCGATCATTTTCTTCTAATATTAATTAAATAATCCTATTATTTATTTAATTTTGATTATCCATTTTTATTGTTTAATTAAATTCAATTTCTATTTTCACATAATTAAATAATTTATTTAAATTATTTAATTAGCTAACATTGTCTTCTTAATTAAATAAATTTTTAAATTTATTTAATGTCATTTGACCTTCATTTCAATTAAATTTCATTTCCCTCCAAATTCAAATTAACTTTATTTTCCTCTTGTTCTAAATTAAATTTCATGTTTTCGAAAAACTCAAATTTCCTCCAAATGACATTTCATTTTACATTTCCTACAACACATGTGGAAAATTCTAACTACAACTAACACTCAGTTCTAAGCAATAAGTCAGCGATCACTTTTTCTAACTAGTTAGTCACTTCCCCTCTTTTTGACATCACCTTTTTCTAACTACTCAATCAATTCACTTCCACTTTCAATCAAATTTCTTAACTAGTCAGTCAAATGAGTAATTTCCTCAATCAGATTTAGTCACATTGAGTGATTATCTCGAACCACCTTGTCTCATGAAATCTCAACCATTGATCAATTATGTTCTCAAATCAATCTCAACTGTTGAATCAAATTTTAAAAAATCTATAAATTCAAGCTTAATCTCCATTATCAACAACCACTATCTTCGTATTCTTGTGCATTTATTTTGCATGTTTTTCATAAGTGCGACTTTGAGAGTCATTATCCAACACAAGGAAAAGAAGAAAAATGGAGGCCAAGTGCTTGAGCATCAAGATTAAGTTTATCTTTTTCATGATTGTTTCGTTTTGTTGATTTCTCTTAAGTATTCCTTCATTGTGTTACGATTGGACTTTGTGATTAGATTTAAGGTTTAGTGGTTGTCTTATTTAGTCTAATCAACATGTTGATTTTCTCCTCATACACATCTAGTGAACCCGTCATGAACCAACATCAAGCTAACTTCTAATTTTTTTCGTGCAATTCTGGAAAATGTGTAGTTACATGTTTCTGATTACACAACTAGCATAGGATTTATGAATTTGATTATGATTTATAATTGCAAAATAATTCATGCAAGTGATACTTAGGTTTCATGCAATTGCTAGATAGATTCATGCAATCACCTAATTGGGTTTAGCGGATATAAGTTTTTGTTTTCTACTGTTCGTATTTTCTATCATTTTTTGTTACTATTTTCTACTTTTCTAGTTCTCTAAGTTAGGGCTTTGTATACTAATTTCTTATTTTAAGCGTGTGGAAATCATAGACCAAAGACATAAACCATTCAAACTACTAACAAATGTTTTGCAACAACCTTGGACAATGATCTGATTTCATATCTTTATTCCTTGTGTTCTAGCGTGTTTGGTAGTTAGCAAACATTTGGATTTCTAAGGGAATTAATCATTGCTTGATTGCCTAGTGCTTCAACACATTATATTGTTTACCCAAAATCCTATGAGAAGTATCCTCTCCCCTTGCTTTCGTGGAGCCTAGGTGTAAGAGAAAAATGTAGGATTCTAGTAGGAGAGGCTTCTTTGGCGATTTCATCACCCCTTAGCTTGTCCTCGAGCAATATTGGGTGAGAGTGAAAGTTGTAGCCCATCTCGCGATCATGTATTGATGGTGTCAATTTGGGGTTGGACTCACAGCCACATAGCATTGACTAAAACCTTGAGTGAATTTTTGTCAAATGTGTATGTGCCAATTTCCCCAAATATTGAATAAGAACCCTTGAAATTAGAGGGCAAAAACTCTATGTTGATAGTTCAGGGAGTGCAAATCATACCCCATAGATACCTCTCATGTACCTCCAATAGTAAAACAAGAACTCCTAGGTTCATAAGGTCTCTAGATCATCGAGGTAAGAGAGAAGGGAAATATTTTGTAGGCCCATATATTTCTCTGTATGTTATGGATAGGTATTTTATTGTAGCGGGGGCCCTATTGAGTAGTATCCTTTGTTGCCTTGAGTAGGACAAGTGCTTTCTTCTAAAATGTTTTTTAAAATCGTTGTTTTATACAAATAGAGCTAGTTCATCTTTAGGATAATTTAGGCCCTTAATGCGAAACTTTGAATTTCAAAGTATTCTAAGTCAACAACTAGACTATATTCACTATTTTATGATTGTCTGATAATCTAGTTTCCCTGAAAAAACTTTCATAAAGTATTCTACAAACTTTTGTCACAACTACAAATTGATTTATGTAACTGCTACCTAATTTGCACAACTGCTAAATATGATCCACAATTGAACCTAATATGTCATGCATCTGATAGTAGATTAGCACAATTGAGTTTAATCTTTCACACACCTATGAATCCAATCACACAATTTCCTGTGAAGATTAGAACTTTGAGAGGGTCACTCAAATTGTCAAATTGGGATCAAAAATCAACTTCAACTCTATGATTGGCAAGGTCATTATGATCAATATGTTCATCTAGTTTTGTTCTTACAACATTAGTTTCCTTTAGGGTCCTCTTAGTTCAAAAATCGTTTGCAAACATTAGCCTCCTTAGGCAAATTGTATCGTAAGAATTGGTTATTCCCAAGGAAATTAGAAAATTAGGCCTTAGGGTTAAACCTTTGTTATTGTTAAGATACCAAGACCTCATCAAACTTTCATTATCAACCAATCGTCAAGTTCAACCCTTATGCTCATCAGTCAAGCATAGGGTCACAACTTTTATCAAATCCTCAATCAACAATCATCCTAGTTTTAGGTCAAGGCATCTTCCAATTTCTTAGGAGAACATACATAGGTTTGTGCTTATAAATTTCCTAGGATTCAATCTTATATAATTGTACTCTTTAATTAGGTTAACTATCATATTCTCATCCAAAATCTCAAAAAATTCAAAAAAAACATAGGTGCACTTTAGTTCCATTATCACCTAAGGTATTACCTCAAAAATACAAAAACATCGTCATCCTTTAGTTGCATTAGCCACAAAATTCTAAAAACATACCAAAATATAGTTTATATCTTTGTAATCCTTAGTGCATTTTTAGGTATCCTCCATAACCTATACCAGGTAGCAAAGAGTGAAAATTTCAATGGATCTCAATAGTGACCTGAACTTCAATCCCACAAGCACTATGGACCTTGCATCACATTCTCGTAAACATGGTCAAAAAATAGCTGCCTTAATGGATCATGCTACAACTTCTAATCCTAATGATCCATATTTCATAGAGAACATTCAAAAGGGTTTGACTTTTGAAGAACTCGAGGATGCCCATCAAGACCCACAAATCCTTGCAATCATAAATGTGCTTCTCAACCATAACCTAAATAGGTATTTCCTATTGTTAGCACAAAAATGGTGCCAAGTTACCCCTAACTTTGACATTTCCAAAATAATGAAACCAAGATCTCAAACTCTTGAAAGCATGGGTTCTTTGCAAGGGTCATCTTCATAGCAAATATCCACTAGTCTTCCCTTGGTGAGCACCATCCAAAGCACTACACAAGCCACTACATCAACGTCCCTCTACAACAATCCTTTTTAAAAACACACCACCAATTGGTCAAACCAATGCCACTTCAATATAAGAGCTCTCATATCTTCCAATGTTAACACCCAAATTTGGAGCTCAAATCAAAATCTGCCATCCTCAAATTCTCAAATGAACATCAATGTCTCATCTCAAGCAAATAGTAGCACTCCCTGTCAAGCAATGACTAGCACATTTCAAATCTTTGCTTCGGTCCCACTGGGATTCATATTTATTCATAAAAACATTACACCACCCAGCCATAACTTAGAAAACCCCTTTGTCGGAACACAACAAAATGTCAGCACCCATTACACTTACTTCATCACATCAAGTGCTTGAGTCAATTCTCAGCTCTTTAATAGCAATTCTACATTTCAACAACCACCCACATATACCAATACCAACCCATTCATTGATCTGAATCTTAACATCTAAGCTCCATTGACACAAAATGATATCCTCATATAGAAAGTGTAGAGCTTACAATGCCAAATTTTTAATATTCAAGTCAGGGGTACAATGAAAAGTTATACCATGGAAGATTAATGCGCATACCCCATTGATAAAACGTTGTACATAACACCTTTCCCACTAAAATTTGAAGCTTCTAAATTGAAAAGTATAGGGAAAAAGGCAACCCCCAAGATCATATTTGCGAGCTCTTACATCTTGTATAGAGGTTGTTGACAACAACACTCATCTAATGTGCCTCTTCCCTCACAATCTAGGAGGGCAAGCAGTGGAATGGTTTTCTCACCTCCCACCCAAACTACGCTCATAGGAAGAGGTAGCAAAACAATTCGTGAGACATTTTTTACATAATACCAAAAATATCGTAATGCTGATGGATCTATGTGCCACCAAACAAAAAGATGGGGAATCTTTTTCTACTTTCCTACAACATTGGTGATCACTTGCTAGAAAGAGTCTATGTCACATACCAAAGAAAGAGAACTTGGTTCCACAAATGGAATATCCACTGCAAATGTAATGTTTTGATACATTTCAACAAGTAATTAAAAAGGGGCTAAAATGTGAAAGAGGCCTTATTCCTCAAGGTCTCCTAAAAACCTTTAAAGAGGACCTAATCAAACCAATAATACGTCTAATGAGAAAACCAAATTTTGGTCAATAAATTAAAATGTTACAAACAATGGAGTGGTGGATGAAAAAGTGGTCAATGGGGCCCAACCCACAATTTGTCTTCAAGGTCCTACTAATACAAATGCACCACCTTCTAATTATGGTCAATCGTTTAATAATGATTGTTCAGTTAGTGCGGCTCAACCCAATCCACAACATGGTTCGAGGACTAATAATCCTAGGTGAACTTGCACTCCACTTGGAGAACTAATTGAGTCAACACTTAACAAATTGATCCAATCTCATGTAATAACATTTCCATAAATCAAACCACATGAGCTAGGTCCCTTTAAGTCAGCTTGGTGGAACAATAATGATTTATGTGATTACCATATAATAAAAAGGTCATAAGACCTCTAATTGTTATAAGCTAAAGAATGTCATCCAAGATTTAATCAAAACATCTAATAATAATCATAACATTTTTTTTAAAAAAATTCAGAATCATGACAAAGGGAAGGCCTCCAATTTAGACTCTATATAACAAGGATAACTATACCAGTGCATCTCATGAATACACCATCAACCGCATCAATCAATTTGATGAAACTGTACCCATCATCACTATCAAAGGAAATAATCTTGATTGTGTAGTAGTCACACGTCGGTCTAAAGTAACCCTCCAAGATGCACCATCTACTTCGCAACTTGCAAGTTACTGCAACCTGTTGGACCACCTTAAGAAAACTCCCACTCGGATCTCTATCTTTGAGCTCCTTTGCATATCACCAAGCAATAAAGTAGTATTAGACAAAGCCTTAAGTGAGTTTGCAATGCCTAGTGACATCAATGTTGATGAATTTTAAACCATTGTTGGTAACCTTTCTGCCACACACCACATGTTGCCTTCACTCAACAAGATCTCCCAATGCATAAACCCTTGCATAATGATCCCATCCACCTTGAGTTGCATGTTCATAAGTGTAGACACCTAAAAATGTCTCATTGATCATGTACTAATTATTCCTCTAATTGATTAAATAATCTTTATTATTTAATTAATTTAATTAATCTATTTCTTCTAATTTCGTATTTCCTCATCATCTTATTAATTATTATATTTTCCTATTCTATCATCATTTAATCATTTTAATCATTTTCTAAATATTAATTAAATATTTATTATTTAATTAATTATGATTAATTTCCCAATTTAAATAACCTTTATTATTTAAATAAATTACTAATTATTCAATTTCTATCTCTAATCATCATTCAATCATTAACCCTTTTCTAAATATTAATTAAATATTTATTATTTAGTTAATTGTGATTTAATCCTTTAATTTAAATAATCTTTATTATTTAATTAAATTCCATTTCTAAATAATTAAATAGTTTCTTTAAATTATTTAATTAACTAATTAATTCTTCCATTTCCAAATCCCCAAATTCTAATTTCTTTTAATTTCATATTCTTCTAATTTCTTCCAAATTCAATTACATGTGCATGATTTCAAAAATCAAATTGAAAATCAAAGTCAAGTTCTAAATGTATTCAAATACTAAATTAAATTAAAATAAATTCAATTATTTGAATAAATCTCATGCAAATATTAAATTAAAAATCTAAGTCTAAATGCAAGCACATGCTAAATTAATTAATTCAATCAATTAATTAATTAAATCATTTATCTCTTCAACTTCTATTTCCATCTTTCAGTTAGCTTTTTCTAAATTAAGCTTTCTGTGTCATCTTCTTTATTTCCACCAATCATTCTTTTTCTTCCTTCAATCAGCTTTTTCTCAATTAGTTGACTCAATTAATATATTCAATCTATTGAGTTCCACTCCTACAATCAATAGTTCAACTATCAATTTTCATGTGAGCTCACCTGAGTTCCACCTCTTGATCAATCTATTCCACTTTTCAATCAATCTCATCCAATTTTCTATAAATTGAGCATTCAATCTCCATTTTCAACAATCACGAACTTTGAATCTTTGTGTCACTTACAGGTTACCAGCACAATATCTGAGAGCCATCATACCACGAAGAGGAGAAGAGCAATGGAAGCAATATGCGATCTTGGGATAGGGAGTTTTGATTTGATTTGATTATTTTAATTCCTATTTGCTTGGTTGTGTTATTCCATTGTCTTATTTGTTAAATTCTTTGGTTAGGAGGGATTCATGATTTCCCTTTTGCTTCTAATTGATTACTTGTTTTCAAGATGAATTTTACATGTATACAATATGCATAAAATTAAAAGAGTTATAGTAGATGGCCTCAACGTTTGTACATTAAAGCTAGTCACTAGGAGTCTTTGAGCATAGTATGGATGTATCCAAAAACAAATCAAAGCCTATGATGACATGGACCACTTATCTAAAGGAATCATCACTCTCCCAATAGGATTGTGTCCAACAATCAAAGATACAGTGTTTCAAGTTCTCAATCTTGATCTGGGGTCCAATATTCACCTCAGCCACCCATGGATCCATGCCATGAAAGTCATCCCATCCACTTATCATTAATGTGTCATGTTCCCATACGATGGCATAGAGATCGCAATATCAAGCGATCTCAACTCCTTTCAATACTGCAATAACCTGAAAGGGACCATAAAAAATTAGGTTCCTATCAATCAAGAAGCCCCATCCATATTGAATTCCCAAGAGTCCTTATCACTTTGAAAATCCTCCACCCCCATCCACTTGTAGACCTAAGGTCAATATCCATGTGGATGACAAGGGATGTGGAGAATATTCATATGCAAAAGACATTGTTAGACAACTCAGATAACCAGAGGACAACTGAGAGGGGGGGGGGTGAATCGGTTGTCACCGGTTTAAAGAACTTTGAGCATTTAAATCCTTAATACTTGAATGCATAAACCCAGCTTAAATCCTTAATACTTGAATGCATAAACCAAATACTGGAATGACTAATAAAGCATTTAAACATAAACATAAATCACAAAACAATAACCATCCATCCATAACACATGACACCAAGATTTGTACGTGGAAAACCCGGTAAAGGGAAAAATCATGGTGGGAAGCCTACCCACAGTCAAGTAATACTTCTACAGTAAGTATGTGATTACAACATGAGGGGCCTGCACATGTAGAAAGGCCAACAGCCTAGAGCGCATTGCTCATCACAAAAAATGAGCCTCACTGACTACATAAACATCGGACTACAATCTGGAAAGAAGAGTGAACTGCAAGTATAGCATCTCCTATGCCTGAGTACAATTCTGGTTAAGCTCAATACCAGAGGCCTTAAACCTCTCTTACAAATCCAATTCGATCACCTATGATTGACCAAACCTTTTGCATATGATTACAAAATTATTCACACATAGATCATCCCATAACCTTGACCTATCAACCCATGATCTACAAAGAGATCTTACATCATATTTATACCAACCCGGGACCTAAACAATTAGGTCGGCCACCATAAAGATAATAGAATAAATTCATAACATAAACCCATAATCCAATGATCAACCAAGTTGGTTGAGGCCGAAAACAATGTAAACCAATCATTAAATCCTGCCGACAACGCATCAAGAACATCCTCCAACATGTTACAGAAACTGGTCCATAACCTAATAACACCAGACCCAAAATAGGTCACCATGAAACAAATCCAACACCACTGATGAACTGGAACATGAAGAAGATAACCAAAATCATCTTGAAAGCCATCTAGAAGCCACACCAGCACCACTTATCATGTGCATCAAAAGATCTTCAACAAAGCTCTGTCAGTAAAACCCTTACCAATGACCAAAAGGCTTACTAGAACAAATGATGGCTCCCGAGTAATCAAATCCCAAACCAACTGATTGTGATACACATCTGAATAGCATGAATGACAGATCCAAACCGATTCCACAAACCAAAGCATACCGGATCAATATCATAATCAACCACTCTACCGGAACCAATCAGAAACTGGTAAACAACCAAAACAACCGGTGTTGCCATCAATGACAAAACATCAATGCAACACATAATCAATTCCAAATTGCCAACACTTATGCATAGGAAAATTGCCAATATCATCGAGATCTTTTGGGAAGCCTCAACCAAACTAGCACAAAGAAAAATTCATCATTTGTTATCAGTCTTCTATTGTCTTAATTAGATGGAGTGAGCTCAATGAATAATTCCTCAAAGAATATATTTCAAAATGGCTATATAGAGATGAGGAAGACAAACCTTCAATTCAACTCCCTCTAGAAAAGTATGGAAAGGGAAATTCACTATGTTATAGAGACATGGCTATAATGTTGATAGTGGCATTGGAGCATGAGAAGAAGGCATGGTGGAACTAATAATACATAGAAATAACCATTTAAAACAAGGATTGGGATATGGACAAATATATTAAGGTTCTACAAGTCAAAACAATAGATAATTAGTTGTGGAAACCATGGGTAGTCAGTTACATGTCATTGAAGAAGTTAGGGCTACTAACAATGAAGAGTCAGACAAGGAGAGTTATGTTGATACTAACTCCAATGAGTATGAATAGGAATCCCTTAGTAGTTCTTGTACATATTTTGTTGATAAATCCTATCAAGGGCATGACCTTAATGATGATGACACCCTCTTCGAAGGCAAAGGAATTGATCCCAGCTTCTGGAGACAACACTTTGACACTCATGCATGTACCTTGACCACTATTCTCTTAACCTATTCTAACCATGATGATGAAATATACCTAGTATACCCATAACTCATTTATTGGAACCAACTTTAAATCTGACATTTGGATTGGTTTTAAAATGATGAAGTAATTGCCAAATTTCTAGTGGTTTGAGAAGGGGTACCATCTGGCAACCACAAAGTTGGCTTTTCCATAGACCTTGACCATGCAACATATTCTAGAGAGTCTAGTCCTCCTTCTAGCCAAGAAAATAAAATTGAAAATGAAAAAGAAAATGAATATACTCAGTCTCAAGGTGAAAAATGAAAGGCACCTTCCAACCAAAAAATAGTAAAAAGAAAAGGTGTATCCAACAATGAAAACCTCTCTGAGGCACCAGGGGATGGAAGGTTGAACCCTCTCCCTATAGATCAATAAATATCATCACTATTAGTGGAACAATTAGTGGAAGTGAACATGGGTGACAATGAGAATGTAAAGAAAGTCTATTTTGTAGAATCTCTCAAACTGGCAGAAGAAGAAAATTTTACCAAATTGTTCAAAGGGAGACAAATAAATTTTGTGTGGTATTATGCTAACATGATGTTATTAGATCTTGAATTGGTTCTCCATCACTTACCTCTAATTCCAAGGACCAATCCATTTAAACAAAATCTAAGGAAAATGCATCCCCAAATTGCTTTGTTGGTAAAAGTGGATCTAAAAAATCTAAAACATTGCAATCAAGCATGGAAGTGGAAACATCAAATAAGCTTGGAATAGAAGTATCAAAGATATTCTCAATATTATCATGAGGGGTATCTATGATAGAATCAGTTGTAGATGTGGAAGGAATTGACTGAACAGAAACAAGAGTAACAAGATCAACAATAACATTGGAAAGGCATCAACATCAATATCGAGAGAAACATCTGTAATGACAATAGAAGGGGGTACCATTGTAAAAACAAAAAAAGATACTTGGGAGACTACTCCAAAGGTAGGTTTAATATTTGATGCAGCTTGGGATCCTTTTAGACCTTCCTCCTGTGTTTCAACTTGTTTTCCTTATTGTTAGCAGTTTCTGGATTTGATTGTGTGAATTTTTTTTGACCATCATTTTTTTGAATCACACTCTGTGATTCATCATCAGGATGCAAGAGATTTCAAGGAGTTGTCAAATGGTGGGTTGCAAACCTAGACAACAATATAAAGGGAGAGGAGGGGTATGGGCATGACGACCAAGGAGAACCCAAGGTAAAAAAATAAACAACACAAAGCACCTCAAAATATAAAAAATAAGACCACAAAAATGCCTATCACAATAAATCTTGTTCATGGTGAAAATGGATAACAATAATAACAAAATTGAAAGGCTAAATGAATCCAACCACTAAACCCTAGCCTAACAATGAACAAAGATCCACCATAACATATGAAGATTACCTAAGACAATGCAAATAACTCAAAATCACAAAGATTATACCATCACATGTCCACTAGGGTTTTGATCTCCATTCTTCCTATCTCCATTGATCTTGCTTGATATATTTGCTCTCAGATTTTAATATGCACAAGAGCTCAACAAAGAACGGAATGTGGTTGCAAGTAGGATCGTAGTGTAGTCAATTGATCAAGTAGTTAGGGTTTGACAATGAAGAAAGCATCTCCTTAAATAGAAGACACAATATGAAATGGAGGGATAAGATTGAGCGGTGTAAAAAGGAGGTCGGCTAGGATTAGAGGGTAGGTAAAGGAAATAATAAAATAATGAAAGGGGTAGGTAGTGTATGAATTAAGAGATGAATGACATGTGTCATAGGTGGAAAAGGTTAATGAATTAATTAAATAAATAAAGATTTATTTAATTAATAGAAGAATAAGATAATTAAATAAATAAAATATTTATTTAATTTAGGAAAAGGATAATTTAAATAAATAAATGTATTTATTTAAATGAGAAATAAGGTTAGAAGAGGATAAATGAATTAATTAAATAAATAAAGATTTATTTAATTAATAGAAGAATTAGGCTAAAGTAATTAAATAAATAAAATATTTATTTAATTAGACTGGACAATTTTAGGTGTCTACATTTTGCCCCTCTTTGAGACAATGCGGCTTGTCGCGTTGTTTCAAAGAAGATAATATGAACTGATACAAAGTTGCCCCAGAATGGGAATGATATGCCCCCTCGAGAGATTGGATGAAAATATCTGAAAAGATTGCAGACAATCTCTCGATAAGAAAGACGGGATAGAATGGACTGACCGGATAATGTGACAGAGTCACGGGATAAGGAAGACTGACTCGGGAAATGAGGGCGAGGGCTAGGGTAGGCTATAAGATAGACCACGGGCAAAAGACATCCTCATTGTCATCTACACATCCACGAGAGCAGAGTGCAGAGCGAAAAAAGAGCAGCAGCAGTCAGCAGCGATGGCCTTCGTACACAAATTCGATCGTGTTTGCCGATTCCAGAGGCCAGCAGAGGCAGGAGAGCCGGTAAGTACCACCAAACCTCCTCGTACTTTCACGCATTTCAATTTTTGTCATTAATGCTCAATAGGTAGCAATAAATGCGCTAGGAATAGGGTATTTAAAAAATGAAAAAACGCGCAACCACGTCTGTGTCAGTGCCAGGCGCGTCTGTGTCCAACAGGCGCGTCTGTGTCGGTTCTAGGCGTGTCTGTGCCTGGGACCGCGTTTGCGTTGATTGCGGGCGCGTTTATGTCATGTAGGGACGTCTATGTTCCCTAGCCGCGTTTGTGCATGATACAGGAACGTTTGTGTTCAGAAAGCGCGTCTGTGTTTCAGAAGCGCATTTGTGCAGTCTATAAGCGCGTTTATGAGTTTAAAGTGCGTTTGTGTGTCAAAATGCATGGTTTTGGTCTTCAAGGTCAAATCGACAGTTCTGTGATGAACATACGCTGTCGATTGGATAAGCTGTTGAGAGGATACACTCAAGCAGGTCCTCTAGGAAGACTAGGATAGATCAAGGCACTTTGTGATGAACAGGGAGTACCAGGATAGGCAGCACTTTGTGATGAACAGGGAGTGCGAATGTGAGTAACACTTTGTGATGAACAGGGAATGTCACACACGTAGTACTTTGTGATGAATAGGGAGCACTACTAGGGTAGATAGCAACACTTTGTGATGAACAGTGAGTGTCACTAGGATAGATAACCATATGCATTTAGATAGCAAGTAGCATTTTGTGATAAACAGTGAATGCCATGATAACTGACATGATTGATTGGTTGACTGCAGGAGTACTTGCCGATGCTGGAGTCACGGGAGAGATTCCCATCGACTCAGAGGTTGTGACCTGAGTTGACAGCCGAGGACTAAGCTGCGATTGAGGTTATGGGATTGAGATACATTCTGTATGTGCCTGAGTTTCGGGTGAACATGGGATTGTTGACTGCACTGGCTGAGAGATGGCACTCAGAGACTTGTAGTTTGCATTTGCCGATGGGTGAGATGATAGTCACCTTAGAGGATGTATATAGGATTCTACGGATACCGATCGATGGGGAGTTAGTACCCTATGATCGAGACGGAGATAGGGATGCACTGAGATGAGTGTTCTAGGATCTAGGACTAGGGATGAGGGTGGGACATGTGGCATGGGATACCATGACATGGACAAGATTAGCACTACCAATAGTGTTGACAGGAGTTATCAGTGGGTTCCTCTGTCTGGATAGGACAACACGAGGGGCGGTTGCAGGGGACACAGGGGCCAGGAGAGTTGATCTTGGGGTGGGTCCTTCTAGGGCTCAAACTTCGTCGAGGCCAGGCGGCTCCGAGGGAGGGAGTTCATCATAGCCTTAGAGGGCTCCCTATGTATCAGTATTGTACCATTTTTGTATTGTAGACACTTGCGGGTGATTTTGTAGCCATATGATTCTCTTAACATCATTGTATCATGACACTTTTGATTATATATGAGATGATTCATCTTTGTGGAAGCTATATGCATGTGTACCTTATGTGATGAGATGTTTTTATGTGATACATGTTTTATGATATGGATGCTTATATGTATATGATGCATTGCAATATTTTTGTTCTTTTATGTTTTATATGTAATGCATGATGCAAATGTGAATGTATGTAATGCAAATGAATATGATAATGCAAATGATTATTGTGCTAACAGGTGTTGTGTGCAGGATGTGATGCAATTGTGATATCTATATGTATGTATGAAATGCTTATATGTGGTAATGCAGGTGCAACTACATGAAATGCAAATATTTTTGGTGTGTCATTATACTCAGTCATGTGATAGCGGGCTACGCGGACTCGAGAAGGATGATGAAAGTCAATCAAGAAAGGGGGGATGAAAGACAGAAGATATGAAAGTGAAAGAGCTTCTTGTGCATTATCATCATTGAGTTTTATTATGGCAAAATAGGTTATGACAATCGAGGCATTTGTTTGACCCAGAAAGTCATTGTACCCGTTTGCATGGAGATAAGACAGTCACAAACAAGGAATGCCCCAGTTCACACTAGACTCACAGTGTCCTCATATCCTTGGACAAGTCATAGCATTACTAAGAGACAATCCACAGACAGCAAATATAAATAGGTGACGATACCCCATCCTCGCCTTTCTAGTCAAAGACATCCTGGAGATAGAATCTCTAGTCAGAGACATCCCGGAAAAGCTAAAAGACATGTAACCAAAAGATAAAATCAAAAGAAAACCAAGACTCGACACCAACATCCACTGTAGTCCTCAAGTTTAGTGTCTCTTGTCACTTGTATAAGTCATGTTTGATTATGGTCACAATGTTTACTTTCACAAAAAGGATAGATAGCACTAAACCATATGTTGTCTGAGTCTGTTGAAAGATTTGATTTGTTGAAGCCCATTGTTGCTGCTGTCTCATTTGAAACTAACTGAATCCATGAAACTGATACTTTATTGCGGAGAAGACAAAACTTTATTGCTGATCTGTGATGCAGATGTTGCTTTATTGCGGATTGTGCGCGAATAGACTGAAGAAAGCTGGAAGAAACTTTACTCCTCGAAACATGTGATGTTCTCAGTTCCACACCCATTACTAGACGTAGGATTTGCCTTAGCCACAGATAGGATCTGATTTATTATGGATGGAAAGGGATGTGAAAAGGGAGGTTTATTATGAATGGCTCACCAATCTTGGGTAGATCAATAACAAGCCATGGTGGGAATGGGTAAGTTTATTATGGATGAATAGGTTGTGAGTGTGTGCGAAGTGAAAGGATGAAAGAGAATCCTAAAGGAGGGAGGAGAAATGTCTCTACACATGGCGCTGGTGACCCAGTTTTCACCATGGTACTTGCCCAGGGCACCACCGAAGTGGTTTTCACCGTTGGACGAAATTATTTCTCTTTTTTTTTTTTTTTTTTTTTTGTATTTTTGAATTTGGATACTTTGATGAGCTATGTGTAGAACCTGCGAAGGTGCATGCTGTTGATAGGATCCTCCAAGGGTTCACCTTCTGTAGTTGAGAGCTGATATGCCCTAGATCCATATACCGCTGTAATAATGTAGGGACCAAGCCAGTTTGGTTCGAACTTGCCCTTCTTCTCTCTGTCTTGTTGATTTTTAGGATTTTCTCTGAGGACTGAGTCACCTACCTCAAATGCGCGAGGCTTGACTTTGTGATTGTAGCTGCGACTCATTCTTTGTTGGTAAGCCTTGAGATGATGAAAAGCAGTGTGTCTTCGTTCCTCCAACAATTCTAGTTCTTGTAAGCGAGAGACCCTGTAGTCTTCATCGTTGATTATGTTTCTCAAGGAGACCCGTAGAGAAGGTAACTCGACCTCAATAGGCAAGATGGCTTCAGCACCGTAGACAAGTGAGTAGGGTGTAGCTCCTGTAGGTGTGCGGACACTTGTGCGGTAGGCCCAAAGTGCAGGATTAAGTTGGATATGCCAGTTACGGCCAGCGTCGTCGACTGTCTTTTTAAGGATTTTAAGAATTGTTTTGTTAGACGCCTCAGCTTGGCCATTACCTTGGGGGTAATATGGTGTGGAGAAACGATGAGAGATATGGAAGCGGTCACAGAGTTCACGAACATCCTGATTTTTGAAGGGACGTCCGTTATCAGTAATAATGGAAGTAGGAATCCCGTATCGGCAAATGATGTAGTTCAAAATGAAGGTAGCGATTTGTTTCCTAGTAACTTGTGTGAGAGGCACGACTTCAATCCACTTTGTGAAATACTCTGTGGCTGTGATAATGAATTTATGACCGTTGGAAGAAGGAGGGTGAATCTTGCCTATGAGATCGAGGCCCCACTGACAAAAGGGCCAAGGAGATGCAAGTGGTTGTAGTTCCTGTGTTGGTGCATGTATGAGGTCTCCATGAATTTGACACTGCTTACATTTCTTGACAAACTGATATGCATGTTTTTCCATAGTAGGCCAGTAATATCCAGTCCTGATGAGTTTCTTGGCCAAGGTAGGACCACTAGTATGCTGACCACATATCCCTTCATGCACTTCTCGTAACGCAATCTGAGCTTCGTCACTCTCTAAACATCTAAGAAGGGTGCCATCTAGACCTCGTCGGTATAGGATATCAGCTAAAATGACGTATCGAGAGGATTGGCGGATGAAAGTACGGCGTTGATTGTTCGATAGATCGGGAGGTAAGATATTGTCGCGAAGGTATGTGAATATGGAACCATATAACTGGGATTCAGGACCAACAACGCATATCATTTCTGTAGGAGTGATCTCATATGAGGGAACCAACAAGTTATCTACCAGGAACTCATAGCAGGTCTCATTTTGTGGTAGATCAATGAGCGAAGCAATTGTAGCCATGGCATCTGCAGCACGATTCTGTTCTCTTGGTATCTGCTCAAAATCTATCTTTGTGAAGTGCTGTTTTAAATCATCGACCAGTTGTTTGTAAGGCATTAGTTTTTCATCTTTTGTTTGGTAATCATCAGTTGCTTGACGAATGACAAGTTGAGAGTCCCCAAAAACACGAAGTTCCTGGATCTTCCATTGAACTGCAACTCTTAATCCAGTTGTTAATGCCTCATATTCCGCTATATTGTTGGTGCAAGGAAATGATAAGCGGTATGATTTTGGTATAGAATCGCCTTGAGGAGTTATAAAGAGTATACCCGCTCCTGCCCCATGCTGTGTGTAAGAGCCGTCAAAGTATAATTGCCATGGCTTTGCAGGTGATATTGTTAGAATGGACTCATCTGGAAATTCTGACTGTAGAGGAACATCATCTATCATGGGAGCATCTGCCAATTGATCTGCAATTGCTTGTCCTTTGATTGCTTTTCTATCTACATATTCGATGTCAAATTCGCTCAAAATCATTACCCACTTGGCCAGCTGCCCAGTAAGCGTAGCTTTGTTGAGAAGATATTTTAGTGGATCAATTCTGGCAATCAACCTAGTCTTGTGAGTGAGCATATAATGTCGTAACTTCTATGAAGCAAAGACCACAGCGAGACATGCACGCTCGATTGGTGTGTAGTTTAGCTCATATCCCACCAATGTGCGACTGATATAGTATACTGCTTTTTCCTTGCCGTCAGGTATTTGCTGTGCTAGGAGTGCCCTCAGTGCCGTTGGAGTAGCTGATATGTAAAGTAGCAACGGTTGATTTGGAATTGGTGGCATCAAAACTGGTGGGTTCAAAAGATAGTCTTTGAGCGCCTGAAAAGCCTGTTGACAGTTCTCATCCCATTTGAACTTGATGTTTTTGTGTAGCAGGTGCTGGAAAGGATTACACTTATCTGCAAGTTGTGCTATGAATCTTCGTATGGACTGGAGTCTCCCTTGTAAGGATCGAAGTTGACTGATATTCTTGGGTGGCGGCATGTCCAAGATAGCCTTGACCTTTGCTGGATCGGCTTCTATTCCTCTTTTAGACACAATGAATCCTAGGAGCTTCCCGGAGGTTACTCCAAAGACACATTTCTTTGGATTTAGTCTTACCTTGTATTTTTCCAGCCGATCAAAGACGACTGAAAGTATGTCCAAGTGTGTATCTCTGTCTATTGATTTTCCCAAAATATCGTCAACATAATCTTCTACGGTTATGTGCATGAGATCATGAAAGACAGTAGTCATCGCTCTTTGATAAGTAGCGCCTGCATTTTTCAGCCCAAAGGGCATGACGTTCCAACAGAAGGTTCCCCATGGACAAGTAAATGATGTTTTATGTTGATCCTCAGGTGCAATCCTGATTTGATTATATCCAGAAAATCTGTCCATTAAAGATAACATTTCATGACCTGCTATAAGATCAACGATCAAGTCAATGTTTGGTAATGGGAAATCGTCCTTTGGACAAGCCTTGTTGATATCTCCGAAGTCTGTACATATTCGGATACTGCGATCTGGTTTGCTGACAGGTACTAAATTGGAAATCCATTCGGGATAATCAATAGGGCGTATGAATCCGACATCCAATAATTTCTCTAGCTCTGCCTTGACGAGTAATGCCACTTGTGGGTGCATTTTCCTTAATTTCTGTTTTACTGGTTTTGCCCCCGGTTTGACTATCAAATGATGCATTACCAAATCCAAATCTAGTCCAGGCATATCAGCGTATGACCATGTAAAGTTGATTTGTCGTTCCTTAAAGAAGCTTATGAATTTTGCCCTTTCCGACTCTGTCAATGATTGAGCCAAGAATATGTTGTGTGGAACCTCTTCTGTACCAATGTTTGTCTTTATAGTCTCCTCTACCAACATGGATGAATTTTTCTCATATGATGCTGGGAGAATGTCAAGCCTTCCATCTTCGGGTGCCTCAGAGAGGTTTTTGCCCTCAGATACGTCCTTTCTTTTTACTTTTTTGGAATCAGATAGCGCCACAGTGTGGTTTTCGCCATAAGACCCTTGTTTTGTTTTTATTTTCACATTTTTGTGACTGGAAGGCCCAACACCCTCGCCAAAGTATGCCATGTTGTTGAGTTCTATGGTGTATCCTGCTTTGTGGTCTCCAGGGGGAAGATCATATCATATGCCCAGATAGTCGACAATAGCTTCGTCATTTTGAAATGTATCAAATTGTGCTGGTCCTTCATGATCCCAGTCAATGAGTTGGGGGTGAACAAGGGGAAGGTCTTTAGTGCTTTCAGGGTTTGCAGGACTAATAGTGAAGATGTGGTTATACTCGGGTATGTCAAGGCAATCGTCGAGGTCATCGATGGCACTCTCCTCATCAGTTTCGATCGTGAGCGAATCCAAATTGTCATCACTAGTAGCGCCTTCTGGGACAGGTGTCCTCATCCTATGCGAATTCAACCTAGGACCTTGAAACGAAGACTGTGCGGGATCCTTATGGGTTGGTTCTTGACCCACTCTGAATTTTTTGTAAAATTCCTCTTCCTCTGTGGGTTCATCTGGCTCCCTGAATGTTTCGATGAGTTCATAGTCACTGAAGGATTTGTCTGAACACCATTCCCATTCATTGGAATCTGTAGAATAATAATCCTCTTGTTGAACTTCGGCCACTTTGATTCGCCATGCCTCTTTTGTTCTTTTATTGTGAATCTTGGAATTTAGAAAACCAAGTCCCTTTGAGCGTTCCCTTCTTGTAGTTAGCTCAGGTTGTAAGGGCTCCATGACACCTTCTTTGCGTAACCCGAGAGGGCTTTTTCCATCATACCCAAATCTTTGTAACATTTTGAAACCTTTGCCATAGTTCTCACAGGGTATAATAATCTGATCACGTGTGTCCTCTTCAACATCTTTGTAGAGCATTTTGTATAAATTTTCCTCTTCTAGTTCACCCCATCTTTGAAAGGTAGTAGGATCCCATTTGAGTATCATGATGGAGATTTGCTTGTTAGGATGTGGCCTCCCATATTCTTTTGGAGAGCTCATGACTTGTCGTAAAAACATTGTCTGATTCAAAGTGTATTCTCCCATGCCTTTGTCTTGAAACTTGCCTCTAAGTTCACCTTGTTTGGATGTCGAGGGTTTTAATGACTCAGGGTCAATGTATGCCGAAGAAGGAGTAGCCTCACGGTTACTGGGAATGATAGTCTCAGTATGTGATCTGAAGTTATTGCAATATATGAATGGATTTGGATCACCATTTACTGTTACCTCGACTCCATTATGAGGAAACTTAATGCATTGATGATATGTTGATGGGACTGCCCTCATTTCATGAATCCAAGGACGTCCTAGCAATATGTTATATGTGAGGTCTAGATCTAGGACTTGACAAACCACATCCTTAGTGACTGGCCCGATTCTTAGCGGTAAGGTGACTGTGCCCTTGGATGAGCGCTCTTCATCATCATAAGCCTTGATGGTGATTTGGTTTGTAGAATTCACAGCTTTATCAGAATATCCCAATTGTCTGATGGTGCTCAATGTACAAATATTTAGACCTGCTCCTCCATCTATCAGGACTCGCTTTATTCGATGTTTATGTATGAAGGCTTCAACGTGTAAAGGTGCATTATGAGGCTGACTTATGGAGGCATCATCGGCTTCTGTGAATGTGAGGGAGTGTGGAATGGATAGGTATCCCACCATGGCTTGAAACTGGTCCACGTTCAGATCAGTAGGGACAGCAGTGTCTCTCAAGATTTTGTCAAGGATGGCTTTGTGTGCAGGGGATATACGTAAGAGCTCAAGAATGGAGATGAGCGCGGGTGTCTTCCCTAATTGTTCTACAAGGTCGTACTCAGGCTTGATTGATAAAGGATTGGTATTCTTAGTGGAGGCACCTGGCAACGTGATCTTACCTCGACGGGTTGTAACATGACATTCAGAGGTAGATTCAGACGAAGATCCAACACCCCTTAGGACAATCTTAGGTCGCTGAGAAGGATTCTTAGGATTTTTGTTCTTGATAGTAATAGTAGAAATATGATTGTCCATTGAGATGTGATTGATAGTGGAATCATAATTGTAAGGTGCTCTAGTGTAACTAGCTTGATCATCTGTGACTTTGCCTTTTCCTTTGTCATGTTTTGGGAATGGTTCCATAAACATCTCATGCTCTTGATTAGATGAATGTCCCTCAATCTCGATGTCGCCTCTATCAATGAGATCTTGTATGATGTTCTTCAGTCGATGGCAATTACTTGTCTTATGACCCTTGCTCTTATGAAATTCACAAAACTCATCATCATTCCACCAATTAGGTTTGACCTTTGGTTCATATGGAGGAAAATCTGGAACTGTGATTACCTTGTTTGCCACAAGCTTTTTGAACACTGATTCAAGTGGTTCTCCCAATGGAGTGTACTTCCTTCATGATCTAGAAGTTGTTTGAGTATTCACTTGATTGTTGGTAGAACTTGATCCAGAAAAGATAAACTTTGGTCTCACTGTATTGGCATCAACAACACCATCATTAACTGTGTTCTTGTTCTTGTTCCAAAATCTTGGCTTGTCTTTTCCTTTAAAGCCCTCTTTGTTTTCCTTGAATAGCTTGATGACTCCTTGTTCAATTAGGACCTTTTCTGTTGCTAAGCCCTTTTCAATAACATCCTTGAAGGTGGACAAACAAGCTTTCCTTAGATCATAGCCAATATCCTTGTTAACGTTTTGAGTGAACATTTCCACCATTTGTTTCTGTGGGATTTCGCAAGAACATCTGCTAGCTAGATTTCTCCATCTTTGTAAAAATGATGCAAAAGATTCTCCTTCTTTTTGCTTAGTATTACACAAAGTAGTGACTGAGATATCTGTTTCTATATTGTAAGAGAAATGCTGAATAAATGCCTCTGCTAAGTCACCCCATGACTTAATACCAGGTGGTAATTGAGAGAACCATTCCATAGCTTGATCGCCTAAGCTTTGCGGGAACAACCTCATCAAATATGTTTCTTCTGCCGCTACCTCAATACAAGCTGTGAAAAATTGTCGTATGTGTGCCTTGGGGTCTCCTTTTCCTCTATACTTGTCAAATTTTGGTGTCACAAAGTGTGCAGGAAACGGAGGCATTGGGATGCTCTTATCAAATGGATAAGGACATATATCTCTCATAGTGTATGTTGGTTTTGGTGTACTCATGTCCTCCATTTTCTTTTGTAAATCTCTTATTTGTTGCTCCAAATTACTCTTGGGAGGAGATCTATTTCTTGTAACATACCCCATGTTTGAAACACCCATTTGAGGAGGAGCTTGTTGCATGTATGGATGATACTGATCGTAGACATGTCCATATGGAGGTCTATATTGCTGTGGCATATATGGAGCACTTGGCATAACTTCATGTTGAGGAACCCCATATCTATTTTGTGCATATATACCATATTCAATAGGCATTTCATTTTCCATTGTGTTGCCCCCAATTTTGACATGAGGTCTCCTCGTGTCAAAATTTTGAGGATGCCTTTGAGTATCTACTTGTTTTGATTGATCCATACCTTGAGCATGTGATTGAGCATATCTATCCACATAAGGCTTCCATGATGGTCTTCGAAGGTAAGTATCATATGTTTGAGCTTGTGTATGTGGAATTGCTGGTTTTTGAAGCAAAATTGATGGTGACTCAGGCATCATATTCGGTCCTCTATTTCCTCCACTATTTGGTCTCCTTTGATCCATGTCGGGTTGAGTTTGTTGTGATGGTCTACTTTCCATAAGTTGGGACATGTCAAAGTCATGAGGTATTTTAGCTCCACTTTGTGCCATCATGTGTAAGAAGTATTGTCTATCTCTCCTCATTATCTCTTCAACCAATCTATTGAAATGAGGATTCATTATGGATTCTTCTATGTCTGCTGATAGTATTGAAAGACTATCCACATTGTCATTGCGTGTAGCATTGTTGTTTGTAGTGTTTGTGTTTTCCACATTTGGATTGTTTCTATAAACATCCATGTCTGGTAATGTAGTGTGCTCAGGATTATAAAATAAATCATTGTCATACTCATAAGAACTCATGTTTGCGGATTCTTGAGCTTCTTTAGCTATTCTCCTAGATTTTTGAAGACGGGTTTCAACCATGAACTAGGTGTTTGACCAATATGTGAGAGACTAGATGAAAAATATGAAAAGAGTATGGAAGACCAAGAGTTGTATGGAGTGTAAATGAATCTTGAGGTATACTTGCAATGTCCAAAGTGTAAGACCAAGTATGTAAGTAGTAGAGTAGGTGTGACTTCCAAAGAGAGGATCGTTTCTCTTGATGAGGTAAGCTGACCTTGACTCTAAGTAAGACCAAATGAGACCCAAAGGTAAGAAACCTTGATGAGGGACCACCTAGCAAAGTGTAGTTGTATGTAGTATGTTGACAAAGTATGATGAGGACAAGCAAGTGACCTTTTTGACTCAAGTTTTTTAGACAAGTATGAATGTAAAATGAGATGTAAAGCAATGATGGACTGTATGAGACCTTAGAACAGGTTGAATGGTAGATGAAACCTGAAGAGACAACCTAGGAAGCTCAAGTATTCCGAAACTGATTTCTTTTGTTTGCTGGACTGTAAAGAATTTTTGCAATTCTGGACACAGACGCGACTGTATACTTCACAGACGCGATTCCCAGACACAAACGCTTCTCTGTTGGACACAGACGCTGATAAAAACACAGACGCTATTCTGCCCTTCACAGACGCGCTTAGATTACGCAGACGCGGTTAAAACAGACACAGACGCGTTTCTGTAAACTTCGTGCAATTTTTCCAATCTGTGAAGTTGTTTTGTTGTGACCAAATCCGACTGTTTGACTATTTTTCGTGACAAGAGGACACAATGTTGATGACTCAATGTTTGCAAACTGTCTAGACTCCAAAAGTGTGTTGTTTGATGTAAAAAGTTTTGCATACACTTGAAGACACAAAAGACACAATGTTTTGTTGTTTAGTCTTGAATGTTTGAGTGTTTAGCATAAGACAAGCACAAATCTTAGGGCTGGCCAAGACAATAGTTGTTGATCCCACATAGGGTTTTACCCCCGAGGCTACGCTATTCAGAGCGGATACTTAGATGCTTGACCTCACTGGCTCCACCCTCGGCACTCACTTCTCGGGTCAGCCAAGCATCAGTCCCCATGAAAACTCCCCATGGCAAACTTTGTATCTCTACTAAGAACCGTATGTGTGTGGGCCGCTACCAGAGGTCCGACCTCCTGCCCCAACAACTAGAAGGATTTGGGCTTCTAAAACAAAAAGGTGCTAGTAAGGGCATCCGCTCGTGTGGCCATACATGCGGCACTTTCAGCTCTGTAAATATAGAAGGCTCCCAGCCGGTAGGGGTTACGCCCTACAAATGATCAAATAAATTTGATCAAACGGGTTTATGGGGGAGACATAGTGTCGGTATGAACTAATCAGCACACGTTATTCATAGTTTTCACCATGAATACATTTGATTATAGTGGTTTGGATGAGGTGGGTTTTCCTCGCTACCACTTGGGTCGTTCTCTTCTCACTAGTAGTCCTAATGACCACACGGGAAGACAGGCCCTCTAAAGATTAAACAAAAAGAGCCTATTGCTCAAGACACAAAAGACAATGATTCAATTTTAGTGCACCAATTGAAGTGTTTGCTAGTCTATGAAAACAAGGCACACAATAAAAATTACAAAACCCTAGCTAAGGCCCTGCAACAAAATTGTTAGTAGTTTGGGTTGTTTCAAATGATAACCCCTTCCTGCAAGCACACAAGTTAGGTAAATTTTAGAAAACCCAAAAGACTTTGTGAAAAGGGGCCTTCAACAAAAATGTTTTTGCCTCCAAAGCAAGCTGCACCAACTTGGTTAGCTAGATCTGAAAATGTTAGCCGAAAATAAACCAGATCTGAAACCCTAAGTACAAAATCCGAAAACCCGAATTAAAGAAAATTGAAAAATTTGCAAAACAGAAAACACAGACGCAGTTATACCAGACACAGATGCGTCTGTATGACACAGACGCGGTTTTGTAATGCACAGACGCGCTTGGATACCGCAGACGCGTTTCTCGAACACAGACGTGATAATATCAAGCACAGACGCGATTTTAATTCACAGACGCGGTTCCATAATCCTGCAAAAATAAAATCTGGCAAAAACACAGACGCGATTCACGATATTGCAGACGCTTCTGAAACACAAAAACACGATCCGAACGCTCGCAGACGCGGAAAAACCTAAAAATGTCGTCGAAAATTGTCCGATCTGCAACTTCAAAACTGCGAAATCTACAACAAAAATGTTAAATGCAAAGGGACAAGGGTCCCACCGGGCGTGCCAAAATGTTCATGGTGAAAATGGATAACAATAATAACAAAATTGAAAGGCTAAATGAATCCAACCACTAAACCCTAGCCTAACAATGAACAAAGATCCACCATAACATATGAAGATTACCTAAGACAATGCAAATAACTCAAAATCACAAAGATTATACCATCACATGTCCACTAGGGTTTTGATCTCCATTCTTCCTATCTCCATTGATCTTGCTTGATATATTTGCTCTCAGATTTTAATATGCACAAGAGCTCAACAAAGAACGGAATGTGGTTGCAAGTAGGATCGTAGTGTAGTCAATTGATCAAGTAGTTAGGGTTTGACAATGAAGAAAGCATCTCCTTAAATAGAAGACACAATATGAAATGGAGGGATAAGATTGAGAGGTGTAAAAAGGAGGTCGGCTAGGATTAGAGGGTAGGTAAAGGAAATAATAAAATAATGAAAGGGGTAGGTAGTGTATGAATTAAGAGATGAATGACATGTGTCATAGGTGGAAAAGGTTAATGAATTAATTAAATAAATAAAGATTTATTTAATTAATAGAAGAATAAGATAATTAAATAAATAAAATATTTATTTAATTTAGGAAAAGGATCATTTAAATAAATAAATGTATTTATTTAAATGAGAAATAAGGTTAGAAGAGGATAAATGAATTAATTAAATAAATAAAGATTTATTTAATTAATAGAAGAATTAGGCTAAAGTAATTAAATAAATAAAATATTTATTTAATTAGACTGGACAATTTTAGGTGTCTACAAATCTAAAAAGCCGCAATAATAAAGAGAGAACAAGAAAAATAAAATGAGAAAAAATAATAAAGAAAAAACTAAAGAGTCACTATGCAAATATAAATACAAATGTATGTGTGTGAATGAGTAGGTATGTATATAATAAAAAATATAGAGAAGACGAAATGAAAAAATTGAAATGCATAAAGATATGTATATGTATGTAATACAACAAACAAAAAAATAAGAATAAAAAGAAAAAGAAAGCAAAGGGACTAGAAACCACAAAGGAAAATCTAACAATAAATAGTAAAAACAAAAAACAAAATAAAGAAAATACTGTTTGTATCCAAAAGACTATAAACTTTATTTAAGAATAAATTTATTTAAATTAATCTTTAAATAAAAAAATAAATAAAAGTAAAGCAACTTAAAAACAATAAAGTGTGTGTGTGTGTGTGTTTGTGAAAAAATGAAATAAAAAAGACAAAAGACAACAAAACAAAACAAAACAAAACAAAAGATAAATAAAGAGCAAGAAAGAAAATACCAACCAAAGAAAAAGATTCAAGTAAGGGCAAGGAAAATAAGGAAGAAGAATTAGAGGCAAACCAAAAGGAGGTTAGGGGGGAAGCGGGGGAAACAAAAACAAGAGGAACAAGATCTGAACTTGAACTTGGTCATTTTATTGGAAGGGGAAGGATCTTCTTTGTTCTTTGTTCTTTGTTCTAAGTTTAGATCTTTTACCAATGGGGATAGCAGTGATCCTTGAATCTTGTTTGAAAATATTTCAACCTTGTTCCTTTCATTTGCAACCATGTGTTGGTATTAGCAAAAATTGGTTGAAATCTTTCCCTGATTGAAATGCACTCCTTTTGTGACCACTGAATGGGAGAAATGGGTGTTTCTACAATCTTCTAACTTATATAGGTAGGATCAAGGATATTTGCATCATCTTCCATATAATCAAGAATATTTTCTAGATTAAGGTCCATAATTTGTTGAAGAGTAAGATGACTATAATCTAGTCTCTTGATGTCCTCATCGATATGAAGATCAATCCAAATATCTTCCACCTGATGAACATGAGTATAGGATTTTTTGAATCTGTCCTTCATTTCCCTATAGTCAAAATCTTTTCTTGCTTTGAACTTATTGAGAGTGATTTCCTACAATTCAGTTTACATTGTCTTGGCCTTGATGGATGTTGATAATAAATACCTCCCAATAGCAAGTGGAAACTTGAAACAAGCCTTATGGGAGTTTGATTGTATGTTGTGTACTGTTATGACCTATCTTCCAAGTTTCATCAAATTATTTTATCAATGTGATACCTCAGGAGCATATATGGAACTCCCTCATAAAATCCCACTTGAAGATAAGTGGAAGTTGGAAACTATAAGAACAAACAGCCATACTCGTATACTTTCTTCCAAGTTGCCTCTAATACCCTTGTCTTCTAAAGTTTCTTATCAAATTTACACATAAAAGAGCCAAAGAAAGCATCTTGGACTCTTCTATAGTGATTTCGGTTAGGTGTCAAAGTCAAATGTTTGTAGAAATTCCACACTAGAACACTTCTCCTATCACATTTTGAAGAAAACCCTATAAATAACCTCATAGAAGTGGTTGCATATACCAAATATGAATTCATATAAAACTTGAGGGTTGTGTTTACCTGAGAGAGTTGTTCCCAAATGGCCTCACAAATGTGTTCACCCTAGCAAATATGTTGTGTCCCTTTTCCTCATGACAAGAATGTTCTTGTGCATCCATTCTTCAATAAAAATTGAGTTCTTCAAGCCTTTGATTCTGCTGAGAAGTCTGATCACATCATTGATTTGTTCTTTGAAATCATGACCGTACAACTTAGGCCACCTAGTGGTTGTGGCTCTTGGATTCATATTCCAACTAGTGTTGATATTCTTCCTATATCTTTCCTCGTTTTTGTTGTAATACTCATGAGTAGATTCTCTCGAAATCTCAACATATTCTTTTGTGGCAGGGCTTTTGAATATTTTATCAAAAATATCCTCATCCAATATGATCACAACTTTACCGTCAACATCTTTACTGACTTAGACTCCTTGTCAAAGCGAGCAATACAAGCTAAGAAAAATTCAGGCTCCAAAGTTGCCACTGGGAAACATGAGATGAGTTGAATGTCATTGTTGAGGAGTAATTCCATACCAACATTAGTTGGTTGCTTCTCAGTTCTCTCAATGAACTCTGACATATCCACAAGATCTATCTTAGTATCCTTGATTTCACCAATATTTGTAGCCATTGAAGAAGGAAAAATGGTATTCTAATATTTATAGTATTTATATTTCATCTTCTTCCCTAGTGTGGAAGCTAGTTGTATTCTAATATTTCTAACTTATTTGTATTTGAATCTTCTATAATAATCAAGAATGTTATCTAGAAAACCTAGAGTAGCCACACATGTCTACAATCCAAATTTAGATACCAAAAAATGAATGTGTGCAAAAATGAGGACAACTTGACTACTCTGGACAAAAATTCGGGTTTTAAACCCTAAATTGAAAGTATAAAGGGTAAAACAATCATGTAGTGAAGTTTAAGAAACCTAGTTACAAGTAGATAAGACTTGTTTTATTGCAATCGAGATTTGAAAACCCGATTGCAAGTGTAGAACCTAAATTGCAATCAGGGTTTGAGACGCGGATTGCAAGTATGAAATGTGACTTGTTGGTCGAGGTTTAAACCCCAATCAATAAGTGGTGTATCTTGTTGACTAGGGTATAAATCCTAAACAACAATTTATGATACTCTTAATCAGCAAGGATGACTTGATGATTAGGACTAGGGTATAAATCCTAAACAACAATTTATGATACTCTTAATTTATGATACGTCCTAATCAACAAGTACCCACTTGTTGATCGAGATCTAAGTCTCGGTCATCATCAGGGGAAACACTTCAAAAATGCTCATTGATCGGGGTTTCTACCCCAGTCAACAAGAATTTCCTTGTTGATCAGGATGAAAACCCTAGTCAACAAGCATTTCCTTGTTGATTGAGGTGAAAACATTGTTCAATAATCATTTGAACTTGTAGAGCAGTGATTAGGATTAAATCTCGATTACAAATGTACAACATAGACTAAATAGGGCTTTGATCATGATGGTCGGGGTCATGGCTTTGGCCAACAAGGCACACCCTTGTTAGTTGGAGTTGTGACTAGAGCCAGCATGGGAAAAACAAAAGATCCAAGAAATAAAGAGTGTCGGGTTTTAAAACCCGAACCCAAACTTGTTAAAAACAAAGATCAAACATACCTAAAATGTGAAGAAAATGTCAACGAAAACATATTAGGGGCACAACTCTGTCTTGATTGAAAATGATCAATGAAACAAAATGAAAATAAAATCATAAAATGATTTATAAATAAAAGGTACAGTGTAATAAATGCACTTAGAACCCTATTTGAACTCTAAATGCATTTCAAGTCTTTTTGGGCTTCTAGGATCAAAATACATTTGACTTCCTAACAAGATGCAAAGTCAGGTCTAAAAATCGACTTGGTAGAAAGGACCAAAAATTTGTAAAATTGGGTTTTAGACCCGACTTTGCAAGAAGACTTTAAAACTTTGAAAGACACTTAAAACATAAAAAGGTGAAAAAGAAAACACAAAGGTGTTGATGAACTGAGACCTATAAAACCTCAAAATTTGTGCTTAGGACCCCCTGACATGTGCGGAGTAAAATTTTGAGGGGGAGATATCTCACTTTCATCTAATTAACAAAATTGAGGATAACAACCAGTTTTGACTAGGGAACTTCCTTCAATCATTCTTTGAAACAACTAAGGGAGTAGAAGCCAAAACTCTAAGTGCCTTCATTCATTCCATTGGGCTACAACTTTGAGCAAAAAAATGACACAAAAGACAAAAATAAAAGGAAAAAATGCCATAACTATACATATATTTACAAAATAATCTGGAGCTTCTTTGAGTGAACAACATGAAATTTTGTTCATTGTGAGGTAGCAAAAAAGGTGTTCCATCTTGGTATGCAAGGAGATAACTTCCTTCACTACAAATTTGGTGAATGGTGAATGAACTTGTCCATAGGGAATAAAATTTCCCATTCATTCCCTTTGTTTCTCTTCGCTTGTCCCATAATAGAACAAGGTCTCCAACTTTGAAATCCCACAGCTTGGCTTTCTTGTCAAAGAGTGATTTGACTTGTCTCTAATGTTCTGCAATGTGATCAACTACTTGTGCATGCTTCTCCAATTTTGAGAGAAACATGATGCACTTATCAGTAGAACTATTAAAGGTTTCATCCTCAATTGCCTTTACCAACTTTAGAGTGGCTAACTCTAAAGTGATGGGAATTTGAACATTTAATCCATACAACAATTAGAATGGAGAGATGCCAGTTGCAAATTTTGGTGTAATATGAGCTACCCGCAATGCATCATACAAAGCTTTATGCCAAGACCTCTAATTCTCCTCCACTAGCTTCTTGATGATAGTGACAAGATTTTTATTGCTGGATTCATCCTGACCATTACCTTGTGGGTAATAGTTAGACAAATGAGAAAGTGTGATACCATATTCAAAAAAAAATTGTATTATCTTGTAAGATGAGAAGGTAGAAGTATTATCAACCACAATCTTATGAGGGACACCAAATCTTGAGATGATATTCTCTTTAAGGAGATGACATACCAACTCTAAATTAGCATGCCTGGGACGACCTCCACCCACTTAGTGATGTAATTTGTTGCAGTGAGAACATAAGTATGTCCCGCGCTTGAGGGTGGATTGACAAAACCAATGAAATAAAATCCCCATTGTTGAAATGGCTCTTCGATCACCACTGACTTCAGGGGCAATGTTGGAATTTTTTTCTTTCCTACAAACTGCTAACACAAATCAAATTTATGTACCCATTTATATGCATCTTGAAATAAAGTAGGCTAGTAATACCTTTCTCATAAAATATTATGAATAGTAACCAATGCAATAAAATGACCACCACAAGCTAAGTTATGGAATTACTCCAATAACTTCACTTGTTGTGCTTTGTCAACACAACGCAAGAAAGTGCCATTATTTTTCTCTTATACAAGCCATTGTCCCAAAGGAAAAAAATTTCAGCTTTAAGCCTAATGTTCCTTATTTATTTATGATTCAAATGAGGAGGACACTCTCCATATGTGTGGAAATAAGCTATGTTGGAATATCATTCATCTGTGGTGCTTAACTGTCTTCTCAACTATTTATGCATGCATTTCCATTTGATATTACTTTAACTCATGAGCCTTCAATGGACAACTCATGAAGGCAATAGGGGATTCAATCCCCTCTTTATTTTTATGCATCAAAAAAGTAGATAGAGTGTTCTCAGAAGCATAGTTGTACATGAGAAAGTATTTGGTATAGTTTGGGAAAACTAAAATCGAAGCATGTGCTATTGCTTACTTGATCTCATTAATGCATCCTTGTCTTCTACATTCCAACAAAAGACTGCTTTTCCCTTCATTATATTTACAATAAAATGTGTCTTTTCTGCAAAATGAAGGACAAACCGCTGCAAAAAAATTATACCTTCCCAAAGAAAAAATGTACAATAGTCTTGCTTGATGGTAGGGAAAGACTTTGAATATACTTGATTTATTTGGGATCAATCTTGATATCTTGTTTGGACATAATGTGCTTGAGGATTTTACCTTTAGTAACCCCAAAAATTGACTTTTTGGGATTAAGAGAAATACCATGTTGTCAACACTTCTCAAGCACTTGTTGTAAATGATAAAAATGATCTTGATGTCTCTTTGAAAAGACTATCAAATCGTCATGGCATACCACAATAAAATTACCAAGAAAGTCTTGAAATGCAAGATCCATTGCTCTCTGGAATTTTGCACCTGCATTAATCAATCCAAAAGGAATTTTGCAGTAAGCAAAAATGCCCCATGGTGTAGTGAAGGTTGCCTTATGTTAATCCCCTTCACTAACCTTCACCTGGTTATAGCCAAAGAAGCCATCTAACATAGAGAGAATTTGTGAACTAGTCACTATATGTAGAACTCGATCCTTTACTGACAATGAGTAATTATCCTTCAGTGACAATTGGTTCAAATTCTTGAAATCCATACATATGTGGATTTATCCAATCTTTTTGTGCACTAGAACAATATTCACTATCCACATGGAATGATGAATAGGAAAATTTATTTGGGCATCCAACATTTTTTGGATCTCTGATAGAATGGGACTTGAGATCTTTGGGTTATATTGCCTTTGCTTCTACCAGAACGAAATATCTCCAACCTTTAGGGGAATATCATGTTTTACTTCTTTTGGCTAAATTTTTTTAAATCATCATATCGATATGCCAACACATCTATATACCGGTGCAAAAGATTTATGAACTTTTCTATTTGCTCTACAGTGCAAGACTTATCAATATTTACCAACTTAGGATCATCCTTTGATCGAAGATTGTATTTTTTAACTTCCATCGTTGAATCAGGTCCCTACTATTGTTGCTTCTTAATGTAGTGGTCATGCTTGTCAAAAAAATTCACCAATGAAACCAATATTTAGGGATCTCATTCCCTTTAGGTTGTAAGAATGTGTAAAGAGAAAAAATCGAACCCTAGTCGTTCTCCCCTCCCCACCTCCAAGGAGAGAGAAGGGAGAGTCACTAGGGTTGATGGTTTTCACTTAGGGGAGACTTTACATTCAAAAGAGGGGTTGAAACCCACAAGATCCAATCCCACGCAATGCAAGATTGGATTCTATATGAGTTTCAAGGGTTAAGACATCAAGGGTACCCTCTTTTGTAAAGAATGTAGATGGAAAGATTGAACTAGGAATGCATAGAAAGTGAGAAAGATTCGCTTATAAACTGAGTTAGGGATATAGGATGAAGCTGCGGACCTGGAATTAGCAATAAAATGTTGAGACGGCGTTGTCCTGCAAATTTGAGCAAAAGTTGACGGGACGATGGCGCCCGGCGTGCACACGGTCCTTCGAAAAATCCGCGAAACGAAGGGGGATCTGTTCGTCTCTGCACAAGGATTCCAGATCTTCAATTTCAGCCATGTACCTGCAACCTACACACAGAAAAGCGAAGACAATTGGGGAGTTAGGGATTAGGGGTTTGCCCTTAGGTCAAACCCCGGTTTTGGAATTAACCAAGAAATGAGAAATGTTGTAAATGTAATGTAAAACAAGTACTAATACCTTGTTGTAAGGATGTTTGTATCCTTATATGCGAAGGTATAGATGTTGTTGTTTGTTGTATGTTGTATGTTGTAGCATGTAATGTGTTGTAAGTGATCTCCTCTTCAATGGTTGAATCCTTGTCTTGAATGCAACACCTAGCCTTGAATGGAGACTTAGAATGATCAATTGCTTGAAGGAATGCTTGAATGCTTGAATGTTTGAATATCATTTTCACGCCTTTTCCATCTATTTTCCATCCATCCAAATGAGAGAGGAAAATGTATTTTATATACTTGCCAGTTAGGGTTAAAAGACTGATTTTCTCGACCTTAGGCCGACCAGGAAATGTTATTTTCCAATTTGCAAACAAAAAGGCCCGAAGTCCCATAGGAGACCGGGCCCAAAATAGGGCCAGGGACCAGGGCGCTGGGCGCCATGGTCCTGGGGGACCAGGGCGCTGGGTGCCCTGGTCCCACCTCCCGGGACAGCAGGGTGCAAGGAGGATCAAGCCAGGGTGCTGGAAAAATGCAGTTTTTGGTGTCATGAGCAAGTTTCAGGGTCTCCATTCAGGTTTAGTGTTGCGTCGCCATCATGAAGACCCAAATGCGATCGAAATTGCAAGTGTCACAATTTTAGGATGCTACATTTAGCCCCCACTTTAGCAGGAGTATAAGCGTACGCTCATACTTCCGGTAAAGTACAAGGAAACAATATTGAAAGACTTTCACCACGTCAAGGAGGCAAGATACACCAAGCCCCCAGTGAACTAAGGATCTTACGACTTCGATTGACAAAGTAAAAGGGAAGATCATGAGGGAGAACCATGACTATCAGTAGTAAGGTTCCCTCACTATGAGTCATGCAAGAAAGATATCAAAAATTTTCAAGGCAAAGCTAAATTTGTCAAGAAATTTTCAAGTATCTTGAAAAGATATGAACGGGATGTATGCCCCCCTACGTTAAAGGGATCGCACACGCCTTACCGGGGGTGATTTCTTTAAGGTAGTGATACATATAAGAAATAAGAAAGGAAAGGAGCACGTTATCGCAAGGATTTAGCCCCCAAGTGTGAGATAAGCCCAAGGATAATAGACACAAAACACAAAGCACAAGGTGACTTCGCTTTCCTTGGGGTCAGTATGCTATATGATAATTCATGTATATCATATGTATGTATGCATAATTGTTCTTCATTCCCCAATCAAGGAAGGTCACCTAGAAGAAGGGAACACATGTGTCTTTTGAGTCAACATGAGAGAGATCGAGAGATCTCAATGTTTTGCATCGTCCTCAAGTAGACAACACTAAGGACAACAAATAGAAGAATGAGAATAACACATAGAAGAAGTAATGAAAGAGAGGAGGAGAGAATCTGCTATGCTAATGAAACTAGTCTAGCACGTCATCTACCCCCCGATCTTGCTGATCAATGTTTCGGGAAGGTAGGGAACATGCTAGAGGAGGAACATCCAACACAGCAGATGGAGCTATCACAAGATCCAAACAAGGGCTATGTTCATATCCCAAGCCACGGTGTTCTTGTCTAGGAGCTAGGATAAGTGCTTTAGAAAATTCGTTAGATAAATGGTTATCAATATCAACAAGTTCATATTCACTATCAGAATGAACAGGAGAAGTAGCATTTTCATCATGAATAACATTTTCATCTATATCATCATCAAGATTTATAAAAATAGGATCTTTAACTTGCACAGGATCAAGACCATCATGCATCTTATGTTTAGGAGATTTCGGCTCAATCGTCGGCTGAGGAGAAAATGGAATAATGCTTGTTGAAGGTGTTTTTGGGGGTTGCAAAGTTTGAGCTCTAAGACGACGCTTTCGGCGGCGCTCACGTGCAGAATGATTTCATCTAGTCTTAGTAGGAAGTTGAGAAGATTGAGGAGGAGGAATGTTCTCATCCTTATCACTTGGGTGTTTAGGTTGTGGTCTCTTAGGCTGAACAATAGGAGAAGAGGAAGGTCTCTTCTCTCCATAAGAGGAAGGAGGAGGAACTGATCCATATAAAGGAGGAATATTTGGTTTTGGAAGGAGACCAAGTCCATCATGATGAGGAGGGATAGGTCTACTTTTAGGAAGTTTATTAATCATAGGTATAGTCACATCCATAGGGATGGGTTGGGAATCTTCTTGAGGAAAGACATTAGTTTTATCTTTCAAAGGAATAACTTCCTTCTCAAGAATGATAGGAATGTCAAGTTTGGGTGTTCTAGGTTCACTTAGAGATAGGATCATATCTGTTTTCCACTTTTGATAAGATTTGAAAAGATGATCACTTCGTGGAGGAAGAGATTGGAATTGTTTAGGCCAAAAGTAATCAAGAGGAACGCTAGAAGTTCTTTCAGCTGGTTTAAAGAGACTATGATTGACAGTAACAACTTCACCATTATGGGGAAATTTCAAACACTTGTGAATAGGAGAAGCAATAGCTTTCATGGAAGATAGCCAAGGATAGCCTAGCTTCACACGAAATTGTTCGGATGATGGAATAATAGCAAAGTTCACATCAAGGGATTTGTTATGGACCTCAATAGGTAATGTAATAGAACCAATTGCAGGAGAAGAAAATGCATCAAATAGTTTCACAACCACATCTGTTTTGTCATAGATAACTTGATTCAATTGCAAAGTAAAAAGAAATTCTTCAGTAATGACATTAACCATACAAGAAGGATCAATAAGCACTCCACGGCAAGGTGTGTTCTTGACTTTTGCAACTATATATAAAGGACCATCAGGTGCCCTGATAGTTTCACTGGAATCAAATGTGATGGAAGGTTCTTTAGGGATTTTCTGTTGCTCCACAAAATTAATCACATTCGGAGTCATAGATACAAGATCATCAGGTGAGACAGAGGAATCAGTAGTATCAATCGCATTAGAGGTATGAGAAGGCAATGGATCAGTGAAAATCTGAAGATTTTGGTTAGGAGGAGCTACAGATGTATTGCCTTTATCATTCACTCCAGAAACAGAGATAATATTATTATCAATCAAATCTTGAATTTTACCCTTTAAAGGAAAACATTTTTCAGTATCATGCCCAGGTTGACGATGAAATTGACAAAAAGATTTGTTATCAAAATAAGGTGAAGTAATCTTTGCAGGATCAATTTGCCTTATAGGAGGAAGAGTAAGCACATTTTGTTCCAATAACTTATTCATAATACTATGCAATGATTCATTCAAAGGAGTAAACTTTCTTTCTTTCTTGAAAAACTTAGAAATAGGAGACACACCTGATGCTGCATTCACATTGTTGTTGATGATGTTTTCATTGAATTTAATGGACTCTCTATTCGGTTTAAACTTCCCAAATGGTTGTTGACTACTATCACCCTTATCACTCGGAGTCATAGGATGTGATTGTTCCATTTGACTCACAGTTAGTTGATAATTGTGAAGAGTTGCGCACAACTGTTGGAAAGAAGTAAACTCAGAAAACAGGAGTTTTTCTCTAATGTCTTTTTGTAAATTAGAAATAAAGATTCTTTGAATATCATTGTCAGGCACTGGAAAGGAAATTTGAGCATACAAATGCTTATATCTACCAATGAAATCAGTCACTTTTTCTTTAACACCTTGTTTACAATGCATTAAATCAATCAAAGTAACTTTAGGACTTATATTGTTTTGAAATTGTTGAATGAAAGCATTTGCAAGTTGTTCGAAAGAAGTAATAGAATAGGAAGGCAACGAGCAATACCATTGTAGGGCTTTGTCTCTTAATGTTCTAGTAAACAATTTTGCAAGCAACCTTTGGTCATAAGCAAAATCAGTACATATTGTTTGAAAGGTCTTAACATGTGTTAGAGGATCACCCTTACCATTATAAAGCTCCAAATGCAGAATTTCAACATGTTTAGGGGGAATAGCTCGAACAATGTCAAGAGAAAGTGGACTCGCAACATCAAATGTGGGCACACTAAACTTAGATTGATTCATAGAGGCAATTTGTTGCTGTAAAGAAGAGACAGTTTGTGCAAGATTATTAATGGTCACTTCAGTCGAAGAGTTCATATTAGACGTGTTAGATTGTGATGGAGGTGTTATGTTATTGAAAGAAGGTAGAGAGTAAGGTGGTGGGACACTATGATAGTTAGTCATAGGAGATGATTGGACAGGAGGAACACTACAAGGAGGAATGGAATGATTAAACGAGTTGCCCCCTTGCGTCATGTTCATTTGTGGTGATATAATAGGAACACTCATTGAAGGAATGAATGAAGAAGTCGGATTTAATGAAGAAAGAGGGTTGATTGAAGAAGAAGGATTGCCCCCATGATTAGTGATCATAGGAGGAATGTCCTGTATTGAAGTAGTCATTATGTTTGATGTAAAAGTAGGTATACTAGCAATAGGAGTCGTCAAAGGAATAGAATGATTGTCTTGAGTAGGAGGTTGTGTATAACCTAAGGTTTCGGCACAACTTTTCATAGGCATCACATTTGAATCCACAATGTGTGCAATACCACGCAAAATATCAATTCCATTCTTATCACTTTGAAGCATACGTTTTAGACCCTCAATTAAAGGAAGAGCTTGACTATCAGGGTATTCTTGAGACATCCATTGTCAAAAATCGTCAAATTGGTTATCCAATTTTGAAAGTTGTTCTATAGAAACCTCATGGAGAGCTTCTTCATCATTAAGAGGATTAGAGGAATTACCCATGTCCTCGTTAAAAAGACCATTCAAATTAGGTTCCATCTCCTCAGTAATTAAACCTTGGAAGGACTTAATTCTAAGGCTTCGTCTAACGGGAATAGTGTAAGTAGGACTTATTGTTGTAAAACTCATGCACTAAAGAGAGAGAGAAGATTTTGAATTTTTAGAGGTAGAAAATTTCAGTAAAACCAGCCAATCTTCTAGATTTAAGCTGTTAAATACAATCAGGACAATCTCCCGAAATTTCAGAAAAAATGTCCGGGACCGTGGCGCTCGGGGTGCACACGGTCCTCGCAACTTTTTTTGAAATTTGCAGGGATGAAAGTTATGATGATTTTATAGCTAACCTGAAAAAATTGAGTGATTTTACGATCTGTAGATAGGCCAAATTAAAGTTGCAATCTCAAAATTGAACCCTACCAAGATTGTCGAAAAATGCAAAATTTGAATTTTGAAAAAGAGAGGGAAACCGAAATTTTGAATTTTATGATTTTAGAGGGAATACCAAAAGCAATGCAAGTTTTGAAATTTGAAAATTGACTCAATTTCACGCAAAATTCAATTCTGAAAGCGGAAATCAAAGTTGTTGTAATTAAGCACTTAATTTCAAAAGTCACAAATTGCAAAAATTTGAATAAATCACTGAAATTTCGAATGAATGCTAACACACTTTTCAGATTTAGGACTGTAAGAAACACAATTTTGACACAAATTTCAATTTCAACAATTTTTGAATGATTAGAAGCCTCAATCCAAGCAATCACTAGACCAACTTTGACTGTAATTTTGAAGGTGTTAAAATTGATAAAATCAGCCAAAATTCTGGATTTTAGCAGGAAAATACAGTAAGATCTCGCTCCCGAAATTTCAGAAAAAATGTTGGGGATGATGGCGCTCGGAGTGCACACGGTCCTCGCAACTTTTTTCCAAATTTTCAGGGATGAAAGATATTGTGATTTTATTGCGGAATCCAAAGTTACAGCCGATTTGGAGGTGTTTTGATTAGTGAAATTATCAGTCAAAGGTTGAATCAAGAGGGTTTCAAAAATTAGGGTTTTGACACTTAACCACTTAATTTTCAAAATTAACGCACAAATATGAATTGATAATTTGTAATAGAAGGGCAGATCTGAAACAAGCATCAACAATTAAACATTTCACAAGTTTAATTACTTAAAAAGAAAATTTAGGGTTTTTATGCAATTAACCTCTAAAATTTTGCCAAAGATCAAACATGGAAATGTAATCAAGGAATCCAATTTTCAGATCTAACTATGAATAATCAAAAAGGATGTTCATGTCGGGTTCACCAAAATGTAAAGCGGAAAAATCGAACCCTAGTCGTTCTCCCCTCCCCACCTCCAAGGAGAGAGAAGGGAGAGTCACTAGGGTTGATGGTTTTCACTTAGGGGAGACTTTACATTCAAAAGAGGAGTTGAAACCCACAAGATCCAATCCCACAAAATGCAAGATTGGATTCTATATGAGTTTCAAGGGTTAAGACATCAAGGGTACCCTCTTTTGTAAAGAATGTAGATGGAAAGATTGAACTAGGAATGCATAGAAAGTGAGAAAGATTCGCTTATAAACTGAGTTAGGGATATAGGATGAAGCTGCGGACTTGGAATTAGCAGTAAAATGTTGAGACGGCGCTGTCCTGCAAATTTGAGCAAAAGTTGACGGGACGATGGCGCCCGGCGTGCACACGGTCCTCCGAAAAATCCACGAAACGAAGGGGGATCTGTTTGTCTTTGCACAAGGATTCCAGATCTTCAATTTCAGCCGTGTACCTGCAACCTACACACAGAAAAGCGAAGACGATTGGGGGGTTAGGGATTAGGGGTTTGCCCTTAGGTCAAACCCCGGTTTTGGAATTAACCAAGAAATGAGAAATGTTGTAAATGTAATGTAAAACAAGTACTAATACCTTGTTGTAAGGATGTTTGTATCCTTATATGCAAAGGTATAGATGTTGTTGTTTGTTGTATGTTGTATGTTGTATGTTGTAGCATGTAATGTGTTGTAAGTGATCTCCTCTTCAATGGTTGAATCCTTGTCTTGAATGCAACACCTAGCCTTGAATGGAGACTTAGAATGATCAATTGCTTGAAGGAATGCTTGAATGCTTGAATGTTTGAATATCGTTTTCACGTGTTTTCCATCTATTTTCCATCCATCCAAATGAGAGAGGAAAATGTAGTTTATATACTTGCCAATTAGGGTTAAAAGACTAATTTTCCCGACCTTAGGCCGACCAGGAAATGTTATTTTCCAATTTGCAAACAAAAAGGTCCGAAGTCCCATAGGAGACCGGGCCCAAAATAGGGCCAAGGACCAGGGCGTTGGGTGCCCTGGTCCTGAAGGACCAGGGCACTGGGCGCTCTGGTCCCACCTCCTGGGACAGCAGGGTGCAAGGAGGATCAGGCCAGGGTGCTGGAAAAATGCAGTTTTTGGTGTCATGAGCAAGTTTCGGGGTCTCCATTCAGGTTTAGTGTTGTGTCGCCATCGTGAAGACCCAAATGCGGTCGAAATTGCAAGTGTCGCAATTTTAGGACGCTACAGAATGTATCCCTTTTTTTTGGATCTTTCTCAAAGACTATATCTCGGGAAGATGACCTACTACTTTCAAAGTACAAATATTCAAAGTTCTTTTTTTTCAAAAAAATTGATAATTTGATTATCATCATTGAAGACTTGCCAGGGTCTATAAATTAGCTCAATGGTGTGCTTATCTTGTTTTTAATCCTTATGGTGTATCAAAAGAGTAGCTGACACTGCCAATGAATCAACTCTATCATTGAATTCACGTGGAACCACAAAAATAATGAAGGTATCAAATTATTCAATACAATCCAAAACACTAACTCATTTAAGGTCAAAATCTGATGAAATTTTTCGATGAAAGTGAATTAATTTATTGTTTTGTTGGGTACCTTTCAATTTAATGTGAGATTTTCATTTTTTTTAAAAATTGGTCCCCGACATTCGACGAACAATAATGTTCGTTGCTAGTTTTATGATATTTCGTCGAATGCTTAAAGTCAACCTATTTCCAATGGCTAGCGCCATCTTAATTTGTGGTCGGCTAACAGGTATATGGTTTGATGCCCTATTTGATTGTTCTAATATGTTTAATTATAGACCTATTTGATGATTCCAATTGGCACTTGAGGTTGACATAATATTGCGAGTAATCCAAACATCCCTCTACAGTCACTTGACAAGGAATTTTTATGTTGTTTTAGTCTCTGATTTGAAGGCCACTATCCAACTGTCCCAAAATAGTGTCAGTTACAGTCTTTTGTTAAGCAAAGTTGTCTCACTTTGTATTCATTTTAAAGAACCATAATTGTTATCACAAATGTACTATTACTTACTGTATATGGAGTTGTTTGATAATGATAAACAAATGATGACTATTTAGGCCTGTCCTCACAATAAACTTTAAAAGTCTGACTTCTTCCAAATTTTGGAGTCTTCCATTGTTTATAGGCCTTAAGGACCTTTTGAACATTGCCTCAAGTGCCTATAGACATCCATGAAAGTACCTTGAGTCCCCTTGTGATCCATGTGGAAGGTGAACAATTGTAATGAGCATACAAAAGTTTGTAAGTCTAATCCTTGATGTAAGTTCACAAACTTGATGGGGTGTTGTTACAAAACAAAATCATATTGGAAAAGATTGCATTACAAGGTTTAATGTCTTTATTCCTAGAGTCTGATCCATATGGCAAAAGTCTAAATCCAAAGTTCATAATCCTTGTCAAGGTGCATTGACATCATGAATGGATGTGTAAAGCAACATGTTTGAAGCATGGTTTCATTGTTCTGTATTGTCCTATTGATCAAGAGTATTGTTCCTTTGTTCAAGCCTTGTATCCATGAAGTTGGCCTTGCTATGTGTTAAATCCCAATGAGACATTGTGCCAAGAAGCCCTTATGGGTGGGTTTGCTGATTAGAGCCTTGTTTCGACAATTTATCTAAATATTCAAGCTTGGTAAAGAAAAATCATGTCAAATAATATTAGTACAGAAAAAAATGAAGAAACACTTGCTATATTGTGGGCTAGATTGAAAAGAAAGGGTGATGGGAAATTTTAATGATCCTATGAAAGAAGATGATCATGCTCTAGAAAACACAGTTGAATATGATGGTACAAATACATTGATCCATGACTAGTGGCACAACTGGTCATGATGATGATCGAGATAACTTTAATGGTGTTCATGATTTACCTATACTTGAGAAGGCATATGAGCCCCTTTATGAAGGCTCTCAAACAACTCTTCTCTTTGTTGTATTGTTGCTGGTGAACTTGAAGGTTATGAATGGTTTATCTAACATAGAAATCTCACAGATGTTAAGATATGTTATATATATCATCTTTTTTCATCTATTTTTGTTGTTAGTTCATCACTAGTAAATAAAGGATGAAATATGTACCATTAATGTTCATTAAATTAATTAAAAAAATATTTTTTTGTTGTAGATTGATAGGTGAATTTTTTTACCACCATCAAATATTTTACCTCACTCATACCGAGATTTATCTGCCATTATGAAAGATATTGGAATGGAGTATCAAGCAATACATGCATGTCCCAGTGATCATATTATATATCATAAACAACATGAATTTGCAACAGAATGCCCGGAATGTCATATCAATAGATATCAAACAGATCAACTAACAAAAAAGGTGGCTCACAAGGTTCTTTGTTATATTCCCATTATTCCATATATACAATGATTATTTAGGTGTGAAAGCTTAGTGCAATTTATGGATTACCATGCACGAAATAGAAATGGAGATGACATTCTTTGAATGCCTGCAGATGGTTCTGCATTTAGGGACATGGAGGAAAAATGGCCACACTTTAAAGAACAACCTCGTAATCTCAGGCTTTCATTGGTAGCAGATGGTGTCAATCCATTTGGAGAGATGAGATCTATTTACTTGGTGTGGCTTGTTTTTGTTATCAGCAATAACATTCCTCCATGGATGTCAATAAAAAGGGAGCACATAATGTTGGCAATGATTGTTCCAGGTAGTTATTTACATCTATTTTCTTTAACATAGTAGCACTCATTTGTCTTATTTGTTGCATAATGACATATCTTTTTCATTTAATAGTCATGCAGATTAATTTATATATATTGCAGTAAAATGGTTATAATTATTGTGTAATGTTTATGCTCATTCAACTAGGTAAGTACGAAGTTAAAGATATGAATGTATATATCGAGCCTCTTATTGACGAGTTACTAAAGTTATGGAATGGCATCACTATGTATGACATCTCTAGACCAATAGGACAAAGACAATTTCAATCCATGCAATGCTTGTATGGATGATTCATGATGCCCTAGGGCTAACACAATTTTGTGGTATGTTATAACGTTCAACTGCACTTTAATGATATTTAATTTTATGAAGTAGATATCATGCATGTTTTGTAAATAATCTACTCATTATATATAATTATAAAAATTGACATATTTAATCCAATTATATATGATCTTGCAAGTCTTCAAACAAAGGGAAAATTTGCATGTCTAGTTTGTGGTCCAAAGATGAAATCTCATCATTCAACAAGTTTAGGAAAGTAGGTGTTTGATGAGTATAGGTAGTTCCTCCACAGAAATAATAAGTATCAAACTACAGAAAAACATCTTTTCAATGGGAAAGAAGAGACTACTTCAAAACCACGAAGAATGACACCTCACCTATGGAAGTTGGAATATAATAGAATTAATCGTCAAGGTTATACATCAGATTAAATTGTTTATCTATCATATATGATATGTTTAGAATTTATATTTTTATATTGTGTTTTGTTGACTCATGTTGTAATTGACAATGATTGTCGTTGTTAGTTTGTTTAACTTATATGCTTCATGAAGGTCATCAAGGCATTAAAGGTCGGCTTCCACAGGGACTGAAAAGTTATCCCAAACAATGTAGTAGGTTGCCCTGCTATGAGAAGCTACAAATAGTGCATTTGTTTGATACAATACATATCGGAAAGAATTTAACATAAACATTGCGGAAAATATTGGATGGAAGGCATGAAAAAGAAAAAATTATCAAAATTTGTAGTGACATTCAGGAAGCCAATCATGCAATGAAAAATGTCATTCAATTAAATATCGATGGAGACCAAATTAATATAGTCATCCTTCCTTGGTTATTAATGGAGTAGCAAAGCAATTCTATAAAAGAAGTCATACGAAAAATTCGATTTACCACAGATTTGTTGTGAACATAAACAATATCATAACAAAGAAAGGTGAATTTGGGTCAGGGATGAAAACATATGATTGGCATACCTTGATTAAGGTAATTATATATATATATATATATATATATATATATATATATATATATATATATATATATATATATATATATATATATATATATATATATATATATATATATATATATATATATATATATATATATATATATATATATATATATATATATATATATATATATATATATATATATATATATATATATATAAACTGCATGTACTTTTTAGTGTATTATGTTTACTACTTTTGGATAAATAATGAAAAGATCATTTTATAATTATTGCAGTATGTTCTACCTCTATCTCTCTGAGACAACTTCGACAACAATGTCAAGCAAGTTATATATGATCTTGGAAAATACATGAGGTAAGTAGCAATATTTGTTCAATTCGTTGTATAGATCATATATTTTTTATTTGTTTTACTTGTTATGTAATATATTGTATGTTTTTGTTAAATCTCATTAATATATTTGTGCCTTGAATCACTTGTAGATGGATGTCATCTAAAGAAATCCATTAAGAAGATATAAATTATTGGAAGATAAAAATTCCTCATCTAATGTGTGAAATGAAAAAGTGTCTACCTTTGATATTTTTTAATGAACAAGAACACTACCTCATACACCAAATTGAGGAGATTGAATTGTGTGGACTCATACACACAAGGTCAATGTGGATGGTTGAGAGGCACTTGAAATTTTTGAAGGCTTTGGTTAGACAAAGAGCATATCCTAAAGGTTCTATGGTGGAGGGATATATGGTATACCAAACCATGGTGTACATTACTAAATATCTTCCTAAGTTTGCAACAAAGTTCCATGTAGATCGCATTTGGGATCCCAACTCCATTAACAAATTCAAAGGGGAGTACCTAATGGGGAAAGGTAGATTGAGGAAAGTGAGAGGTAATTATAAGATGGTCATGGAGTTTAATTAGAATACATTTTACACTTGGTTTTTATGTATATTGTAAATATTTAATTATTAATCTTCAATATACATCAATTATAAATTAAGGTCATATATCGTGGTAATTAACTAATTATACGTCATTTGTGGATTTCAATTTTTTTTATACAATTGGTCGAGAGTGGGATGCACTACACTTGTACGTCACAAATAATCTTGATTGGATGATGGTATGGATTGAACGATGTCAACAATTTGGTCGCGTATTAACATGGGAAGGTGTGGCTTCATTGGTTAAAAAAACTCATCATAATGGAGATTCCAATGTTACACCAAGGGAAAATGATTTAGCATATGGTTTAAGAGATAAACAGGTACATATAAATATATTAATCACCTATATTATTTAATTATTTTCAATTATATTATTGATGTACATATATGTTGAGTTTCTTTCTTTGCATACAATTGACCAAGAATAAATATGTTTGTCAACTGATGATGCAATAATTTTTACATGTTTGACATATTGCAGGTGAAACACCATGAGACTATGTGGTGCAATGGTCGTAAATTTTAAATCAAAAAGTTGGATGACACGAAGAAAACCTGTGATTCTGGGATAATTGCAGTCTTTCAGGTGACTAATATTTCATCCAGAAGCAACATAAATCTAGAAGTCTCAAAAAATTGATACTATGGGATTTTGGATGATATACTTGAGTGTGACTTTAAGTCCTTCAAATTAGTTATGTTCGTCATTCAATGGTACAGGCTACGATTGAATGAAAATGATCCTGAGAGAACTGTTATTAAACATGATAATGGATTTACCATGGTTAATACAAGGTCGATCGAGGGAGATGGAAATGAGCCCTATGTTCTACCAATCCAATGTGAGTAGGTATTTTACTCAGAGGTTCCAGGTAAACCGGGTTGGTAATTTGTTGTTAGACATGATCCAAGAGGAAGTCTGATAAATTATAATGTGGTGGAAGAAGAAGATACAGAAGAACTAGAAGATGATGTAGATGATGATCAAGATCAACAACTATTTGATGATGTGCTCGATGAAGATAATGAAGAAGAGGAACTAGATCATGATGATGTAGGAGTTAATGTTCATGAAGATGTGTCGCGTCGTAAATTGTACGCACTTGCTAGGGTGGTACAATTTCACACCTAGTTTAGCACCCGCCTATGTAGCGTCGTAAATTGTACGCACTTGCTAGGGTGGTACAATTTCACACCTAGTTTAGCACCCGCCTTAGTGCATTTTACATTTTGCATTGCATTTCCCCTTGAGCACTTAATTAATCAAATTAATTAGGTCTAAGGTTCTATTTTATCATCTCCCACATCATAAAGTTGGGCCCTTTCATTAAAGTGTGCCCTTTTCATTTTATTCCTCCTATACATCATTTAATCAAAAACCCTAATTAGGTCCTATTTTGAACTTGGGGGCTTGATTTCGGGGGTCAAAACATCTCGAAATCACCTGTAACTTTGGGATTCTCTCTAAAATCATCATATCCGACAGTCCTGAAAATTTGGTGAAAAGTTGTCAGGACCATGGCGCCCGGAGTGCAACATGGTCCCGGACATTTTTCCCGAAATTTTAGGAGCGCGATCCAATCATAAAATAAAGCTTAACCCCAAGAAATTGGTGGGAGATTCAATCTCTAAGTCGGCCTAAAGTTGAAATTAAGACCTAGGGTTTCATACATAAGAGCTCTCTTTCTTCATTTGACAGGATCCGATTTTTGATTTCAGGACCTCATATGCGGTGAAAGAGCAGATCTTTGAAGACTTCAACAACATCCAACATCTTTCTATCAAGCATTTATCAATTTCATTCATCCATTTAGGGCTTGGAAGACATTGAAGAACAATAGGAGATTACCGACTGAAGATTGGCTTGTACTCCTCCCTTGAGGGTTGGGTATGATTTCATGTTGTTTCCATGTCTTTGCATAAGCTTCAAATATCCTTTATCCATGCTTTAGATCACTTTGCATCTTGATTTAGAGCATTTACATTATCATTTACAAGCAATTAGGGTTTACTTTCTAGGTTGCTCTAGTTTGCTTTCTTGCATTTTAGGACCTTGCACACACACTAGGTCTGCACACACAATACATTTTACAATACAACTTGGCTATTCGTGGAGGTGGAAATCACCAAAGAAGGGGTTTGACTAAGGCAAAACCCTATATAGCCGCCCAAACACCTTTTCAGATATAAGTGCAGGTTTCGGGACTTGGACGACGCCGCAAGTTACAGATCCGGAAGAAGCAGACGGAGACCAAACAACACACCAAGTTTCAGAGAAAAAGACCAGGACAGGGGCGTGGAGCGCCCTGGTCCTGCCAGGACAAGGGCGCTGGGCGCCCTGGTCCTCCTGACAGACAACATTTTCAGCATTTTTGACAGCTTTTTCCAAAGTGCAAAACAACAGTTTCCGGAGTAGTTTCAGGGGCAGAATCAGGACAGTGGCACCCGCGCCCCCATCCCGAACATTTTCAGTCAGATTTTAACTTCGGGTACGCATTTTCATTCTTGTCTTATCCTTGTGTTTACAGTTTTCCATCATTTAAGTTCAATTCTGTAATCTTGTTATTAGTTCATACTTGCACTTTGGGGTTAGGGATTGAACTTGCATCATTTTATCTTTCAATTACAACAAGGGAATAGAAATCCTAATAGGTATCCCATGGCTCTCTCTTCCACAAAAATAAGTAGCCAATTGTGTGATACCTCTAGGCTCTTTCGTATTCCACAAGTGTGTGGTTGAAAGTGAGATTTGGGCATGTTTGCTTAGTGTCACTTTTTCTCCTACACATTTTTGGTGAACCCGACGTGAATCCCAATCTTCTCTAATTCTGATTTATGTTTTCAAATTTGAGTATTTATGCTATTTCAAATTCAAATTTGTATTTACAAGTGTTAATTTCTTGCAAGATTAAAAAATTTAGAGGAAATTTTTGCTAAAACCCTAATTTTGTTGAACTTATGGATAGCTTAATTTGGATCAATAATTTCAAATCTGATTTAGGAACTCATTTGAATCATAAATTTCATTTTCTAAATCTACATTTTAAGTGCTTGCATTGGTTAAAATTAAACATTTCCTTCTATTTTGCATGTGTTATCATTTGAAAGAGGAAAATTGTTGTCATGATGCATTCATTTCATAGATGTGATAATGGGATAGCTTCCCTTGTTTCAATTTTTCCTTCTCCTAAAGAACCTCCCCCCATATATAACAACATTTTAGTACCTAAAAGAGTTTCTACCAATCCCTTTGAGACTCTCCCATGCTCTAAGGATGAAGACTTTAAGAGTGATCTTGACAATTCTCCTAAAATGTGCCCTTCCTATTTAGCTATCCTAGAGGAAGAGAATAATATCATAAACACCTTTCTTAATGTTACTTTACCTTCCCTACATGATGCCTCTCTAAGTGAAATGGTATTGATGGACATTGACTTATTTTCTCCTAAAGTTGGTCCTTCCAATGGGGGCATGTTAGTTCAACAAGAGGTTATGAACACTTCTTTCAAAGATCTCCTTCCTAAGCATGAATCTTTGGAGAAATATGTTCATGTTCCTCCTAAAAAACACTCCCTTCATGAGGATCCTTTTGTGCAAGAAGATGACATTATCCCTACATTTCCTAGTGATGGCATTTCCTTTTCCAACAAAATTCCCACTAGAGATGATGAATTAATGATAAATGCTTACCCTTCTCCTAAAGTTTGTCTTACCCATAAGCATCCCTTAGAGAAAGAAGGTGAACTAATAAGCAATTTCCTTAATTCTCTCTCCCCTAAAGATCATATTGAACATATTTTGAGGAAAAAGGATGAGTTTAACACATCTATTGATGCTCTCCCTCCTAAGGATGAGGAATTAATAAACAATGTTATCTCCTCTCCCGAAATTAACAATACTTCAAACATTCCTTTCAACCACTTCACTATTTGGGATGAACCATTAGAAGAAGGTGTAGATTATTCTCTCTCCCTTGATAGTTTCTCACCTTCCTTGAATCTCAATCATCCTCCATCTCCCTCTCCTCAACTTGGTTCTACTCATAAGGATACCCTAGTTCAAAGCAAGATGGTTAAAATCTCTTTCAAAGATCTCCCTCTCAAAAGGGAGACTTTAGAGAGTAATGTTGATCCTTCTCCTAGAGAGTTTATTCCCCATGTAGATCCTTTGATGATAGAGGATGATATGACCTTTCCTAGTATTACTCTTCCTACTAGAACATCAATGCCTACCCCTTGTCTCTCTCCTAAAATTGATTTAATCCATGATAAGATTTTAGTGCAAGAGAAGACTGTCAATAATTCTTCCAACACTTTTATGCTTTCCCCTAAACCATCCTCAATCAATTTGATACATGTGAATGAAACACCTAACAAACCTCTCTTCACTGTCCAAGGTGCTTGTCCTTCTCAAAATTCTCAACCTTTGAATAAGCCTATCTTAGTGGTTCAAGGTGGTTATGCTAATGATTCTTTTTGCACTCCTAAGAAACCTATTATTACTGTGCAAGGAGGTTATTCTACTAAGAGCCCTTATGAGTATGCTAAGCAACTAACTAGAGAGAGTTATCATGCGGTTGCTCATACCTATAACACAAGAAATAATAGGCAACCTAATCCTCCTGCAGTTATCCCAACTTCACTTCCTCCTTCCCAACCTATTCTTCCTCAAGCTCCTCGGATTTCACAAATGCTTAGTAAGGACTATGATCTTATTGAACAACTTAAAACTACTCCAGCTAAGATATCCCTTTGGGATTTGATCCAAACTTCTTCCGCTCATCATGGAATGTTACAAGATGCCTTGAAAGATTTGAATGTTCCTCCACCTAATACATCTAGTAATATAGCGTCTTTGGTTAACTCTATGATGAATCCTAAAGCTCAAATTGTGTTTACTCAAGATGAATTGCCTACTAGTGAAATTCAACATCAATATGATCCCTTGATGATTGTGGTTATCATAAATGACACGGCTATAAGACGAACACTGGTAGATAATGGCTCTGGCCTTAATGTGTGTAGCATTAATCTATTGCATAAAATGAATGTGGATACATCCCTTATTGAGCCTGACTCTCATCCCATTCGAGGCTTTGATAATGTGGCTAAGTCTTCATTAGGTATTATCACCTTACCCATCACAGTGGGACCTATTACTTTGCCTACTCCTATCGATAAAACTTGTTATTAGGGAGACCTTGGATTCACGGTATGCAAGCTGTCCCCTCTACATTGCATAGACAAGTTAAATTCATTTATAACAATAAGACATATACCTTGATAGGTGATACTAATTTTCAAGCTTGTTTGCAAACATCTACTTCCAAAGGGAGTTCTTCTAAGCCTTCCTCTTCTAGTGATGACTCGTTAAACAAGATACCTATGGATGAATCATCACCCTCTGATAATCAAAATTCTTTGGATGAGTCTAAAGCTCCTGAAGAAGATCCTTCTCGACTTGAGTTTACACATGAAAAGGCTTTTGATCCTGAGAAGGTTCTCGCAGAAGACGATTGGGGATCCCTTGACTTTAATCCCACCTTTGTAGGTGAGTATAGGGTTCCTCCTAGAGATCTTAAAGGTAAAAAGAAGGAAGAAACTAGAGATAAATCAGTCTTACTTGAACCTATGAGCAATAATTTTGTGGCCGCTTCTCAAACTTCTTCTCCTCACACCTTTAATTCTGAAGAATTTGATTCTTTGTCTTATGAAAAACCACCTTCTCTTCCTGAAATGGCTGATCGTTATGGTCGTGGTTTTCGCATTTTTGCTAAGCATGGGTATCATGGAAATGGTTGTGGTGCTCATGAACAAGGGATAAAAGTTCCTCTAGAGACTAATTTTCACAATTATGCCTTTGGACTCGGCTATAATCCCTGCAAATGTACCAAAGCATCTAAAAGACCATCTCTCAATGTGAATGCTATATTTAGTAGTGATGATGATCTCACTTCAACTAAATCATCTTCTACTTCTATCATCTCTCATTCCCCTCATAAGGAAATCTTGGCGATGAACAAATCTCTTTATGAATCCCCTCAAATTTCCAAATCCACTTATGAATCTTTATTTCCTATTCATCATAAAGTCCTTTCTTCTAGGGATAAGGCTCTAATAAACTACACTCATCTTTCTTCTAAGATTTCTCATAACTTTCCTTCTTCAATTTTTATCATTTTATACATGTTTTTGATCTCACTTATAGTTGAGCATTTAGCATGTCATATTCAAATACCTCATTCAATCTATCATGTCTTTAAATAACATTAATGGCTATTATGTTGCTCATCATTATGTGACATTGGTAGCTCATTTACTGGGGGCTCATTGTCATTCATGATGGTACAATTTCGAGTGCAATCATATTTTTTTTGAAGAAACATAATAGCCTAATTTTCTTGTTCCTATGGGGACAAGAGTGATTTCATACATCTCTTCTTTTGCTTATGTCCAAATCTCTCCCTAGAAGATTGTGTAAGTCCTTCTCATTGTCCTTATCCTTGGGAGGCAATGATCTTTCCTTATTCTTATCTAAGGATCCACTTTTTCCTATTTTGTGGATGGTGTGGACTTTATTACTTGATGTTATGCCTTGTACGCATTTGTTGTTGTTTGTTCAAGGATTCTCTCTTACAAGAGGTGTAAGTCCTTGACTACAACCTCTTTTGCACTTGGTAAAATACATCCATAATGATATCACTCTCCCGATTGGGTTAAAAAGAGCGTCATCCTTCATTAAGAATCACTTTCACCTCACAAAAGAAGGAAGTATTGCATTCTTATTCTCTTCTTTGTCTTATTCTAGAAGATGTTATATTTGTCCTCTCGGGGATAGGTGTCTTTTTGTACAAAGATCTCTTCTCCTCTAAGGATCTCCTTTACACATATTACAAGATATCCCTTTTCAACTATCTTATCCTTGCTTAAAGAGTGCAAAGCTCTCTTGCTTGGATCTATGACATTGTTGCATTTTTTGGGTATCTTCTTTTGTAATAAAGGTAGGTATCCTTGTTCTACTTTACTTATGACATAAACATTACACTTTTTGAGCAATGGGTCATTCTCGGAACCAAAGCACAGACTCTTAGAGCGAGATGTCTCCATTTTTCTTTTATGCAGGGTGATTATTCTCGGAACCAGAGCACAGACTCTTAGAGCGAGATGTCACGCTTTTGTACTATACATATATGGGTTGTAGCATACTCGGGCATAGACTCCTATGAGGTGCTTCTAACCTCCCTTACACACACATGCACGAGGTTGAGTGGAACTAGCGGCATAAGGCTAGACTTTCTCACTCTCCTCCCTTACATGGATCATCTAGACAGACTCTAGGGGCTAGTTTTCCATGTCCTTTTTCCCATGGATCACCTAGACAAGATCTAGGGGCGAGAAGTCCATGTTTTCTCTCGCACTATTCTTCTCATGGATCACCAATGTGTGTATTCATGCTTTTTTCCTTTCTTTTCTTCTCTTTGCATTTTCTTTCCATTTACATCCTTCATCTTGTGTTAGAGAACTCTCAAATCTTCACACTCTTTGTTGTGTTGGAATTGAGATTAGGTCCTCTTTCTTACCAAATGATTCTCCATTAGTTTTTGATCTCATATCAAATCTTCTTGTGAGCATTTGTCATCGGTATTCTTTAACAATTCGAAGTGGTAAACATGATACCCTATTTCAACTCACTAAAATTAGCAAGCCGAAATAGGGGGGGGAATATAGCTACCCTTGAATTTTCATCACCTTCCTTAGTAAGCATTAGGTGATTTTGTGATCTAACACGTGTGTTTTGTAGGGTGCGGTTCCTAACTGTGTACTGCAGATACCGCTGGGGGCTTCGTTCGACAGACTTATGGATATATCCTTTTTCAAATAATGTTTACTTTTCTGTACTTTAGCTTGCATATGCACGTAGTGTTCATATGTCCGCTAAAGTGGGGGCTAAATGTAGCGTCGTAAATTGTACGCACTTGCTAGGGTGGTACAATTTCACACCTAGTTTAGCACCCGCCTTAGTGCATTTTACATTTTGCATTGCATTTCCCCTTGAGCACTTAATTAATCAAATTAATTAGGTCTAAGGTTCTATTTTATCATCTCCCACATCATAAAGTTGGGCCCTTTCATTAAAGTGTGCCCTTTTCATTTTATTCCTCCTATACATCATTTAATCAAAAACCCTAATTAGGTCCTATTTTGAACTTGGGGGCTTGATTTCGGGGGTCAAAACATCTCGAAATCACCTGTAACTTCGGGATTCTCTCTAAAATCATCATATCCGACAGTCCTGAAAATTTGGTGAAAAGTTGTCGGGACCATGGCGCCCGGAGTGCAACATGGTCCTGGACATTTTTCCTGAAATTTTAGGAGCGCGATTCAATCATAAAATAAAGCTTAACCCCAAGAAATTGGCGGGAGATTCAATCTCTAAGTCGGCCTAAAGTTGAAATTAAGACCTAGGGTTTCATACATAAGAGCTCTCTTTCTTCATTTGAAAGGATCCGATTTTTTATTTCAGGACCTCATATGCGGTGAAAGAGCAGATCTTTGAAGACTTCAACAACATCCAACATCTTTCTATCAAGCATTTATCAATTTCATTCATCCATTTAGGGCTTGGAAGACATTGAAGAACAATAGGAGATTACCGACTGAAGATTGGCTTGTACTCCTCCCTTGAGGGTTGGGTATGATTTCATGTTGTTTCCATGTCTTTGCATAAGCTTCAAATATCCTTTATCCATGCTTTAGATCACTTTGCATCTTGATTTAGAGCATTTACATTATCATTTACAAGCAATTAGGGTTTACTTTCTAGGTTGCTCTAGTTTGCTTTCTTGCATTTTAGGACCTTGCACACACACTAGGTCTGCACACACAATACATTTTACAATACAACTTGGCTATTCGTGGAGGTGGAAATCACCAAAGTGGGGGTTTGACTAAGGCAAAACCCTATATAGCCACCCAAACACCTTTTCAGATATAAGTGCAGGTTTCGGGACTCGGACGACGCCGCAAGTTACAGATCCGGAAGAAGCAGACGGAGACCAAACAACACACCAAGTTTCAGAGCAAAAGACCAGGATAGGGGCGTGGAGCGCCCTGGTCCTGCCAGGACAGGGGCGCTGGGCGCCCTGGTCCTCCTGACAGACAGCATTTTCAGCATTTTTGACAGCTTTTTCCAAAGTGCAAAACAGCAGTTTCCGGAGCAGTTTCAGGGGCAGAATCAGGACAGTGGCACCCGCGCCCCCATCCCGAACATTTTCAGTTAGATTTTAACTCTGGGTACGCATTTTCATTCTTGTCTTATCCTTGTGTTTACAGCTTTCCATCATTTAAGTTCAATTCTGTAATCTTGTTATTAGTTCATACTTGCACTTTGGGGTTAGGGATTGAACTTGCATCATTTTATCTTTCAATTACAACAAGGGAATAGAAATCCTAATAGGTATCCCGTGGCTCTCTCTTCCACAAAAAGAAGTAGCCAATTGTGTGATACCTCTAAGCTCTTTCGTATCCCACAAGTGTGTGGTTGAAAGTGAGATTTGGGCATGTTTGCTTAGTGTCACTTTTTCTCCTACACAAGATGATATCCGTGTGGATGATGATATTATCAAAACTGATATTAATGACGATGATGATGATATGACCAATCCTTATAATGTTGAATCTAGATCAGATGATACAGACAAAGAGTTGGATGAAGAAGAAGATCAATTCCATTTAAATGTATGAGTTATGTGATTATATTATCTATTTGATAATATAATTCTATCAATAGAATTATATTTGACTTATATAGTTACATAATTAATTCATGTTGTTTTTAATTTTTATGTCATTACATAATTAATTCATGATGTTTTTAATTTTTATGTCATTACATAATTAATTCATGATGTACTTTTTAATGTTTTTAATTCATTATCATAATGAATAGTGTTTTGGGAAATTTCATGAAAGATGACACATTGATCGTAGTAGTGAAATAATTGCAAAGTCATTTAGATTTTTTAGACCAATCACCCTTCGCAATGTCATTTTTAGGATCATCTCCAATTTGATTACTAGGAACTTTGGGACTCATTCGCCCTTCTGCATATAATTAGTACCTTAGAATAATGTGTTAATGAGATATTTTCCTTACTCCATGATGGTGACATGTTAGCAAATTTAGACTTCATCTTTTAAGCCTATTTTTTTCTTAATCTTCTTGTGCTATGACTTGACTATTCATATTGGTTAATCTGTTATCACGTGGTAAAAAAACCTAAATAAATAAATGTGAACAAAGTTCTTAATGATTATAGGAGGGAAAGATTTAACATGCAGATGGACTCATTTGAAGTGTCTCTATGTTTCTAGCATTGAGGAAGATGTGATTTCTAGTAGCACTCACTTTTATGTCTTTGCAGGGTCGAAAGGATAATAATTTATTTTCATGATTGATAAAATATGTTTCTTGAAGTTCCCACCTATGAAAAATTGAAATTTTAGTGTCATGTCCTATTTTACATCAATTCTCTCTTTCCCCTTCCTTATCTCTTGACATGTGGATGAAAATATTAGTAAAATGAATCTTTATGTGTCAAAACATGTTTGGAAAGCTAACAAAACTTTTATGCCTTGATGTATAAGAAATTAGAAACTTATGTGTAAATAAAGTCATTTATAAGTGTTATATGAAATTCGTATGTCTGAAAGTTAGGTAAATATCTGATTTTATGCAGTAGATATTATTGATGGTGGGTGTTTGAAATATATCTCTCTTCCTTTTTCTATGTCTTCCTGAGATGTGAATTGCAAAAGTACTAATTACTGATATAAAACAAATGTATCTCTCTCCCTTTTTGAAGAATGAGTTTTCAAGGACTAAATTGTTCACACAAGCAAGCATGTCATTGAAATATTTCATGTAAAGTGAATGCGTGCATAAGTGGAGGAAATCCTTTGGGTAAAAGACCTATGTCCCCAAAGTTTTCATCATAAATAGGTTGTGTAATAAGTCAATTACATTGATAAAATAGGCAATCTTAAGAATAAATTAACAATGGTCAAATGTTGAAATTAATGTGATGTTTGACTCTATGACAACTTCTCTATGTTCTAGTTGGATAAAGGAAATGATCAATCCTTGTCATGACAAAATTGAGTATACCTTGGATTGAAAAGTGAAAGATATGTTTGGATTAGGAATAGTACTAGTAACAATGTGTTTCTCTTTCTCTTAAGGAAACATGTGATTGATATTGAATACAACAAATTATTTAATTTTGAATTCTTCATGTTCATATAATTTGGAATTTGATTCCTTAGATTGATTAAGTATGTTTTTTTTAATAAATTTTTTTTTGACATGTGAATTTTGGAGATATGTGAGTGGCAACATTATTTTAAATTCTCCCTTGGATGGATATGTCAACTACCCAACCTCCAATGCTATATAACAGTATGATATTTTTATAGTTAGTCTAATTGAATTTAACTTTCCCTATGAAAGATCAATTAGACAAGACACAACAAACTTATAAACCTCAAATGTATCTTGATGGTCAAACTATGTAACAACATGCAATTTCTTCACATGGTGACTTAGAGTAGCAATTATCAACCATAGATAATTATAACAGAGAATTGATTTGGAAATGAAAAATCCACAACACATTTGAAAATAAGACAACTGACTTTTGTATTGTTTGAAAATAAGAGTCTTTACAACTGATTAATTATCATATATGTTTAGTATATCTTAATATGACAAAATGATTTATAGGGAAAATAAGAGTTCTTTCAATGAAAAGACATGTCTTTCTAAAAGAGAATAATTTTAACAAGAACTAATTATCTCTAATGAAGATATTAACAAACCCCAAGTGGTCAACATATTCTTGAGTTTGGTAAACATTAGTATTTGCAAAGAGATGACCCATCATGCATTAATAATCACAAAGAAATTCCTTTGCACAAGTTTTAAAAATGGCAATTAATTCCTTGGATTAATAATCACAAAGGACCAATTTGACAAGAAGATAATTCCACAACACAATTGCAAAGAAGAGAAATTGGATCTTTATATTAATCTTCAAAGTATGAGTACATGGTATACTGCTTCCTCTAATCTATCTTCTATTCTATTTTCTAATGTCTTTTAGAATACGGTCTTGGTTTCTCCTTATACCAAATGAGGAGAAACGACAAGCTTCAGACCGTTTACAATTGCATCCTTTCATAACTAACAACTTTAGATAAAACATAATAAACTAACACATCAGGAAGATAACTAATTTTTTTTTTTGGAGAATATCATGCTTGAAATGAGGAAGAAATAACCCCGGGGTCTAATTCATCATGTGATTTTTTGCTAGTTTGCTCCTTTTCTTCGAGTACCTATTTCTTCTTCTAGGAAGACATCTTGGTGGGTCTTAAGTACTCCTCTACCCATTCTAAGATTTGAACATGAGTAGGTCATTGGTAATGGAGAACATCTGGCATAATAAACAAATGGTCTTTCTATTTCTTGCTAGTAATTGCTTGAACTTCGACCACAAACTTTGAGAATCTATTTTGCAATACAACAACCCGGTCTAGGAACATGTTAAAACTTTTAACACTGAAGTCTTTATCTTCCTTCAAATGGTAAATGATCCGCGAAACCGTGTCTTTATACTCTATTTTCCATTCTTCCAAACTCTTTACATGACCCTCTTTATCAATGAATTCAGGGATCGTCCAATGCTTAATAGTATGAAAGGAGGATAATTTTATTTTTATTCTTCCTTCTTCATGTTCTATGTAATCTATTTCCTTAATAATAGTTTCGAACATTTCCTTTGTTTCTTTGATTTCACTAGGTGCATCTGGATCCCTCTGAGTAACCTCATGAAGCCTGATCAAATCATAATGAGAGGGCTTCAACCTCCTGGAGAGCTCATCTAATTGTGGCTTATGTTTAGCAAATGTTGCTAACATGTCCAATAGAGTATGGTATCCATCATATACTTCATCACATTTACTAATCACCAAATCAACCTTGCATGTCAGTACTTGCTCTAAAGCATTTAACACCTGCTTAGGGATTTCCTGTAAAAGCATTCAATTCATACTTCTTAATTGGTGATTTTCCTCTGCATACTTACCCATTTTTTCTTTTGACACTTCATCATCCTTTACATCAATTGGTACAGAGGAGGCATCCTTATGTAGTAGTAGTGCCTTGCTTTGGTTATTTCTTTTTAATCTTTGCATTTCTTTCTTCAAAGCAACATTCTCAAGGTACAATTGATTGATGGCTCTGTTCATTTGTGTCTCCCTAGTCTACGCCTCCTCTAATTTCTCTTGCATATGTTTGGCCTGGTCTTTATTAAACATTTCTCTGTGCATTAATTATGTATTTGATACCAAAGGAGAAGTATTTTCCATTGTTTGCACTCAAAGTAATTTGGGCTTATGAGGGCCCTTAAAACTCACCCATGTGGCCAAAACTTTAGTTTTGGGATTATAACCTGATCCACTTATCTTCTCATTAGTATCGAACTCAGCAACAAATGTAGGGTCCTCTTATTTTCTAACTTGGTCAAGCAACAACAAATGTTTGAGAGTCACCCCTGGAACAATGAGCATATTACTTTTCTTCACCATCTCTCTAGCCTCTTCCAAGGTACAATTGACCTCATCAAGATGAAACTCCTTAAGTGTTTGCTAAATAACCTCCTCATGTCTAGATTTTTCAATCCCCGTCAAATTCAATCATTTTTTCTCCTCGAAATATTTCATTTTCATTTGAATCCAAAAGTCCTTGAATTTTTGTGTTTTGATAGTCTTCATCGTCAACAAATCTGGCTGATATGGCTTCCCTTTCATCCATAAAATCAATAGGTTCTTCGCCTTCTGGAAGTTGAGCCTTATAGCCATGGAATTTCTCTTGAAATATTGATGGAGAGCCAAGTGATCTATCAACCTCTTAACCTTTATCAAGCTCTTTGAGTGCACTAGAAGCTTCTTTAGTATCCCCCTCTCCTTCTGAATCATCATAAGGGACTATGGTTACCATCTCATCTTGTTTTTGCCTCTTTAAAGGGGGAGAATTTGATGCATTATTTGAATTTGAATCATGGATAATCAATTTTCTATTTTGGAGGATCAGACTTAACCTCTTGTGATACACTGCTTGTAGCTTTTCCATATAGCTTCTCAAAATATTTCAAGCACAACTCCATCCTCAATATTTCATGGGTTTGATCATGATGTTCAAATGTGGTTGCCCCTTCTTCTATCTATCCTCTTCCAATTTCTTTAATAAGTTACACTTTTTCCCCATTTGCAAAACATCTTGAGGAGTCATGCAATTACAGGCAATATCTTCCACCATGTCAATTTGATGTTTAAATTCTTTCATAAAAGAATTAATATAACCTTTAGGGTCATAAACCCTCTCACTTCCATCCTTCAGACAATATGCTTTCTTTAAATAATCCTGAACTTGTTCAAGGGATCCAGAACCAATAAACAATCCATCATACCTGACAACATGGGGCAAGAAAGTCCCCTTCTTCCTTGGTACATTCACTTCCTTCTCAAACCACATCATCTACCAAATAAATTCTAAAAAGGCAACCCTTTTTGATATAAAAACTGACAATTGGTGGGGGGCCTGCTTGCATCCATATACCTTAATGAGAGTATGATTATTCTTGAAGATCCAATCAACAAAATTATGAGTGTGACCCTTTTCTGGGTTGTATTCCAATGGCCTAAGAGCTGCCCTTATCTTAGAAGGAAGCCTTTCAACCTGAACCCCAAGTGCCCTGAATATCCATACAACAAAGGCATCATGAAATGCCTTGTAATCACAGTCTCTACTATTCTTGTCCCATATCCTACATTAAAACTGAACTAGGAGTCTTTTTCCCTGACCATCCACGGTAGTTAACTTCATCATGTGTCTAAACACATTTCTGTTTTGGAAGAGTATTAAATGACACAATAGAGAATAATTCTTAAAATTTCTACTAGTATTCCAGTAAACCAGGTTATTGTGCAGAATTATTTCAAGCTCACTGGCAATATCAAATTCCAGGTTAATGTTAGGGTTCTAGATCCTCATGGACATATACATTAAATCCACTAGAATTCTATTTCTATGATTATCACCCAAAAATTGACACCAACCATGATAGGTTTTCTGAAAGAAATCCATAAATTTGAGTGTAGGAAATGGAGCCTTATCATTCACAGCCATTAGTCTGTTATCCTTGCCTCTTTTCTTGAAATAATCTACCTCTCGTAGTCCAAAAATCTTTACCATCCTTTCATAATCCACCAGATATCCTTCCCTGTCAATCTTGGTAAGTGTCTTCCTATTCAGGCCAAAGAATTCTTGAATGCATGATCTTGTGATGACCAAAATAGGGTTTCCGACAATTTCCCTGACTGTTCTGGTTTCTTTTTTATAATTACAGGCCAAGACCTCAATAAGTTCTACATTTATACACACATTTGGCACTATGACCTTCGCTAAGTCAAGATTCTTAGGGTTGGACTGAGGCACTTTCTCATCTGTATTATAGTAAAAATACCAGAAAAGGGATCTACCAATGTGAGGAATGTCATCATCTCTACATTCTCCCTAGGCATCTTGAAACATTATTTTAGTTCTGGTATCTATGGACCCTGGTAATGCATCTAGAAGGGTTTTCTATAAAGGGACCTTGGGCTATTCATTTTTTCCTACATCCTCCTTGTTCTTCCTAGGCATTTTTCTTTTAAATGCAATTTGAGCAGTGGAGAAGAAGATGGACTTACTTGTTCATCCCTGCCTATAACTCCCTGCGACTTCTTACACCATCTCGGCTCTCACTTCCGCACTTCTTTGATGCTCAATTTCCACTTCTAATGTGATTTAAATCGAATTCCAACTCCTTTAATTCAAGTTTGCAACATTTAATTCTTTTTGGGCCTCCATATGTGTGCACTGTCCACTTAAATATTGCTGATGCCATTTCACAAACCCACTTTGTTCATCCTTACAAAATGGCAACCTTTTCACCAATTCACAAGTGGTAGTTGATTCCCTTCTCAAAATAGCGTTGAGTTCGTTATTTTGCAATCCTCAGTTTTGTCTTTCACGAAATGGTGATGTCTTTGCTATTTCGCAAATTGTTATTTTAGCTCATGCGAAATAGCGACAACTTCGCTATTTCAAATCCTTCATTTTTAGACTCCATGAAACTGCAAAAGGTTCACCATTTCACATCCTTTGTTTTTTGACTCTTGCAAAACAACGAATAACATATGAACATAGGTCCTCATTGATTGCACATGCTATTTTAAAACTTGTTCTAAAAGTTTATGAGGTATGGATCATGTAAAAATATATAAGGATATGAACAAACCCATGGGATGGTTTTTGGGATAATTAGGATAAATATGATTCACAACTTTCACATTTTGATAGGTGGGAATAGACATTTTATCCAGGGTACTATTGTGAAAATTTTTATAAGAAAACTTTTGTAGCTTCAACCTTTGTGATTAGTTTAATAAATTAGGGTTTATAGCATGGTTAGGGTTACAATAAGGGTTGGGGTTTATATCATGATCAGGGTTAGAATTAGGGTTAGGGTTTGGTTTAGATTTATTATTATAATTAGGGTTGGGGTTTAGTGTTAAGATTTTCTTTATAGTCATGGTTAGAGTTTTATGTCATGGTTAGAATTATGTACTTAGGGTTAGGGGTAGAATTATGGTTAGGGGTTGGATTATAATTTTAACAGGTTTTGAGTTTACAAATAGGGTTTTGGTTAGCATTAACGGTAGGGTTGGAATTATCGCTTCCTCTAATCTAGTTCCTATTCTATTTTCTAATGTCTTTTAGAATACAGTCTTGGTTTCACGACCAAAATTATACACAAATTGACCTGAGAATAGACCTAAGACATATCGGCATACCATATTCAGTTTTCATCCATTATCCTACACACCTCTCACTTCATCTTCATATCTGTAAGATAGATTTGATTTAAGCTTGTACCAAACCTATCATGTATCTACCTACCAAAATTTCTCACAAGTTATCTAGATCTCGTATCCCTTTATCTCTAATTTGTCTTTTTTCTTGGAAGTTTTCCTTCTCCAAATAGAAATTCAAATTAGCCTATTAGTGGAATATATTAGTTGAGGATTCATAACTACTCCTAAGTTGGTTTATTGCACCTCCTACCTATTGGCTTGAAATCATTAGTCTAATTCAAGTTCAACATACCAATGAAATCTGAATCATCATTATTTAATCTATCTAGATATACTTTTGACCTTTTTTGGTTTCACTATCCCAAGCATCAAACCCATCAATCCAAAAATCCAAAAACATCAACCAAGTGTTATAACCAAATACTACACATCACCTTTGTCCAAGACATAACTAATCATAGTCCAAATAACATAAAAAAACATCATGAATTGGTCTGATAAAATTATCATAGAAGTTAAAGCATATATGTCAAGCCCCATGCATCAAAGTTATCCAACCTCCAAATATTCATGTTATACTACCCTCCATTATCTTACAAGACCATGTCATCCAAACCAACCTATCAATCATATCAATCTAGCTTATCCATGCCTCAAGGTTATCCAACCTCCAAAACATTCATGTTATCACGTCAATCACCACCACATACCTCACAATTTACAGATCTATTCTACCAACAAACCATCTTACCTATCCATAAGACTTTTGATTGTGTAAAATCAAAAAATATATTTCGAGATCTTATTGACCATTGTGACATCACCATCAAAGATCATCCCATATATTCACCCAAAAATAACCACATCAATTATATCCATAGCTCACCAAATGAGAAATTAGGCAAAATCATCCACCTATGTCCAACAAGGGCTCATTCCAAAACAATTGCACCAATAATATCCATTTACATAACATATCCATCTCAAATGATTGCATAATAGACTATCTAGAAGAAGCTGAACCACAAGTAGCCTCCATCTCTCCCACTATTCCTTCATCCCCTAAATCTTCACAACAACAATTAACACAATATCCATAAAAAAAATCATCCAAAAATGACACCTTTCATGTTTATATCCAAGGACCGTCTATAATAGATAAGAATAAAATCCAAGATAATCCAATTCTCCATGCAAACCCCTTCTATGACTCAAAAATCCTATATTTAACATCATCATGCACTCCATTGCTAATCAAGCCTACACCAAAAAATCCTCTTCAAAACCCATTCCTATCAAGTCAAAATATCATATTCATCTAAAAATCCCCATAAATATCCAAATTTATACCCCATCAGTAGAATTGGATCTATGTCAAGAGGATAGCCCAAAACATGAAGAAATAAGCCTGAAATGAATCAATATCAAGATACCAAAACTCTCAAGTCTCCTCCAATTATTGACCAAGATCCCATCTATCTAGAATCTAGTCTTGATGATTTAATCATCCCTTTTTATTCCATCCAAGATGATCCCATCCCATCTTTAAAAAAAGTATATCTTCCACTCAATCTAATGATTCCATTCCCAATCAAGAGAAAAACATCCCTTTTAATCCCCTTCATGATCCCATCTTTACTACTTTGTCCAATGATATTGTTGCATATAAAGATCAAAGTATCCCTCCAAGTACCATTCATAATATACTTCATAAGAAAGATCAAGATACTGATTCCATCCCATCCAATTATCTCATTCAAAATCAAGAGAAAATTACCTCTTCCACTCCATCCAATGATCTCATTCCAAATTAAGAGAAAAGTATCCCTTTTAATCCACCTGATGATCCCATCTTTTCCACTTTGTCCAATGTTCCCATTTCATATCAAGATCAAATAAACCCTCTAATTCCCATTCATTATCCTTTTCCTAAGAAATATCAATATATCCCTTCCATCCCTCCCAATAATCCACCTCATTGCCAAAATATCCCATTCAACCCATCTCATGATCCCCTTATAAGTATCGATCAAAGTGTCCCTTCATTTCCATGTTGTGATCCTATTCTATTTCAAGAAACCGGCATCCCTCCTAATCCCCTCCATAATCCTAATCCTCCTCAAAATCTCATCACCCCTATCCAAAATATTCATGAACCTCATACTTATCAAATGGGTTCCTCTACTTTGATCCAATCCAATTTACTTCATGAGACTATCATTCATTCCATATCATACCCTCCTCAAAATTGACTTGCATCTTGTTCTAAAACATAAAAGTATCCCATTAGTAATATAATTTGTCAAAAAATACATTTTCAAGGAAAAGAGTTAGGCCTCCATGAACAAGGAATTTTTGAAATCCTTCATATGAAATTAAATTTCAATTATCATGGCCTTGGTCTCATAGCTCACTCTCAAGACATTTGTTTCCCTACTAAATCTAAAGTCCCTCCATCTAAATCCAAACATTCACATTCCCTATCCTCCAAATATATATTGAACACTTATTTTAATTCTAATTTTAACCTAAACCCTAGCATAACCATAATTCTAACCCTCACCCTAACCATATGCTAAACCTAAACCCTAACCCTTATAACCATAATCTCAAAACTAATATTAAACCCTAAGTCTAACCATAATCCAAATCCAAACCCTAACCTAAACCAAAACCTACCTCAAACACTAACCATTATGTAAACGTCAATCATAACCATAATTCCAACCCTATCCTAGGTAACCCTATCCCTAAACCCTAACCCTAACCATAATCATAAAACTAAACCAAATCCTAATCCTAATGCTAATATTAACCTTAATCCTAACCTTAACCCTAACCCTAGCCCTAACCAAATATAAATCTTCACCCTACTCCTAATTATAATTTTTATCCCAACCCTAATAGTAATTCCAACCCTACCCTTAATGCTAACCAAAATCCTATTCGTAAATCAAAACTTGTTTTAATTATAATCCTAACCCTAACCCTAACCATAATTCTACTCTTAACCCTAACATAATTATGACCATGACATTAAACCCTAACCATGACTATAAAGAAAATCTTAACACTAAACCCTAACCCTAATCATAATAATAAATATAAACCAAACCCTAACCCTAATGCTAACCCTGAACATGATATAAACCCTAACCCTCATTGTAACCCTAAACCATGAATAAATCTTTTACTTATAGTTTAATAAAACACTATTTTTAGAAGGCTTGACATTAGAAAGATAAGTGTTAATTTTAGATATTTTATATGAGTTTCCTAGGGCCACCCATTTGTTATAAATTGCCTATAACACTAAACTGTCCCACTTGTGAAGCATGCATTGAAGATCACAATTCATATATGAAGAGCACATCTTGTTTAAACTATCCATTTTAAAATAGAACCAGAATCATGAATTATTAAAAGCCTTCATGGCATAAGAAAAGACTCAATCATATCATATCCTTATCTACCACCTAGATACTTTGCACCATCTTCTCTTATTGACTTGGCATATATTTACATATTTACATCTATCTTATATTTAAGCTATCATGCAAACTAAAGAGATTACTTAGAGGAAAAGTTGCATGATATTAGATGTTAGATCAAACTCTTTAATCAAAAGCCAACTAAAATGGACAATAATATTACAACACATTAATTTAGTGAAATGCGCATATTATTCTAGAATGTCAAATCAATTTCTAATGTAGCATTATTATTAGATTATTATTTTTAGGCCTTGATATCTTCTAGGAGGTGTTCAAATAAAGTGTTTTGTAGACATTTTATGCTTCAAGTTTACATAATAATTAAAATGAAGGAAAATAATTCGACCCAAATTGTATTTTAAATTGAAAAATAAAATTTTCTTTTAAAAGTATAAAAATGAACTCTATTTTAATAAATCTCGCACGCACAGGAGCAGAGAGTTAGGGCTACAACATAGAAGGCATAATCCAGTTCTATAATCAATCCCAACAGAACCCCCATTGGCATAATGACTGCAAGAATCACTTGAAATACCAAGCCGCCCACAAAGCATCCAGACAGCCAAAAAATGAAAAATGGAGGGAGAAAGAGGAGGAACAAGTGCAAGTGCTAGCAAATCCACTGTAAGTGTTGTATTCTATATTTTGGTCAACTCTCATTAATCTTCAAATCTACTATAAATTCCTTCCAATTTACTAAACAAGGTTGAAATGGTAGCATGTGTTTTTACATTGAATGGGTGAGGCTTATTGGGGCAAAAAATTGTGTTTTTTGCAAAACCTACAACAAGCATTGTGCCTTATGAACCATTCATTATAGAGCCTTTTATCTCATAAATTAATTAACTTGATTCAAATAACTTGATCTTGTGGCAAACCTAAAACAAGGAGAATGTATGCAATCAACCTTAATCAATTTTGGATGATGGGTTTTGACATAAAGTTTTTTAAAGTTATAGATATTAGTTTTCCACAATCCATAATAGTTCTTGTTATAGCTTTTGGATTAGATTGTGTGAGTTTATGTGCATCAATGTTTCGAATCACACTCTGTGATCCATCATGATGATGATAGAAAGCTCATGTGATGATGATGGATCACAGAGTGTGATCCGAAACATTGATGCACATAAACTCACACAATCTAATCCAGAAGCTATAACAAGAATAAAGTTGTTTAATCTAAACATGGTTGAAGGTCAAAGTGTACTAGAATATAGCACCAAACTATTGGGTATCCAAAATTAACACATGGATATAAGGAATGAAGAGTTTGTGCTAGAAGAAGCTAATCTAAGCAATCTCATGAGTAAACTATTTTTAGAAGGCTTGACATTAGAAAGAATAACATTATTTTTTTAAGCGAAAGGTCGAGGCCTATAATATATTAATATAAAATAAGAAGAAATTACATAGAGATTACAAGATCCAAACTAAAAACACCTCGACTAATATTGCCGAACTATGGACAATAGGAGATTTCCAACCTGCAAAATTGGAAAATCAGATGTTCATGCAAAAGGTAAAATAGCATGAATAGTGAACTAGTACGACAAACCTTTACATTTTTGTCTACTATTACAATAGATATATCCCATTTGATCTCCCACTCAATAAATTGGAGCAAAAGACTAGTCCGATAAAACCATTAAAGAAAGGGTTGTGGAAAAGTATATCCAAACCTATATATGAAAGATAGAAGAAATAAACGTGGCACTAAGTCAAAAAGAAAGAAACCCCTATTCAAGAAACCACCCCACCAGATATCTCCAACAAAAAGATCATATTTTTTAAACTATAAATTGAACTCTTCCCAACTAAAAACAAAGGAGTGAACAAAGGCCCCAATTATTAGCTTGGTATAGTCTTTTGAATGTGTGATATCCATAACCACTGAAGCCAGCCTTGAAGCCATCATGCTTGGAGTAGCCACCGGATGTGCCATAATCCATTCTTCACCTATGAGTGTCCTCATAGCCCATTCGACACTTCCATGTGGTATTGCAAATATGTCAAACATTCTCAGTGGGTGGACATTTGTGTAAAGACCCAAGTTTTGCGTTCTCCCCTAAAGATGGATTCTTGATGCTATAATAATTGCTTATGAAGGTAGACCACTCAAAATTGTAGAACACTGTTTGTAATGAAGACCCCGAAGCCAGAACACTCCGCAGAGATGAATTTAACCTTTCCACATTGTAAAAACTTTTGGAAGATAGATATATAAAATTACACAACCAGTGAGGAAGGACATTGGAATTCCAATAACTCATGTGGAGTAGCTTTGTATGAAATCCTTACTATATCTTCGACTTCCATGTTGGTAGCCTTTGCCTGCATCAAATTAAATGCTGAAATGATTTCCATAATGTCATACATAAGAATACCCATTATACAGGATATGGATTATTTTTCAAATCCTTCACCACTTTTGAGTAGACTATTACTCTGGTTCTTGATTGTCCATGTGTCTTCCTATCTCTGGCCCGATGTCGTGAAGTACCACCTCTTTGAAAAACATGCTCTTTAATTTCCATGTTTGAACATTGAGAGATGTTATTCCGAACGTATGAGCCAACTAATTTGAGTTGGTTGTACACCTCGTACATGAGCCATTATTTCCAATTACATTATTGTACTAAATACTTCGCATCCAGCTGAAGTGGCATGCCAAGTCACGGGAGTACATTTTCAATTTTGTCCTACGTTTTCAGTTGTGTCCTACGTAATAAAAAAGAAACCTATTTTTTGGATAATAGATTTACATCTTCTCTCACTAATTTATTGCATAAAAGGTCTTTCTTGCAATCAACAACATCAAAATATATTAGTAAAATGATACTTAAACTTTGTTCAAATCACTCTCCAAGTGCTCCATTAGAATTCTGCCTTTGTGGAGCTCCCTTGATGAAAGAGTATTCTCTTTCTCTTCTTGTTCACATCCCCTATTTTCCAAAATGTCTGCCATCTTGTTGGCTTCTCTATGGCAATGCATAATCCGATAGGAATCTAGACAAGAGAGCAACTCTCTTGCTTCCTGAATGATATAATCTAACTGTCAATTGGGGGTTTGAGACTTGATCAAAGCTGTGATAATTATCTGAGAATCCCCTTCAATTATAAGATTCTTGACCTTATTTTTAATTGCTAATTTAACACCAAATAGCAGAGCCCTTTCTTCTAGCAAGTTGTTGGTTCCATTTGGTATCCTCCCATAGCCTGCTACCACCGCATGACCTTCTGGATCTTGAATGACATAAGATGACATACGTATTAGTTTTATCAATGCCTTTTGAAATCAAATCAAAGTCCATGCAAAATAATCAACCAAGTTGAAGGGTGTGGAAAACTAAGTGCATCTTCCGGGAAACCTCTACTAAGTACATGATCTCTTGTAGATGCTCTTTGTCACCTTATAGTTATGCTCACCCACGTCTTGATGGACCATGAAAAACCTCAAGGAATTTTTGGTAACTATCTCTCTCATTCGATGGAGTGTAGGTACCACCAAATAGGTATTTGTTTGATCTGTCTTCCTCGAGCGAGGGAAATTCAGGAAGAGAAGAGGAAAGCGTGACATGTAGTAGGTCTAAAATAGGAAGATCAACTAGAGGTGAAAATATTAGAAGAAAATTTCATAAACGCATGAAATTTTTTCTTGCTGAAGGGGGGTCATGTTCTTATGATGATGAGAGTAGTCACTATTATGTGATGATGACATCGCATATTCCGCAAAACCTCTAGATATGATAAGGAAGACAAAAAACAAATGTAATGAAGAAATCCTTCAGTTATTATTCATATTGCCTCAAACAAATGAGATAAGAGAAAGGGTTAAAATATTGATTGAGAGAGTATGAAGCTTGCAAGTAAACTGTCCCGAGATCTTTAATTATAACATAAGTTTATTTATGGTTTTATATTATGTACTCTTTTATGTCATGAAATAAAATGTGTGTTGTTTTTACAGGATTTTTTGCATCCTCATGATGTTGTTGTTAGCAATTGACACTCAATTGGTTTGTTTCACTATGTTGTCATTGATGGCAACACGGTATATTGTTCTGGCTTCATGTTTTGGTTCAGTTGTGTACCGGCAGGCACTTCACAGACACTACACCAGTGTCGACACTGACATGATAGAAAGATTTCTTTGGTTATCGACAATCCAGGCTGACATGGTTTAAAATATGGTTATCGGTATTGGAGGCCGATGTGAGAGTTGAGAAATACAACACCACAGGAGCCCAAATGATCTCTGCAAGCTGAATAAACCTGTTACAAGGAGAAGCAAGAAAGCAACAGAGAAAATCACAAACACAGGAAAATGCTCAAGAATGTGAGAGCTCTGTATTCACAAAATTGTGTGTAGAATAATGATACAAAGAAAATAATTCAATCTCTAATAGGTCAAGAAACCCTAGGCTTGCACATAATAATTAATAAAAAAATTAATTATTATGCACCTAATGTTAGCTTAAGTGTAAAAGAGATAAAGGGGAACTTAATTAATTAAAAAAATGTTGTTTAATTAATCAAGTAAAGACCTGATTACTCTAACACCCGCCCTTAAGCTAGACTTAGGGAGAAGCTAAAACCTAGAACAACTATTGAAAGCAAGAAAGATGGGTTCCAACAACAAGGCCTGATTAGGTACCCAAATACAAGGAAATCTCTATGAAATGGAGAAAAAGGAGAAAATCCAATGGGAAAAAACTCCTCTCCAAAAAGAGATAAAAGAATATGTTGAAGGAGATATGAAGGAAGGAAGGCCTCATAAAGACCCCCCAAGGACAACTTCCTTCGCCCCAAGCATAGAGCATAACTAAAGATAGCGCAGTGATGCAAAAGGTTTCATGAAGATGTCTGCAACTTGCTCGGCAATGGGAATGTACTCCAAAATGAGAGAACCATCCTAAATCAACTGGTGGATGAAATGCATGTGAAGCTCAATGTGCTTCGCCTACTGATGCTCTACCGAGTTGCAAGAAATGTGATTAGTATTCTGATTGTCACACCAAAGAATAGTGGGACTATCAAGAGGAAAACCAAACTCAGTCATCAATTGTCGAAGCCATAAGATCTCCTGACTTGCGAGCACAACAACTCAGTACTCAACCTCTATAGATGATAATGCATGAGCAATCTGCTTCTTGCAAGACCATGTGATAGGACCAAAGCTAAGACAAAAAATATAGCCAAAAGTAGATTTCCGATCATTGACATCACCAGCCCAATCTGAGTCAGTGTAGCTAACAATGTGAGGTTCCCCTGATGTGTAGTGAATGCCATGAGAAATAGAGCCCCGAATTTACCGCAAAATACATTTGGCAACTTGCCAATGACTCTCATGAGGATCATGGGAGAATCGAGAGACAAGGCCAACCACAAAGGAAAGGTCAGGACGAGTGTGTGTCAGGTACAACAAACTGCCAACCAACTACTTGTAAAGTGTAGAATCTACTGAAGGAGTGGAGCAAGTAGTAATCAAAACAACCCCTGACTAAAAAGGAGTGGGAGCAGGCTTGTAATCAAGCATGCCAAAGTGTTGAAGCATGTCAAGAGCATACTTCTTATGGTAAATGAAGATCCCATCAGAAGACTGAATCACTTGAAGGCCAAGAAAAAAGTGCAGAAGACCGAGATCTGTCATCTCAAACCGGTCCATCAAAGCTCGCTGAACATGTTGAATCATAGAGGATGAGCTACCTGTGATGAGGAGATCATCAACTATAGCACAAGAATCAGGATCTCACCTTCAAGATGTTGAATGTACATTGTGTGGTTGGAATGACAACGTGTGAAACCAGTGGAGAGCAAGAAAGAGTCCATCTTCTCATACCAAGCCCGAGGGGCCTGTTTGAGACTATACAATGAATGCCGAAGTCTGCAAACTAAAGAGCTATCCTATATAAATCCCTGAGGCTTCTCCATATAGATTTCCTCTTGTAGATCTCCATTCAAGAAAGCACTCTTCACGTCCATCTAAAAAATGGGCCATCTCCTAGAAGCTGCAAGGGATAGTACAAAGTGAATAGAGTTCATCTTGGCGATAAGGGCAAATGTATCAAAGTAATCAATACTCTCAACTTATGAGAAACCCTTCGCAACAAGATGTGCTTTGTACTTATCAATTGAACCATCAATAGGATACTTGGTGCGATACAACCATCGACACCAAACCATATTTTTTCCCTTAGGAAGAGGACATAGATCCCAAGTATTATTCCTCATCAAAGATGAATACTCCTCATCCATAGCACAATCCCACTTAGGGTGTCCTGTTTCCTCTAAAAACCTCTAAGGACCATCTGAAATGGCATGACTCAAAAGACTAGAACCCATAGTATGAGAATGGGTGCGACGAGTATATGAAGGATCACCAGCCATAGATCCTACTGCATCAATAGTAAAGCAAGCCCACTTGGGCATCTGAGGTGGAGGTGGGGATGGTGGATCATCAAAATCATCCTCAAAATAATCCTGAAGAGATGCAGTGGGAGGAGTAGGAAGAGGGGTAGACACTGGAGACAGGGTATCCACTGTGGGAAGGCGCTCATCAAACTGAACATCCCGTCGAAACAGGACCTCTCTAGAATCAAGATCAAATAACCTCTCTAGAATCAAGATCAAATAACCTGTACACCTTAACATCCTCACAGTAGCCAACAAAATAAAGGGGTCGGCTCTTCCACTCCATTTATTTTCTCTGAGCATCAAGAATAAATGCCCATGCCTCACTACTAAATACTCAGAAAAAAGAAACATCAGGCTTGTCATGAGACCAAGCCTCCTCAGAAGTCATATGTCGAATCTCCTTGTGAGGCATCCAATTCTGAATATACTTGGCACAATTGACTGGCTCAGCCCAAAAAGACGAATCCATGGACCTGGACTGAATCATATAGTTTTCCATCTCCCGTAAAGTTATGTTTTTCTCTCAGCGACACCATTCTGCTGAGGGGTGTAGGGAACAGTAAACTGATTCTGTAAACCATGCTCAGTGCAAAAATCTCTGAAAGCCTGATTCACATACTCCCCCCCATTATCTATACGGATCCATCGAATAGAACAACTAGACTGCTTCTCTACAAATGTCTTGAAGATTCAAAATGAATCAAAGACATTAGACTTGTACTTAAGAAAGTACACCCATGTGTGTCTGGAGAAGTCATCAATAAATGTGAGTACATACTTGGCCCTAGAAAAAGGAGTAGAGAATGACATGAGGTCACTATGAATCAACTCCAAAGGTGCCAAAGCACGAGGGGCTCTTCCCTTTGGAAAGGGATCTCTGTGATGCTTGCCAAGCACACAACCATGACAAGCACCATCAGTGGAGGAAATCGGTGGGAGACCAAGAACAAGTGCCTATATACTCATCTACTGAAGATATCTGTAATTGACATGGCCCAAGCGCTCATGCCAAAGCTTACTCATTGAATCTACATGTGCTATAAGAGATGAACTTGCACCTGCAGAGGGCTCAAATCCTTCAAATCCGTAAAGACAAGATGCAGTATCAACACTCCTAGTTGTTGGCATTATAACAGACAAGAAGAAGGTTGGCATTCCAATTACAATGAGAGATTGTTGGCATTTCAATAAGGATATTGAGAAGGTTGTTGATGACTATGGATATAACTGATTAAGGATGATTACTATCTTAATATTATTATTTTGTCATTGATGTCAAGAAATTGATTTTCTAATTCAGTATGATGTTTCCATATCTTAAGAAGTGTGATTTGATGAGTATAATGATGTCGGTAAAAGACACAGAAAGAATATGATGAATAAGGGGATAAGTTATTCAATGGGCAACTATTATTGAGTTAGACAATGATGAGATCATGATGTTTAGATTGTTTTGATATCCTACATATGCTATTGTTTGAAAGGTTAATACTATACTATGTTACCGAGCAAGGAACCTAGTCGGTAAACCCTAAGGTTATCGCTATTGGTTAATGAAGGCAGAATGTCTACCGAGTGAAGTTTAGTATTTACCGAGTTACAACCGAGCTATAATAGAATGCATTAAATGTTTACATGTTATATTTAATGAAGGAAGCTGATGAGCTGGAGCGGATTAAATGATTGGTAAGCCGTGTATGAAGATTGTTAAAGAATCTATGGTAAAGAAAGATCGGTAGGAAGATGTACAACTCAGATTGAACCGCTATACCCTAGCACAAGTTCCAAGGTGAAAATGCAAGTTCCAAGGTGGGGTAAAACATTTTCAGATCGAAGGATACATTGAACCTGGACAAGATTGAAGATCTGATGGCTATGATTGATCATGCGAAATGTGATCAAGGAGATTAAGCGGTTGGAAGATTGTTTATAAATAGGAAACTGTTGATAAACAATGTATGCGGGAAAGTGTATGCATAGGGATGCTACATAGTGATTACCGAGCATAGAAGCTTGAAGACCTATTTTGATAACAGAGTATAGAGCCCAGCAGAGGGACAAGACAAGTCCTATGAATTGATTGTATTGAGAAAATAAGAATCTGCTTAAGCATTTTTAGATGTGAAGTTGCAGACATATTTTTATTACTATTATTTTGAGAAGTAGCAGAAAATCTCTTAACCGAGTGGACTTAACAATCTTATTTGTAAAATCCTCTAGCAAGGTGACATTCTGATTGAGTGTTTGAAATCCTTTAACAAGGTCACTTCTAACAAGGTGAAGATCCTAACAGATATGAGGGAAATCCCTTAACCGGGTCACATCTAGCAATGTGTTTGTTATCTTTAACAGGATTTGCTTTTAACCGAGCATACTCTAGAAGAGTATATTTCTTAGTGGGTCCGAAATCCCACAGTGGTTTTTCCTTATTTGGGTTTCCACGTTAAATCTGGTGTTATGAGGTTTATATTGTTCATATGCTTTTGAGTTTGCATGTTTGACAGTTTTTTGGTTATATGACTAATATATATGTTACTAAGGTTGAATCTGATGTTTTTATTGAATATTAAGTTTGTATGATTCACCCCCCCCTCTCATCTTGTTGGCTATTGGATTTGTACTAATCATATTTAGTATAAGAACTATCACTAGTAGCCACAACCAAATCAGAGTCATGGAGGTCCCGAATAACCACATCATGTGGTGAGAACTCAACTGTCTTAACAGAGCTAGAATGTAAAATTTGATAAATGGATAAGAGGTTCATCGAGATGTCAAGAACAACCAGAACATCCTGCAGAGTACCCCCATCCAAAGAGACAGATCCTGAACCCAAGACTGAAAGCTGAACAGATTCACCCACTGTAATCTATGAAGTACCACAAGAGGCAAGAGAAGTAACCAGCTATTGAGTGTGAGTTATATGGTGAGAAGCATCATAATCTAAAATCCAAGTGGACCCATAGGTCGAAGCTCGAGTAGTGAGAGCATGACCTTTCTCTGTGGAAGGAGATGTAATGCTACTGCATGGCTTCCTCTAAAGCCTCTAATCATTTCCAACACCTGGAAACTGGATGTCCTTCCTTGCCACAAAGACTACAAGTATCTCTCGATTTCTTCTTAGTCTTGGAGGAAGACTCACCAGACTGTGAAGATTTCCCTTGTTTCAGAGGAAATGGTGGTTTAGAATTAGACTTAGGAGGTGGCTTGGAGGAATGCTCACTGCCTACAAAATTCTTCTTTGGCTTCGGTTTCAACTTTTGCTTCTCCTAAGATGATTGAGAAACCAATGCTTTGTTCTTGGACCCTGGGAGCATGTCCAACTGAGAAAGGCGAGACTGCTCACGAGACAAACACTCACAAACCACATCAAAGGTAGGCATGGTAAAATGAGCACCCAAGCTATCCATGGTGGAGTAAAAAGTAGAGGCAAAAAACTGAAAAGGACCCCGAAACTTTGAAAGGATCAAGTGAATGAACTCTGGGCCTATCTTGATCTTTCCACACCCCTGGAGAATAGATCTGGTAGTCTTGAATTTATTCAAAAAGTCCTCAATGGTGCGAAAGGAATCAAGTGACAAGGAAACCAACTCCGCCTCAATCTATAATGTCTGGATCTCATTAACTCTCCTGAAGAGAGTCTCAAACTTCAACCACATAGCTCGAGGAGTGAGCAAAGCATCAAGGTGAAACAAAAGACTGTCGGAAACATGCAATGAGAGAAAACCCATGGCCTCATCCATCTTGTTTCTATGCTGAAGAATCTCAAAAGGATGTTGCAATAGAGGTTGAACCTCATCCAAAGAAGACCACAACCCTCGTTCCCTGAAAAGCCTCATGATGCGAGGCTTTCAGGTGTGATAGTTGTATGATGTCAACAACTCAACTGAAGAATCTGCCATGAAACTCTACACCTGTACCTGCTTGTGTTTTTTAATATTATGTGATCTTTCAGAATAGACAGAAGATGCATAAGGGTTTGTTTGTTTTGAGAGTTTTTGTGTTCTAGATTTTTTATATAAATGATAGAAAGCAAGAAAAGAACACCTGCCACAAGAGATAAACCCAAACCCTAGTACATACTGGTGAGAAGGAAGTAGTGCATAAGAAAAAAAACTTCAAACTAAAATCTCATGTACCTGATGGAAAATCTGATAAACAAGATCACATATCTAAATAGAGCATGGTGAGAGCTTTCCAACACCTATTCATTTTCAAAAAATGGAGTACGTTTGCCCATTCTACGGCCCCAGAAGTGCATAAAAGTGACCCAACTTTGACTAGAAGAAAGTACAATCAAATAGAAAATTTGAAAAAAAATTCCAACACCATGAGGTCCGGCTTGGAACCAACTTTCCGATGTCTATTCGTTTTCGAAAAAATGACGTCATGTGCTCAAGATTTGAAGAAAAAACCAACCCCTCCTAAAAGACAAGAGAGAGGGGTTATCTGGTGGTAGGGTCAGGCGAAGGTGGCCCGTGGGCGGTGCTCCAGTGGTGGAGTGGCGGAGCGGGGCGGCAGTCGGGCTGCAGTGGCGCAGTGGTGGTGGTCGGTGTGGAGGCTGGCGGGCGGGGGCCAATGGCGGTAGGGCTCGCTGTGTTAGGGCTAGCAACGACAACACTTGCTGCAGGCCAGGGGGCCCATGGTACCCTACGTACCGTGGGTTAGACCCCAAAAATTGTTTTTTTGTTTTTTTTAAAAACTTTTTTTGCCAAAAAAAACTTTTTGAATGAAGATTTTTTTATTTTTTTTGTAAAAAATCAAATTTCGGCTTGCATGTCGTAAAAAGGCAAAAATGATTTTATTTTAAAAAATTTCTCAAACTGCGTGCCAGGGTCGTACAACCTAGTATGTAACAAAAAAGATACCCCTAGAGGCTCAGGTGTCGAAAGTGATCAAGTTATATATGGCCATAGGGTTTTTTGGGCCTTTTGAGCATGATGGTGAGGTCCATTTAGGCCTAAAGTGCTTAGAAAAAGGTCTATCCCTAGGTGCACAAAAAAACTTATGAAACCCCAGATCTGCTTCCAATGCAAAAATAACTCAAGATAAGAATGGGTAGCTGCAGATCTGAAGCTCTGATACCATGTGAGAGTTGAGAAATACAACACCACAAGAGCCCAAATGATCTCTGCAAGCTAAATAAACCTGTTACAAGGAGAAGCAAGGAAGCAACATAGAAAATCACAAACACAGGAAAATGCTCAAGAATGTGAGAGCTCTGTATTCACAAAAATGTGTGTAGAATAATGATACAAAGAAAATAATTCAACCTCTAATAGGTCAAGAAACCCTAAAAGGGAAAACCCTAGGCTTGTACATAATAATTAATAAAAGAATTAATTATTATGCACCTAATGTTAGCTTAAGTGTAAAAGAGATAAAGCGGAACTTAATTAATTAAATAAATGTCATTTAATTAATCAAGTAAAGACTCGATTACTCTAACAACCGACATCTCTTGGATCTGGCATCAACAATTGATGTTGTTATTCATGTATTTATGTTATCTAGTTGACATGTAATTTGATATTGTAATAATCTTTGTAAGCCAACATAAGGCATGATAAGTTGTATAGGGTATGTAGGTCAGTTGGATTAGATCATTTTGAGATATAGGAGATCACGAATATGTGAATGTGATATGATGCAAAATATATCAGAGAGACTATATATGGGAGGATATTTATGTAAGGGTTATTCCAGTAAAGGGTTTAGGGTTTCAAACTGGAACATACAAAGCTTAAACCAGAATTGTATTCTGGCATATAAGATGTTATCTTAGCAGTTCAACACTTCTCCAGATTGTAGTCTGGATTTATATGTAGTTAGTGAGACTCCTTTTGTGATGAGCAATGCACTCTAGGTTGTAAGCCTTCCAACAAGTCCAGGGCCCCTTAAATATTTTGTAATATCTCTTCATATGGCCAGTGGATTGATATTGTGGGTCATAAATCCCATCGTGGTTTTTCCTCTTTGAGGTTTTCCACGTATAATTCTATGTGTTATGATTCTCATTTATGTGATTGGCTTATTGGTTTCTTTACTTCTTTCAATTATGTATATACCAGTATACTGGTTGGTGTATGCAAGTTTTAATAAGGCTAAAATTGATCTATTCGGTATAACACTGATTCAACCCCCCCTCTTAGTGTTATTGGATTCCAATAATTGGTATCAGAGCCTTGTGCCTCAGAGGAAGTTTAACAGCTTGAGGAGGATCCTAAATCCGAAATCCATAGACGGGTTTGGAGAAGCAACTTGAGATGGCACTTGAAGATTATGATATTGAAAGGTTGAAGAACTTAAAGCTAAAATATGAATTGAATTCTACTAAGGAATTCATTATTGTCCTATAAGAGAGGCTATCATTTGTTCAAGCTAGGAGGAAGGAACTTTTGCAAAGTCAGGATGATGAAGAGAAAGATGCACATCAGGAACAATGCCATAAATTGAGTTAGGAGAACATGGTTATGAGAAATGAAATGTAAGCTATAACTATGAGAATATCTAAAGAGATTGAGGACTGAAAGAAAAAAGAAGAAAATATTGTTGTATCCCTGAAGAACAAATTTGAAGAATGTGGTAGGTTTGTTCATGAGAATAATATGTTGAGAACTGATTTAGTACAATCCTAGAGTAATGAACAAGAGCTTGAGAGACAAATGATAACTTTTAGAGAAGATCTAACTACTCCAAGTGAGTACAAAGAAAAATTCAAGATTAGTTCAACATAACTAGGTGATTTGTTGAAGAGACAAAGGTAGATTGGAGATTCTAGTGGACTTGGATTTGAGCAAGGACAGAGTTTTGGTACTACTAATGAAGATCAAAACCATAAGGCACCGATAAGGCAATTCAATGCTCATAAATTTAATGGTAGATGTTTTGTTTATATTTGGTCACATGGCTAGGCAATGTAGAAATAGAGCAAATCAGAACCCTCATTCTGCTCCCGGTAAATGTTCTAAATGCAATAAGTATGGTCATAAGATAGAAGATTATAGAATGAATGTTAAATTCTATGCATGTGGAAAGTTTGGACATATGGCTAATTAGTGCAGGTCAAGAAACTTCACCGGTTTTAGCAAAGCAATTCAAAAGAACAATGTTACATATTATGCATGTAATGAGGTAGGACATATTGCCAAATTCTGTAGAAGCAAAAATCCATTGATTGGTAATGGAGGATCAAATGAGAAAGGGAAAGAGAAGGTTAGTGAAACCCGCCAAGATCATATTCAAAGATGGGTCAAGAAGACTGAAGAACAATCATCAGATGGAAATGCACTGGTTACTTATCCGGTAGAGGAGGTTGCTCCTGCATTGACAGGTAGCTCATCCGGTAACTAAGGTAGATGTTTTAGGGGTAGGAAAAATTCATGAAGATACTACATATGCCCCGAGAAAGAGGTTCTAGAAGATGTTCCCAACATGGGAGATGCTTATCCGACATGGAGATGTTATGTTCGAGATCCGCTATCTTTCACCTACAGTTATTGATGTCAATGAAAGATTAGGGTTTTTCTCAGAGGTTAAAAGGTTGAATTCACTTCATTATTGATCACCTTGCATTCAGTGTGATTTCAGAGTGATTAAGAGCGACTAAGAGCGATCAAAGGCATTTCAAAGCAATCAGATTTCTTCTTGACCGATTTCACTGACGATTGGAACAATTTCTTAAGGGTTTTCTCCGAAAATGATCAACAGGTATTTGTTGGCATTATACACTTAGATGAGAATAGTTTATGTTGTCATTGATGTCAACCAACTAGTAATATGGTTCATAGGTTACACTGACAACAGACATGATCTACCAGCACTGACAGGCACAACAAAGATTATTCTCACTGACATCCAATCTAAACCGATAGAAGATCTTACCGGCACTCCTAGCAAACATGGAAATTAAATTGTTTTGTATTTTAATATTATTTGTATAGCCGACATGATTTATTGTAAAGACTTATATATGTATGAGGTCTTATAGGTCATTTTGTATGTAAGAAAGAAAAGGAAGGATATGTAATTGGGTAATGAATGCAAGTGGTATATGAGAGAGAATAACTGTATATGCATTATTATGTAATTATTTTATGAGCAAATAAGAGCATAGCAGAGCATAGCGAAGAAAGGTTTATGGTAGAGGTATCTAACAGAACTTAAACCAGTATTGAATCCAGCATTGCAGATGCTATTTTGAGTAGTACATTGTCATCAGATTTAATCATCCAATTTTGTAGTCAGTGGGACTCCATTTTGTTGTTGAATAGTAAGCTCCAGGTTGTTGGCCTTCCTGCATGTGCAGGCCCCTATTGTATAAGTAATATTTATTCATATTGGCTAGTGAGTAAATATTGTGGGTCACAAATCCCACCAAGGTTTTTCCCCTATCAGGTTTCCTTGCCAAAAATATCTGTGTTATGGCATGCATTGATGGTTATACTATTATTTCTCTTTATTGCATTATTACTTGTTTACCAATATATTAATTTGGGTTATAAAGTTGCAAACAAGTTTAAATCTATTGTTAACCGGTTAAACACTAATTCAACCCCCCCTCTCAGTGTGTCTTTGGGACTGATCAAGTATCTAACAATTGGTATCGGAGCCTAGTCCTCTATTTGCAGAAGCCTAAAAACTTGAGGAAGATTCTAAAACCGGTACTGATGGAAAGTTTAAGACAATAGTTGGAAGGAGCTCTTAAAGATTTTGATGCAGAAAAATTGAAGAATATCAAACTGGAAGATGAACTTAGAACTGCTCTAGAATTTATCAAAGCACTTCAAGATAACCTGTTTATAGCAAAGAATAAGAGAAAAGAATTACATGTGAAATTGCAAAATCAAGATGATGAAGAAAAAGAAACTCTTAGAGATATTGCAGAGAAATTGAGACAAGAGAACAGTAACATGAAGAATGAGATGCAAGATTCAACCATGAGACTATGCAAAGACATTGAAGATAGGAAGATGAATGAAGAAGATTTAGCCAGAAGACATAATGAAAGATCAGATGAATCTCAAAGGCTTAGTTATGAAAATGATATGCTTAAAACTAATTTGATTCACATGCAACATGACAAAGAGGAACTTTTGAGACAAGTTAGCACTTTGGAAAGTGAGTTGGTCACTACAAATGAATACAAAGACAAATTCAAGAAAAGTTAAGATAATCTTGATGATATGCTAAAGAGTCAGAAACCTAATGGAGAAACAATTAGACTTGGATTTGAACATGGAGAAAGTTCCGGGACCGCAAACAATCATGACCACAACAAACCGGTAAGGCAACCTAATGCTTATAAATTTAATGGGAAATGTTTTAATTGCAACAAATTTGGTCATAGAGCAAATCAATGCATATTTAGAAATAATCAGAATACAAACTTACCCACCGGTCAATGTTCCAAATGCAATAAAAATGGTCATAACTCAGACAATTGCAGAATGAATGTGAAGTGCTATGTTTGTGGTAGATTTGGACATTTATCTAATCAATGCAAAACTCAAACTGGTCAAGGTTATGGAAAGGCTATTCAAACAAACAATGTAACTTGTTATGCATGTAACAAGATTGGACATATTGCAAAATTTTGTAGAAGTATGACTGTATCGATGAACAATAAAGGATCCAATAACAAAGGCAAAGAAAGGGTGACTGAAATCAAGAAAGAATTTTCTAAACAATGGATTAGGAAGAGAGATCAGAGAATTGATGAATCTATCTCTACACCGACATAACAGGGTAATCCTGCACCGATAGGAGATTCTTCATCTAACTAAGGAATAATCATTAGGGGTAAGGCAACAAATTGAAAATCATGCATTTACCCTTGATTGGTGGTAAGAAGCTATAATTCTTCTTTACCAGCAGGTATGTGGAGTTTTCACTTCACCAACGAAGCATTTATTGCCGTTGTAAGTTAATTTTTTGTTATAAACCTCTCATTTCAATTCACCAAGCATCCAAGCATTCGAAGAGAGCAAAATTGAGAAAAGACATTCTAAAGGTGAAGCAACAAAGGTCTTTTTAGAGCATTCAAGGATTTCATAGTTAAAAGGTATTTAGCTTTCGCAATGACATCTTCATCTTCTGTTCCCGAATTCGTAGCAAACCCTACCATTGTGGAGAACATAAAATGACCTAGACCCATTTTCAAGATCATTCCTAAGGTAGCAAAACTGGATGACTCTATTGGTGCATTTTCTAGAATCCTGAAAGGAGTTGCATTTGCTGAAGACCCTAGGGCATACATACATTGATACATAGAAATTTTAGGGTCCAAAGATTTGATGAACATGTATATGAATGTAATCACTGACAAGAATGGGGTAGTGAAACCGAAACACAAGGTAGTTGAGGATTTAGGTTTCATTGATATTCTCCATATGCCAGAATTCTCAGATGAAGCCATCCGCTATGTCCTTAGCAGGGTTCACGATGAATTTATGTGGTTGGACTTGGTATTTAAGATTACCAAGGAAGCTATAAGAGTTGTTACTGGTTTACCCTCCACCGGGTCTAGACCTGACAAGAAGAAGCAAATCCCTAACAAAGAGGTTATGAGCTTAATCGGAGCTACATTTGACAACCAGTCACTTAGGGTCAATGATATAAAGGATACACATGTTAAATTTGCTAGCATGGTCATTGGCTATAAAGTTGGTCATACAAATAGGTTGAATTCTGTGTCAAGTTCATGTATTCTTAGTGCACACGAGATGATATTGAACAATGCAAAGATTGATATTTGTAAATGGTTAAAGGATGAACTGTTAGAGAATTTGCATAAGATCAAAGGTGATAAGAAAGGAACCTTCAAATTTGGAATTCTGATAGTGTGTTTAATTCTTTACTTTTCAAAAGAGATCCTCGGTATAGGACATAAGGATTTTGCCTATGATACTTCAGTTGGAAAACATATAAAAGAGGCAATCATCAATATGGGATCTGATAGTGATAAGTTGGTTAAGGATTACTTCAAGAATTTTCAAGCTAAAATGAGACAAAGGGAAAGGATTTCCCAAAGCATTGTAGACAAATATGATAAACAGATATGCTTTGTAGTAAAAAGAGATGAAATTTGGATGGAGGTAGTTAGACCCAAAACTGTCTGGATTACTGAACTGAGATATGAGGTGGATTCTCACATCTTAGACTCATATTCTAAAATACTCCTAGATGCTCCACCAGAACAAACAAAGGAAATATTTGGTAATGCCAAAACCATTGAAAGTGGTGTAGCTATGATGAATGAGATGAAGAAAAGAGATAAATTTATGAAATATGCTTCTAAGATGGTAAAGGATGTTACAGAAGGATTGATGAATCTTGGCAGTATTGCTGCTAGTGTGACAGAAAGTTAATCAGAGCAGAAACCGGTAGCTCACATTTCCCCTGTGGCTACTTCTTCTGATTCTGATAGTGACAGGGTAGTTGAATTCAAGAGAGTGGACAGAAAGAAAAGAAAACCCTCACCGACACTTGCTCCATCTCCTAAGAAGTCAAGGACACAGAGAAAGAAACAATAGGCTGTAAGAGAGCCCATTGGTCAGAAGAAGAAAGTGACTCCAAAGAAGAAACAAGAACCTAAGGCACCAGATATTCTTACACCGGAAGAGTTGATCAATGAAATCACAAAAGAAGGTAACCTTAGTAATGTGAATAAACTTTATCATTATTTCAAAGATTCAGATAAGGATACCATAGAGGAAAGCATTATTTTGTACCTAGATATATACAAGAAAGTTCTTATTGAAGTTGTAGATGATCTACCAAATGATTTGTACTTAAGGTTAGAGGCTAAGAGAATGTTTGTAATGGAATTAGACAATAAATTAAAGGTAGAGGCTCTACTTGTTGTGCATCTTGTTAATTCCAAGCAGGAAATTGATGATTTAATATCAGAGGCAAATAGAACAGTTTTTGTGAGTGGTCACCAACAAGTTAGCCTTATGGTAGGGAGAGTTAAAGAAATAGCAGATGAGAGGAAAAATAAGTGGGATATATTTTTTGTGGAAAGAGAGAAGAAAGAAGAGAAGGTTGGACAGAAAATAGACAAGTCATTTACCGAGGTATATCAAAAAGATAAAGGTAAAGAAAAAATTGGTAGTGTACCCGATATCACGGTCAAGGATAACCTTCCTCCACTGAGACATGACACCCCACCAATAATTGCAGAGGAACCGACACAAATTGATAGTCAACCAGAAGAGAAGGTGAAGGAAATAACATGAGATGACACTAATCCGGAGTTTGAAATACTTTTTACCATGAATGTGGACACACAAGATATTAACATTGTCATGGATAAGGAAATTGCAGAGGTAAAGAGAACTAAAGCTACAAATGTTGAGGTCTCTAAGTCACTGGTAAACACTATTGACTCTCATAAGAATATTGAGGAAACAAATGAAGTTAAGAAACCAGATACCACCCCTGATGATACTCAGCTTAACATTGAGAAACTAGTAGAAGCAAAAGTAGAAACACAAACTGAAACTGGAACACGACAAGAACAAAGTATAGTTGAACTGACAGTTAGCAAGATAGACAGTAAGGATGAAAACAAAGTTAAAAAATAGAGTGAGCATAAGGAAGAAACAATGAATAAAGAAAAGGTCAATGATGAAAACAAGATAGCAGAAGTGGTTAAGGAATCCGGAGATGAGAAGAAACCAACTGCAGAACCTCACACTCTGCCTCACACTTCCACCATGGATTACAGACCTACTAATGTGACATATGTACTTTTAGATTCCATAAAGAAGATCATTGAATGCAACACCTTATCATTTAAGGCTATTGATGATACATTACCTATTTTGAAAATGATTGCACCAGATTGTAAGATAGATCATATTTCTGGATCTTTAGGTAAATTGGACACATTGTCCAAATTCATTGCTTTAAATATTCTAACTGTAGATAAAATTAATGAAGAGACTGTTAAGGAAAGGGTGAATATGGAGAAAGGTGAATTCTTTGATAAGACTATTAAGGAATGTACAAAGCATATTGATTCTTTATTACTGACACTTAATTCCACTATTTTGGAATATAAAGAATTGTATAAGGAAGCATGCAAGCCTCACCACCTAACAGAGGATATTGATGAGGAAATAAAGAAAACACAAAAGGAGATTGATGATATAGTAGATAACATGATAGGTTCTTTGGAACTTACTTCAATTTTGGATCAAGAAATCGCAGTTTTTGAAGAAAAGATTGAGAAATTAGAAAAAGAAAAAACAAGGATAAGAATGAAGGCCCAGGAGCTGAAAAATAAACTTGGTCCTAGATTGGACAACCTTCTAACACAACGGATTGAGCTATCTAAAGAAACAATTCAAGGAGAAAGATCACTGGAGAAACAAATGCATTATTTGACGATGATGATCAGACAGACTGAAATCATTATTTCTGACAACACTAAATTCATGCAAAGTCTTAATCTGATTTTAGTGGATATCTTTCAGATTGTACACAACTGGTTACAAGCTTTGAGGTAAATTTTGAACTCTTTGATTCTTTTTGACATCCTTTGTCATTGATGTCAAAGGGGGAGTAGTAGTATGGGAGAAAAATGTATAGAAGGGATCATTTGCTCAGGGGGAGCACTCTTATTCTTGGATCAGTTTTGGACTTCATTTTTGGATATCAACGTTTGGATTTTTCTCATGAGTGTTGTCATCAATGCCAAAGGGGGAGATTTTTGGCATTATACACTTAGATGAGAATATTTTATGTTGTCATTGATGGCAACCAACTGGTAATATGAATCACAGGTTACACCGACAACATACATCATCTACGGGCACCAGCAGGCACAACAAAGATTATTCTCACTGACATCCAATCTACACTGATAGAAGATCTTATCGACACTCCTAGCCGACATGGAAATTGTATTGTTTTGTATTATAATATTATTTGTAGAGCCGACATGATGTATTGTAAAGACTCATATATGTATGAGATCTTATAGGTCATTTTGTATGTAAGAAAGAAAAGGAAGGATATGTAATTGGGTAATGAATGCAAGCGGTATATGAGAGAGAATAACTATATATGCATTATGGTGTAATTATTTTATGAGGGAATAAGAGTAGAGCAGAGCGAAGCAAGGTTTATGGAAGAGGTATCAGATAGAACTTAAACCGGTATTGAATCAAACATTGTAGATGCTATTTTGAGTAGTACATTGTCATTGGATTTAATCATCCAATTTTGTAGTCAGTGAGACTCCATTTTGTTGTTGAGCAATGAGCTCTAGGCTATTGGCCTTCCTACATGTGCAAGCCCCTATTATATAAGTAATATTATTCATATTGACCAGTGAGTAAATATTGTGGGTCACAAATCCCACCAAGGTTTTTCCCCTACCAGGTTTCCTCGCCAAAAATATCTCTGTTATGGCATGCATTGATGGTTATACTGTTATTTATCTTTATTGCATTATTACTTCTTTACTGATGTCATGAATCGTTTTATTTAATAATGTGAAATTTAAAGATGTAATGTGATTTTGAAATTTAAAATAGATTAGATCATTCATAATCTAGTATGAGGAAATATAGTATGTTTTTTACTCCTGCAATTGATATGAAATTCGACATTTAAATATTCTTTTGGGTTTGTCAATACTGATAAACTTTTGAATGCAAGTAATGCAAGATGAGGTGAAGGAGGTCGAAGGCAAGAACACGAATCAGGTAGAATTGCTTTTAACTAAACTACTTCGATGGAAAAGGGAATCTCTCACACACCACATTAGGATTTATAATTTGCATCTTGAAAATATGGATGATTTAAATGACCTTATTTGAGTGTTTGTTCAAATTGAAATGATGAATTTGGAATGAGAAGTAGATTGATTTAAATGTTTATACATGTGCATTAATTGCATGATGTGAGTAGTGTTTGAATTAAATCTAAGTTGTGTGAGTGATTGTGAAATATTATGCTTTAATGTTAAAAGAGATAGAATGTATAAACAATTCAAAAATGAATATTGACCCTAGGTTTAATGTTCTTTTTAGATATGTATAAATGTATGAAAATTGTACTTATGAGTTTACTTTTGAAAATTGAATAATAGTATTTTATATATATATATATATATATATATATATGAGAAATTTATTGAATCATTTACATACATCAATATCCAATTATCATGAAATTTGACTTCGTCAAGAATTTTGTTTATACATATACGTAATCATTTGAGATTAAAAATATATACGTATTATATATATATATATGGGTATATGAATTCTAATAATAATTTGATCATGTACTTGTAAATATGTATGTAATTATTGTATATGTATTTATGAAATTAAATTATGTAATGAAAACCCGATATATATATATTTAATCAAAGAAAGGGTTTATCAAAGAATTTATTAAATAAAGTTTAATGTTTAATATTAATAAAAAGTCATTAAATATATATATAAAATATAAATAAATTATAAAAAAAAAAACCATATTACAAATATATTATTGTTTTATTAAACATGTTAATAGTAAAAGGTGGCGGGTTAAGGGTAAACGACTGTTTGAAGCCAAAGGAAGAGCCGCTTTGGTCGGTTTGTTAGTCAACTCCCTCCACCCATGGTAGCCGTGGTCAAAACATTTACGTAGGCCAAGGCACGATGGGAGACTTAACACTCCCACGACCCTTGGTGGGTGACTTGACATACAACGTGACTTTTCGGTGTATAAGCTGAGAAGTCGGCAGTTAGTGTAAACGCCTCCATGATCCATGTTCGACTCAAGAAACAATCAAAGCTCCAACTGAAACAGTTGCAAGTTTAAACAATAAAAAGACTCGAGCTTGCCACAAAACGAGGGTCATATTTAATTTAAAGACATGCGTGGAGATTTCAGTTATAACCAACTAATAAACATGACAATAGAAATTGTTTATGGTGAAAATGGATAACAATAATAACAATATTGAAAGACTAAAATGGATTCAACCACTAAACCCTAGCCTAACAATGAACAAAGATCCACCATAACATATGAAGATAACCTAAGACAATGCAAATAACTCAAAATCACAAAGATTATACCAATCACATGTCCAATAGGGTTTTGATCTCCATTCTTCCTATCTCCATTGATCTTGCTTGATATACTTGCTCTCAGATTTTTGTATGCACAAGAGCTCAACAAAGAACGGAATGTGGTTGCAAGTGGAATTGTAGTGTAGTCAATTGATCAAGTAGTTAGGGTTTGACAATGAAGAAAGCATCTCCTTAAATAGAAGACACAATAAGAAATGGAGGGTTAAGATTGAGAGGTGTAAAAAGAGAGGTCGGCTAGGATTAGAGGGTAGGTATAAGAAATACCAAAATAATGAAAGAGGTAGGTAGTGTAGGAATTAAGAGATGAATGACATGTGTCATGTGTAGAAAAGGATAATGAATTAATTAAATAAATAAAGATTTATTTAATTAATAGAAGAAGTAGGACAATTAAATAAATAAAATATTTATTTAATTTAGGAAAGGGATAATTTAAATAAATAAATGTATTTATTTAAATGAGAAATAAGGCTAGAAGAGGATAAATGAATTAATTAAATAAATAAAGATTTATTTAATTAATAGAAGAATTAGGCTTAAATAATTAAATAAATAAAATATTTATTTAATTAGACATGACAATTTTGGGTGTCTACATTTTGCCCCTCTTTGAGACAATGCGGCTTGTCGCGTTGTTTCAAAGAAGATAAGATGAACTGATACAGAGTTGCCCCAAGATGGGAATTATATGCCCCCTCGAGAGATTGGATGAAAAAGTCTGGAAAGAGTGCAGACAATCTCTCGATAAGAAAGAAAGGCTAGAATGTAATGGCAGGATAAAGTGACAAAGTCACGGGATGAGAAAGACTGACTCGGGAAATGAAGGCCAGGGCTAGGATAGGTTATAAGATAGACCACGGGCAAAAGACATCCTCATTGTCATCCGCACCCTTACAAGATCATAGTGCAGAGCGAGAAAAGAGCAGCAGCAGTCAGCAGCGATGGCATTCATTCATAGATTCGACCGTGTCCACCGATTCCAGCGACCAACCGATGCAGGAGAGCCGGTAAGTACCCGAAAACCTCCTCGTACTTTCACGCATTTCAAGTTTTGTCATAAATGCATGTTTAGGAGAAATAAATGCGCTAGGAATAGGATAGTTGAAAAATGCAAAAACGCGCAATCGCGTTTGTGTCAGCGCCAGGCGCGTCTGTGTCCAACAGGCGCGTCTGTGTCAGGTCCAGGCGCGTCTGTGCCTGGAATTGCGTTTTTGTTGAATGCGGACGCGTTTGTGAAATGTAGCAACATCTGTGCTTTATAAAAGCGTTTATGTAGTGTAGGGACGTCTGTGTTCTCTGGTCGCGTTTGTGTCTGGCATAGGCACGTTTGTGTTCATAAAACGCGTCTGTGTTGCAGAAGCGCGTTTATGCAGTCTATAAGCGCGTTTGCGTTGTAAAAGTGCGTTTGTGTGTTTAAATGCATGGTTTTAGTCTTTTAGGTCAAATCGACAGTTCTGTGATGAACATATGCTGTCGATTGGATAAGCTGCTGAGAGGATACACTCAAGCAGGTCCTCTAGGAAGATTAGGATAGATCCAGGCACTTTGTGATGAACAGGAAGCACCAAGATAGGCAGCACTTTGTGATGAACAGGGAGTGCGAATGTGAGTGACACTTTGTGATGAACAGGGAATGTCATACACGTAGTACTTTGTGATGAACAGGGAGCACTACTAGGATAGATAGCAACACTTTGTGATGAACAGTGAGTGTCACTAGGATAGATAACCAGATGCATTTAGGTAGCAAGTAGCATTTTGTGATAAACAGTGAATGCCACGATAACTGACAAGATTGATTGTGTGACTGCAGGAGTATTTGTCGATGTTAGAGTCACGGGAGAGATTCCCGTCGACTCAGAGACTGCGACCAGAGTTGTCGATTCAGGACATGATTTCCATTGAGGAGATGGGTCTCACACATGTGCTCTATGTGCCCGAGTTTCGGGCAAACATGGGGTTGCTGACTGCGTTAGCTGAGAGATGGCACTCGGAGACGTGCACGTTTCACCTGCCGATGGGTGAGATGACAGTGACATTGGAGGATGTGTACAGGATTCTGCATGTTCCTATTGATGGAGAGTTGATTCCCTACGACCGTGACGGTGACAGGGAGGCATTGAGACGGGTTTTTCAGGATCCCGATTTGGAGATGCGAGCAGGTCATGTAGCCTGGGATACCATGACTGCCACAGGTTTAGCATTACCGGCAGTTATTGGGGGAGTCATCAGTGGGTATTTGTGTCTAGACAGGGCCACACGAGGATTGGCAGTGGGCTGGGGAGGGGCATTGGAGACGCTGATGGCAGAGCACACTAGGTATGCATGGGGGCCATGTGTCCTGAGACATTTGTATTATGAGCTGCATCAGTTTGTGTACCACGGATCAGTGGGTTTGGGCTGCAGCGTGACTCTCTTGCAGGTGTGGGCCTATGAGCACCTTCCCATCACACGGCCCATTCATTTCAGAGGCAGAGGACAGGGACGGAGTTTCGTGCACCTGTATGACATGATCACATCCCAGCCTCGGATTGGGAGATTGGAGCATTGGAGGCGAGTCATTAATGATATAGACATGGTCATCTGGAGGCCGTACCTGGGGTGCGAGGAGTGGGAGGACGACGCGCTGGAGCTACCCTATGTGTTCAGGAGCAGGTATCTGATTGGGCGGATGCCCTATATTCTGGAGAGGCAGCTTGTTGATAGGGTGTGCAGGCAGTTTGGGCGGATCCAGCGGATGCCACGGGGCTCGGGCATGTATGCCCGTACGGTCAGAGATCAGGTGCAGTTTGGCCCACTGCTATCATATGATCAGGCGGTGACGCAGCTAGCAGAGATGATGCCGATGCCATGGGACATGTGGCCAGAGGTAGATGATGCAGGGATGGACGCAGAGTACTCTGCGTATTGGGCAGAGCATCCATTTCCCAGATTGACAGATCCGGCAGAGCCACTGGATGGAGAGGGTGGAGGAGATGATGATGATGGAGGGGATGGAGGTAGGGGCCGACGGAGGCGGAGGGGAGTGGTGGGAGAGAGGCGGGTGGCACCTCGGAGGGAGGGAGGACAGGAGAGAGCAGCTCCGATGGTGAGAGGATGGGGTGGACTGCCCCTACAGGTGCCAGCAGCACAGGATCCTAGACAGGGACCGAGACAGGTATAGGCAGAGGGACAGAGACAGGTGCAGCCACAGGTACCTATACAGGCACAGGGACAGGTGCAGGCAGAGGTTGAGGGACAGGCACCTGTAGGGGAGGAGCCACAGGCAGAGGCGGAGAGCGGAGACTCTGAGGAGGATGAGGTGTTGAGGCTGCGGGAGATCTGCCAGGGCCAGGCAGATGAGATTGAGGATTTGGTGCGGGAGAGGAACCACCTCAGGATCAGGGTCCGAGACACAGAGCGGGAGAGGGATCAAGCCATCCAGAGATACACAGAGGCCGAGACAGCTCTGAGGGCAGGTAGGCGGGCAGCAGAGGATGCAGGGGCAGGCTACGCATATGTTTTGCGAGCCGGAGAGGAGATCGCCTACTGGAGGGATCTATACTATGCAGCCGTGCCAACAGATCAGCGGGCTAGGAGCTTCCATAGATCGTCGCGCACAGCGACGGCTACGGGAGGGAGCCGCAAGAGACAGGCATCTAACGGTGGGGTTATGGGGCCTCCACCACCACCAGAGAGACAGGGGGATCCCGGGGCGGGTCCATCTACAGCTCAGACTCCGTTGAGGCCAAGCGGCTCCGAGGGAGGGAGTTCCTCATAGCTATAGTGGGCTCCCATTGTATCAGTATATGTATCATTGTTGTATTGTAGACACCTGCGGGTGATTCTTTTGTAGCCATATGATTCTTTTGACATCATTGTATCATGACACTTTTGATTATATATGAGAGATGATCCATTTTTGCGGCAGCTATATGCATGTGTACCTTATGTGATGAAATGTTCTTATGTGATACATGTTTTATGATATGGATGCTTATATGATGCAATGCAATATATTTTTGTTCTTTTATGTTGTATATGTGATGCATGATGCAAATGTGAATGTATGTAATGCAAATGAATATGATAATGCAAATGATTATTTACATAATGAAAATGTGAGATGTGCTAACATGTGTTGTATGCAGGATGTGATGCAATTGTGATATCTATATGTATGTATGGAATGCTTATATGTGGTGATGCAGGTGTAACTATATGAAATGCACATGTTTTTGGTGTGTCATTATACTCAGTCATGTGATAGCGGGCTACGCGGACTCGAGAAGGACAATGGAAGTCAATCAAGAAAGGGGGATGGAAGACAGAAGATATGAACGTGAAAGAGCTTCTTGTGCGTTATCATCATTGAACTTTATTATGGCAGAATAGGTTATGACAATCGAGGCATTTGTTCGGCCCAGAAAGTCATTGTACCTGTTTGCATGGAGATAAGACAGTCACAAACAAGGAATGCCCCAGTTCATACTAGACTCACAGTGTCCTCATATCCTTGGATAAGTCATAGCATTACTAAAAGACAATCCACAGACAGCAAATGCAAATAGGTGACGATACCCCATCCTCGCCTTTCTAGTCAAAGACATCCTGGAGATAGAATCTCTAGTCAAAGACATCCTGGAAAAGCTAAAAGACATGTCACCAAAAAGATAAAATCAAAAGAAAACCAAGACTCGACACCAACATCCACTGTAGTCCTCAAGTTTAGTGTCTCTTGTCACTTGTATAAGTCTTATTTTGATTGTGGTCACAATGTTCACTTTCACAAAAAGGATAGATAGCACTGAACCATATGTTGTCTGAGTCTGTTGAAAGATTTGATTTTGTTGAAGCCCATTGTTGCTGCTGTGTCTCATCTGAAACTGACTGAATCCATGAAACTGATACTTTATTGTGGAGAAGATGAAACTTTATTGCGGATCTTCGATGCAGATGTTGCTTTATTGCGGATTGTGCAAAGATAGACTGAAGAAAGCTGAAAGAAACTGTACTCCTCGAAACATGTGATGTTCTCAGTTCCACACCCATCACTAGACGTAGGAATTGGCCGTAGTCACAGATAGGATCTGATTTATTATGGATGAAAAGGGATGTTTATTATGAATGGCTAACCAATCTTAGGTAGATCAATAACAAGCCATGATGGGAATGGGTAAGTTTATTATGGATGAATTAGTCGTGAGTGTGTGCAAAGTGAAAGATGAAAGAGAATCCTGAAGGAGGGAGGAGCAAAGTCTCTACGCATGGCGCTGGTGACCCAGTTTTCACCATGGTACTTGCCCAGGGCGCCACTGAAGTGGTTTTCACCGTTGGACGAAATTATTTCTCTTTACTTTTTTCGATTTTTCAATTTTTTTGTTGTCACAAGGCGCCTGTTTGCCAGGTTTTCACCAAGTAACGATTTTTTGTTTTATAGTTTTTTTGTATTTTTGAGTGTTTTTGATTTTTTTTGTATTTTTGAATTTTTTTGATTTTTTTGTATTTTTGAATTAGGATATTCCGATGAGCTATGTGTAGAACCTGCGAAGGTGCATGCTGTTGATAGGATCCTCCAAAGGTTCACCTTCTGTAGTAGAGAGCTGATATGCCCCAGATCCATATGCTGCTGTGATGATGTAAGGACCAAGCCAGTTTGGTTCGAACTTGCCCTTCTTATCTCTGTCTTGCTGATTTTTGGGGTTCTCTCTGAGGACTAAGTCACCTACCTCAAATGTGCGAGGCTTGACCTTGTGATTGTAACTGCGACTCATTCGTTGTTGGTAAGCCTTGAGATGATTAAAAGCAGTGTGTCGTCGTTCCTCCAGTAGTTCTAGTTCTTGTAAGCGAGAGACCCTGTAGTCTTCATCGTTGATTATGTTTCTCAAGGAGACCCGTAAAGAAGGTAGCTCGACCTCAATAGGCAAGATGGCTTCAGCACCATAGACAAGTGAGTAGGGTGTAGCTCCTGTAGGTGTGCGGACACTGGTACGATAGGCCCAAAGTGCGGGATTGAGTTGGACATGCCAGTTACGGCCAGCGTCGTCGACTGTCTTTTTAAGGATTTTGAGAATTGTTTTGTTAGACGCCTCAACTTGGCCATTACCTTGGGGGTAGTATGGTGTGGAGAAATGGTGAGAGATATGGAAGCGCTCACAGAGTTCATGAACATCCTGGTTCTTGAAAGGATGCCCGTTATCGGTAATAATGGAAGTAGGAATCCCGTATCGGCAAATGATGTAGTTCAGAATGAAAGTAGCGATTTGTTTCCCAGTAACTTGCATGAGAGGCACGGCTTCAATCCACTTTGTGAAATACTCTGTGGCTGTGATAATGAATTTATGTCCATTGGAAGAAGGAGGGTGAATCTTGCCTATGAGATCGAGTCCCCATTGACAAAAGGGCCAAGGAGACGCAAGTGGTTGTAGTTCCTGTGCTGGTGCATGTATAAGGTCTCCATGAATTTGACACTGCTTACACTTCTTGACAAACTGATATGCATCTTTTTCCATAGTAGGCCAGTAGTATCCAGTCCTGATGAGTTTCTTGGCCAAGGTAGGACCACTAGTATGCGGACCACATATCCCTTCGTGCACTTCTCGTAATGCAATCTGAGCTTCGTCACTCTCTAAACATCTAAGAAGGGTGCCATCTAGACCTCGTCGGTATAGGATATCAGCTAGGATAACGTATCGGGAGGATTGGCGAATGAAAGTGCAGCGTTGGTTGTTCGATAGATCGGGAGGTAAGATATTGTCGCGAAGGTATGTGAATATGGAACCATATAACTGGGATTCAGGACCAACAACACATATCATTTCCGTAGGAGTGATCTCATATGACGGAATCAGCAGGTTGTCAACCAGGAACTCATAGCAGGTCTCATTTTGCGGTAGATCAATGAGCGAAGCAATTGTAGCCATGGCATCAGCAGCACGATTCTGTTCTCTTGGTATCTGCTCAAACTCTATCTTTGCAAAGTGCCGTTTCAGATCATCTACCAGTTGTTTGTAAGGCATTAGCTTTTCATCTTTTGTTTGATAATCATCAGTTGCTTGACGGATGACAAGTTGAGAATCCCCAAAAACACGAAGTTCTTGGATCTTCCACTGAACTGCAATTCTTAGCCCAGTTGTTAATGCCTCGTATTCCGCTATATTGTTGGTGCAAGGAAATGATAAGCGGTATGACTTTGGTATAGAATCGCCTTGGGGAGTTATAAAGAGTATACCCGCTCCTGCTCCATGCTGTGTGTATGACCCATCAAAGTATAGTTGCCATGGCTTGGCAGGTGATATTGTTAGAATGGACTCATCTGGAAATTCTGACTGTAGAGGAACATCATCTATCATGGGAGCATCTGCCAGTTGATCTGCGATGGCTTGTCCTTTTATGGCTTTTCTGTCCACATATTCAATGTCGAATTCACTCAAGATCATTACCCACTTGGCCAGTCGCCCAGTAAGTGTAGCTTTGTTGAGAAGATATTTTAGTGGATCAATTCTGGCAATCAACTTAGTCTTGTGAGTGAGCATATAATGTCATAATTTTTGTGAAGCAAAGACCACAGCGAGACATGCATGCTCAATTGGTGTGTAGTTCAGCTCATATCCCACCAGTGTGCGACTGATATAGTAGACTGCTTTTTCCTTGCCGTCAGGTATTTGTTGTGCTAGGAGTGCCCCCAGTGCTATTGGAGTAGCTGATATGTAAAGTAGCAATGGTTGATCTTGAATTGGTGGCATCAAAACTGGCGGGTTCAAAAGATAGTCTTTGAGCGCCTGAAAAGCCTGTTGACAGTTCTCATCCCATTTGAACTTGATGTTTTTGTGTAGCAAGTGCTGGAAAGGGTTGCATTTATCTGCAAGTTGTGCTATGAATCTTCGTATGGACTGGAGTCTCCCTTGTAAAGATCGAAGTTGACTGATATTCTTGGGTGGCAGCATGTCCAAGATAGCCTTGACCTTTGCTGGATCAGCTTCTATACCTCTTTTAGACACAATGAATCCTAGGAGCTTCCCGGAGGTTACTCCAAAGACACATTTCTTAGGATTTAGTCTTACCTTGTATTTTTCTAGCCGATCAAAGACAACTGAAAGAATGTCCAAGTGTGTACCTCTGTCTATCAATTTGCCCAAAAGATCGTCAACATAGTCTTCCACGGTTATGTGCATGAGATCATGGAAGATAGTAGTCATGGCTCGTTGATACGTGGCACCTGCATTTTTCAGCCCAAAGGGCATGACATTCCAACAAAATGTTCCCCATGGACAAGTGAATGATGTTTTATGTTGATCTTCAGGTGCTATTCTGATTTGATTGTATCCAGAAAATCCGTCCATTAAAGATAACATCTCATGGCCTGCTGTGAGATCAACGATTAAGTCAATGTTTGGTAATGGGAAATCGTCCTTTGGACAAGCCTTGTTGATATCTCTGAAGTCTGTACATATTCGGATGCTGTGATCTGGTTTGCTAACAGGTACCAAGTTGGAAATCCAGTCAGGATAATCTATTGGGCGTATGAATCCAACATCCAGTAATTTCTCCAGCTCTGCCTTGACTAATAATGCCACTTGTGGGTGCATTTTCCTCAACTTCTATTTTACTAGTTTTGCCCCCGGTTTAACTGTTAAATGATGCATTACTAAATCGGGGTCCAGTCTGGGCATATCAGCGTAAGACCATGCGAAGTTGACTTGTCGTTCCTTAAAGAAGCTTATGAATCTTGCTCTCTCGGCCTCTGTCAATGATTGAGCCAAAAATATGTTATGTGGAACCTCTGTTGTGCCAATGTTTGTCTTTATGGTCTCCTCTACCAACATGGATGATTTTTCCTCGTATGATGCTGGGAGAATGTCGAGTCTTCCATCTTCGGGCGCCTCAGAGAGGTTTTCACCCTCAGATACGTCCTTTCTTTTTACTTTTGCGGAGTCAGATAGCGCCACAGTGTGGTTTTCGCCATAAGACCCTTGTTTTGTTTTTATTTTAATATTTTTGCGACTAGAAGGCCCGACACCCTCACCAAAGTATGCCATGTTATTTAGCTCTATGGCGTATCCTGCTTTATGATCTCCCGGGGGAAGATCATCTCGAATGCCAAGATAATCGACAATAGCTTCGTCGTTTTGAAATGTATCAAGCTGTGCTGGTCCATCCTGATCCCAGTCAATGAGTTGGGGGTGAACGAGGGGAAGGTCTTTAGTGTTTTCAGAGTTCGCAAGGCTAATAGTGAAGATGTGGTTATATTCAGGTATGTCAAGGTAGTCATCTAGGTCGTCAATGGCACTCTCCTCATCAGTTTCGATCGTGAGTGAGTCCAAATTATCATCACTAGTAGCACCTTCAGGGACGGGTGTCCTCATCCTATGTGATCTTGACCTAGGGCCTTGAAACGAAGCTTGTGCGGGATCCTTATGGGTTGGTGTTTGACCAACTCTGAATTTTTTGTAGAATTCCTCCTCCTCTGTAGGTTCATCTGGCTCTCTAAATGTCTCATTGAGTTCATAGTCGCTGGAGGATTTGTCTGAACCCCATTCCCACTCATTGGAGTCTGTGGAATGATTATCCTCTTGTTGAACTTCAGCCACTTTGACTTGCCATACCTGTTTTGTTCTTTTGTTGTGAATCTTGGGGTTTAGAAAACCAAGCCCTTTTGAGCGTTCCTTTCTTGTAGTTAGCTCGGGTTGTAAAGGCTCCATGACGCCTTCTTTGCGTAGTCCGAGAGGGCTCTTTCCATCATACCCGAATTTTTGCAAAATTTTGAAACCTTTACCATAGTTCTCACAGGGTATGATAATTTGATCTTGTGTATCCTCTTCAGCGTCCTTATAGAGCATTTTATACAAATTTTCTTCTTCTAGTTCACCCCATTTTTGGAAGACGGTAGGATCCCATTTGAGTAGCATGATAGAGATTTGCTTATTAGGATGTGGCCTCCCATATTCCTTGGGAGAGGTCATGACTTGTCGTAAGAACATTGTTTGATTCAGAGTGTATTCTCCCATGCCTTTGTCTTGAAACTTGGCTCTAAGTTCACCTTGTTTGGATGTCGAGGGCTTTAATGACTCAGGATCAATATATGCTGAAGAAGGAGTAGCCTCACGATTGCTGGGAATGATAGTCTCAGTATGCGATCTCAAGTTATTGCAATATATGAATGGATTTGGATCACCATTGACCGTTACCTCGACTCCATTATGAGGAAACTTAATGCATTGGTGGTATGTTGATGGGACTGCCCTCATTTCATGAATCCACGGATGTCCTAGCAATATGTTATACGTGAGGTCTAGATCCAGGACTTGACAAACCACGTCCTTTGTGACTGGCCCTATTCTTAATGGTAAGATGACCGTGCCCTTGGACGAACGCTCTTCATCATCATAAGCCTTAATAGTGATTTGGTTTGTAGAATTCACAGCTTTGTCAGAATATCCCAATTGTCTGATGGTACTCAATGTACAAATATTAAGACCTGCTCCTCCATCTATCAGGACTCGTTTTATTCGGTGTTTATGTATGAAGGCTTCAATGTGTAGAGGTGCATTATGAGGCTGACTTATGGAGGCGTCGTCGGCTTCTGTAAATGTGAGGGAGTGTGGAACGGATAGGTATCCCACCATGGCTTGAAACTGGTCCACGTTCAGATCATTAGGGACAGCAGTATCTCTCAAGGTTTTATCAAGGACAGCTTTATGTGCTGGAGATATACGTAGAAGCTCAAGAATAGATATGAGTGCGGGTGTTTTCCCTAATTGCTCTACAAGGTCGTACTCAGGCTTGGTTGATGAAAGATTGGTATTCTTGGTAGAGGCACCTGGCAATGTAATCTTACCTCGACGGGTTGTAACATGACATTCAGAGGTAGATTCGGACGAAGATCCCACACCTTTTAGGACAATTTTAGGTCGCTGAGAAGGATTCTCAGGATTTTTATTTTTGATAGTAATGGTAGAGATATGATTGTCCATTGAGATGTGATTAATAGTGGAATCATAATTGTAAGATGCTCTAGTGTAATTGGCTTGATCATCTGTGACTTTGCCTTTTCCCTTGTCATGTTTTGGGAATGGTTCCTTAAACACCTCATGCTCTTGGTTAGATGAATGTCCCTCAATCTCAATGTCTCCTCTGTCAATGAGATCTTGCACAATGTTTTTCAATCGATGGCAATTACTTGTCTTATGACCCTTGCTCTTATGAAACTCACAAAACTCATCATCATTCCACCAATTCGGTTTTACCTTTGGTTCATATGGAGGAAAATCTGGGACCGTGATCACTTTGTTTGCTACAAGCTTTTTGAATACTGATTCAAGTGGTTCTCCCAATGGAGTGTACTTCCTTCGTGGTTTAGCAGCCGTTTGATTATTCACTTGATTGTTGGTAGAACTTGATCCAGAAAAGATGAACTTTGGTCTCACTGTATTGGCATCAACAACACCATCATTAACCGTGTTCTTGTTCTTGTTCCAAAATTTTGGTTTGTCCTTTCCTTTGAAGTCCTCTTTGTTTTCTTTGAATAATTTGATAACTCCTTGTTCGATCAAGACCTTTTCTGTTGCTAGGCCCTTTTCAATGACATCCTTGAATGTAGACAAACAAGCTTTTCTGAGATCATAGCCTATAGCCTTGTTAACGTTTTGTGTGAACATCTCCACCATTTGTTTTTGCGGGATCTCACAAGAGCATCTGCTAGCTAGGTTTCTCCATCTCTGTAAAAATGTTGCGAAAGATTCTCCTTCCTTTTGTTTCATATTGCACAAGGTAGTAACTGAGACATCTGTTTCAATGTTGTAAGAGAAATGTTGGATGAATGCCTCTGCCAAGTCGCCCCATGACTTAATACCAGGAGGTAATTGAGAAAACCATTCCATGGCTTGATCTCCTAAGCTCTGTGGGAATAATCTCATCAAGTATGTTTCTTCTGCCGCTACCTCAATGCAAGCTGTGAAGAATTGTCTTATGTGTGCCTTGGGGTCTCCTCTCCCTCTATATTTGTCAAATTTTGGTGTTACAAAGTGCGGAGGAAACGGAGGCATTGGAATGCTCTTATCAAATGGATAAGGGCATATATCTCTCATAGTATATGTGGGTTTTGATGTGCCCATGTCCTCCACTTTCTTTTGTAGATCTCTAATTTGTTGCTCCAAATTATTTTTGGGAGAAGATGGATTTCTTGTAGCATATCCCATGTTTGAAACACCCATTTGAGGAGGAGCTTGTTGCATGTATGGATGATACTGATCGTAGACATGTCCATATGGAGGTCTATATTGTTGCGACATATATGGAGCACTTGGCATAACTTCTTGTTGAGGGACTCCATATCTGTTTTGTGTGTATAAACCATATTCAACAGGTCTTTCATTTTCCATTGTGTTGCCCCCAATTTTGGCATGAGGTCTCCTCGTGTCAAAATTTTGAGGAAGTCCTTGAGTATCCATTTGTCTTGGTTGACCCATATCTTGAGCATGTGTTTGAGCATAGGGCCTCCATGATGGTCTTTGAGTGTAAGTATCATACATTTGAGCTTGTGTATGTGGGATTGCCGGTTTCTAAAGCAAAACTGATGGTGACTCCGGCATCATATTATTTGGTCCTCAACTATTAGGTTGAGTTTGTTGTGAAGGTCTACTTTCCATAAGTTGAGATAAGTCAAAATCATGTGGTATTTTAGCTCCACTTTGTGCCATCATGTTTAGGAAATATTGACGATCTCTCCTCATTATCTCTTCAACCAATCTATTGAATTGAGGATCCATTATAGATTCTTGTATGTCTACTGAAAGTATTGAAGAATTGTCCACGGTGTCATTGTGTGTAGCGTTGTGTATAGTGTTTGCGCTTTCCACATTTGGATTGTGTCTATAAGCATTCATGTCTGGTAATGTAGTGTGCTCAGGATTGTAGAAGACATCATTGTCATACTCATAAGAACTCATGTTTACAGATTCTTGAGCTTCTTTGACTATTCTCCTAGATTTTTGAAGGCGGGTTTCAACCATGAACTAGATGTTTGGCAATATGTGAGAGACTAGACGAAAATGACAAGAGTATGGAAGACCAAGAGTTGTATGGAGTGTAAATGAATCTTGAGGTGTACTTGCAATGTCCAAAGTGTAAGACCAAGTATGTAAGTAGTAGAGTAGGTGTGACTTCCAAAGAGAGGATAGTTTCTCTTGATGAGGTAAGCTGACCTTGACTCTAAGTAAGACCAAATGAGACCCAAAGGTAAGAAACCTTGATGAGGGACCACTTAGCAAAGTGTTGTTGTATGTTGACAAAGTATGATGAGGGCAAGCAAGTGACCTTTTTGACTCAAGTTTTAGACAAGTATGAATGTAAAATGAGATGTGAAGCAATGATAGACTGTGTGAAACCTTAGAACAGGTTGAATGCTAGATGAAATCTGAAGAGACAACCTAGGAAGCTCAAGTATGCTGAAACTGATTTCTTTGTTTGTTTGACTGTTATAGTTTTTCCAATCCTGACACAGACGCCCCTGTATACTTCACAGACGTGGTTTTAAGACACAGACGCTACTCTGTTTGACGCAGACGCTGTTAAAAACACAGACGCTATTCTGTACTTCACATACGCGTTTTCCCGACACAGACGCGGTTTGAACAGACACAGACGCGTTTTTGTAACCTTAGTGCAATTTTTCCTATCTGTGAAATTGTTTTGTAGTGACCCAATCTGATTGTTCGACTGTTTTTTGTGACAAGAGGACACAATTTGATGACTCAATGTTTGCAGACTGTTTAGACTCCAAAAAGTGTGTTGTTTGATGTAAAAAGTTTTTTGCATACACTTGAAGACACAAAAGACACAATGTTTTGCTGTTTTGTCTTGAATGTTTGAGTGTTTTAGCATAAGACAAGCACAAATCTTAGGGCTGGCCAAGACAATAGTTGTTGATCCCACATGGGGTTTTACCCCCGAGGCTACGCTATTCAGAGCGGATACTTAGATGCTTGACCTCACTGGCTCCACCCTCGGCACTCACTTCTCGGGTCAGCCAAGCATCAGTCCCCATGAAAACTCCCCATGGCGAACTTTGTATCTCTACTAAGAACCGTATGTGTGTGGGCCGCTACCAGAGGTCCGACCTCCTACCTCAACAACTAGAAGGATTTGGGCATCTAAAACAAAGAGGTGCTAGTAAGGGCATCCGCTCGTGTGGCCATACATGCGGCACTTTCAGCTCTGTAAATACAGAAGGCTCCCAGCCGGTAGGGGTTACGCCCTACAAATGATCAAATAAATTTGATCAAACGGGTTTATGGGGAGACATAGTGTCGGTATGAACTAATCAGCACACGTTATCCATAGTTTTCACCATGAATACATTTGATTATAGTGGGTTGGATGAGGTGGGTTTTCCTCGCTACCACTTGGGTCGTTCTCTTCTCACTAGTAGTCCTAATGACCACATGGGAAGACAGGCCCTCTAAAGAATAAACAAAAAGAGCCTATTACTCAAGACACAAAAGACAATGATTCAATTTTAGTGCACCAATTGAAGTGTTTGCTATGCTATGAAAACAAGGCACACCATAAAAATTACAAAACCCTAGCTAAGGCCCTGCAACAAAATTGTTAGTAGTTTGAGTTGTTTCAAATGATAACCCCTTCCTGCAAGCACACAAGTTAGGTAAATTTTAGAAAACCCAAAAAAAAAGACTTTGTGAAAAGGGGCCTTCAACAAAACGTATCTAGCCTTCCAAGCAAGCTGCACAAAACTAGGTTAGCTAGATCTGCAAGGGTTAGCCGAAAATAAACCAGATCTGAAACCCTAAGTACAAAATCCGAAAACCTGAATCGAAAAACTTGAAAAATTTGCAAAACAGAATGCACAGATGCTGTTATACCAGACACAGACGCGTCTTCCCGGCACAGACGCGGTTCTGCGAGACGCATACGCGGTCACAGAACACAGACGCTTCTTTCGGCTACAGACGCGATAAGATGATGCACAGACGCGATTCGGAATCACAGACGCGACTTTCGGAAACCTGCAAAAATAGAAAATGACAGAAACACAGACGCGATCCAAGATATCTCAGACGCCTCTGAAATACAAAAACGCGATCCGAACACTCGCAGACACGGAAAAAACCTAAAATGTCGTCGAAATCGTCCGATCTGCAACTTCAAAAATGCAAAATCTGCAACAAAAATGTTAAATGCAAAGGGACAAGAGTCCCACCGGGCGTGCCAAAATGTTTATGGTGAAAATGGATAATAATAATAACAATATTGAAAGACTAAAATGGATTCAACCACTAAACCCTAGCCTAACAATGAACAAAGATCCACCATAACATATGAAGATAACCTAAGACAATGCAAATAACTCAAAATCACAAAGATTATACCAATCACATGTCCAATAGGGTTTTGATCTCCATTCTTCCTATCTCCATTGATCTTGCTTGATATACTTGCTCTCAGATTTTTGTATGCACAAGAGCTCAACAAAGAACGGAATGTGGTTGCAAGTGGAATTGTAGTGTAGTCAATTGATCAAGTAGTTAGGGTTTGACAATGAAGAAAGCATCTCCTTAAATAGAAGACACAATAAGAAATGGAGGGTTAAGATTGAGAGGTGTAAAAAGAGAGGTCGGCTAGGATTAGAGGGTAGGTATAAGAAATACCAAAATAATGAAAGAGGTAGGTAGTGTAGGAATTAAGAGATGAATGACATGTGTCATGTGTAGAAAAGGATAATGAATTAATTAAATAAATAAAGATTTATTTAATTAATAGAAGAAGTAGGACAATTAAATAAATAAAATATTTATTTAATTTAGGAAAGGGATAATTTAAATAAATAAATGTATTTATTTAAATGAGAAATAAGGCTAGAAGAGGATAAATGAATTAATTAAATAAATAAAGATTTATTTAATTAATAGAAGAATTAGGCTTAGATAATTAAATAAATAAAATATTTATTTAATTAGACATGACAATTTTGGGTGTCTACAGAAATAATGGTAACAGTAAATAAGGCCCAAAGGATAGCAACAAACGTAGCTGAAGATTAGAATAAATAGACGTATAAACACACACATTCTTTCATTCTTTCTCACAGGGAGAGAGGAGAAGAATAAGTTGGATAGAGAGATAGTTGGATATAGAGGTAAGAATAGTTGGATAGAGAGATAGTTGGATACAGAAGTAAGAATAGTTGGATAGAGAGATAGTTGGATATAGAGGTAAGAATAGTTGGATAGAGAGATAGTTGATATAGAGATAATAATAGTTGGAGAGAGAGAGAGACTTGCGATCAAGGTGTGGAATCATTTGACGAAGAACGACAAGGTCAAAATCTTACAATCCACTCTAAGTTTCCAAGAGGTTAGAATCCTTTGTTTATGTTTTATTTTATTTGTTAAATTTGGTATAAAATATGTAGAAATGGAAGTTTAGATAATAGATATGTACGTCCAAATGGGTAGCAATTTTTATTATTTTATTTGAAATGCTTTGTAAACCATTGTGGAATAGAAGAAAAGAATTTAGAGAAAAGATGTTGTTAATATCGTATTTTGCACAAAAATAATTAGTTCTATTTCTATTTTAAGAATGTGTTTGCGTACTTTTGGTTATATATGGAATTAATTTCATACATGTATAACACCTTCTTTTGTATGTACTTTATTTAGTCGAAAGATTGATCTTAAGATTATTGCTTATAAAAGTTTATCATTTTCTAAAATATGAAAGATTGTCTTTGATAGATATATATTAGACAAGTAATGATTAGTAAGGAAAAATGATATCTCTATTTTTGTTTTAAAAGAAAGATTGTATTCTCAATGGAATTAGTGTTTGAGGGAATCAAGCTAGGGATTAAGCTTGAGTTAGAAAATTTACCTTTCGGGATGGGTGCCGAATGTGGATGTTTTAGGGAGAATAGTTGCTTTTTCCAATTATTATTTTGTTGTGCATGGCATATACTCGGCCGAGTTATTGTTTGAATTATCCGTAGAAAATGATGGAAATTCCTTATTTATGCTCTCTACCACATCCTAGTATGATAGCGAATGCTTGTTTCTTAGAATGAAGTAGGAAAAATGAAAATGCATATATTATCTAGGCATGCACCAGATTCCCTCTTGCTTTCAAATTCTTTGGTTAAACCAATTCGTGCAGGGTCGGGTATTCTTGATTGACCAAGAATTCCGAGGAAGCGTAAGCTTCAAGGTTGGGCGGAAAAAGCGCCTAATTCTTGTTCTCGTCTGCATTCAAAAGACAGAAGGAAGCGACTCAGACTAAAGATCGACGGATGCATCTTCTTGTATATTCTTAAGGCAATTTGGAAGCCTAAGTAGGAAATAAGAACTTAGTATTGGATATTGCATTATTCATGTGCATTATTATGATATATCTATGAATGTAATTTATATCCATTTTCAATGTTTGCTTATATCTTGTATAAAATATGCTTAGAGATTGAAATTTAAGTTTATTTATGAATAAAGAGTAATTTGGGGTTAGATCCTAGATTGACGTCTTTACAACCGATATATTAATTTGGGTTATAAAGTTGCAAACAAGTTTAAATCTATTGTTAACTGGTTAGACACTGATTCACCCACCCTCTCAGTGTCTTTGGGACTGATCAAGTATCTAACAAAGAAATGATAATTGGATTGGATTTCTTGTTGAGCAAGTATAGAGAGCAAACCTAGATTTGATATTTCCATGGATAGTCTACACCACTGATTATAAGAACTAGGATGATATGAAGATCCGAGGCATGGACTGACGCTTAGTCAAACAGGAATGCCTTGCACACAATCATGCAAGTGTTGATAAACACTAATGCAGGGTTGTCGATTCGTACAAGGAAGACCTTCAAACACACCATGCCATGAAAACTATGCCCCATTATGCACCAGCCAAGACATACCAAGATATAGGATGATCAAGGTAGTCCTTAACAAGTATAGTGTTGGGACACAAGATGAAAACAAAGCAAAAAGCTCAAGCATGCAAACAATATGCACATGACCAACTTACATCTCTTGCCAAGATTAGGACATGGATTTGGATAAAATGTCAGACTAGGGAAGGATACATCCCGATGGACAGGTGATGGATTTGGATGAACTGCCAGACATAGGAAGGATTCATCCCGATGGGTAGAGTGATGGATGATAAAATACAAGTTGGATGTGCAAGGTCTACAGATGAGAGGATTGCCACTTGGATTTGATCAGTGTAGTATGGATGGGTGCTTGGATTAGGCACAAGTCAATGTGAGCTCAGGTAGATGGGGAAAGCTCAGTTTGATGGATTGGAAGAAAGATAAATGATTAGATAGGATGAAAAAGGGGGATGGATGATTGAATAGGATTGGATTGGGGATGGGATTATTGATTAAATTGGAAGAGATGGAGAATATGATTGGATAAGATAGGATTGGTTTAGAAATTGGATTGGAAATTGGATTGGATGGGGTGGATTGGTGGATAGGATTTGACTGAATGGAACCAATGACAAGGGAGAACCAATGGGTTGGTAAGAGGATGGATGAATGGAAGGAGGGAGTTATTGTCTAGATAGATGGATCAAGTGGATGGATAGGAAATGGAGGAATGAAGGATGGAGGGTAGGGTGATGGAGACCCAAGGACTATGCTGCAAAGGAGTGCAATGCCCCACACTAGAGGTAGTGGAATTAATGATGTAAGGATGGTGGATAAAGATGTATGAGTTGGAAGCATAATGTGTAATGGATATGGATGGTAGTGAATTTAAGGCTTGTGTGCTCCAAAGCATACATGCGTATACATTGTTTTGCCTCTTGTATGATCAAGATGAAAGATAGGAATGGAGGATTCATTTTGATAGGATGAGGGATATGAGATGGAGGATATGGAAAAGATAGGAAAGGAGAATGGACTTAGATATGATGTAGATGGATGGGAGGATTGTGTGAATGAAGCTTGCCCCCAAGTGTAGAGTGAAAGGGGATGAGGGGATTACACATGACACTTGTTTGCCAAGTTTTCATCATGGTACTTACCCAAGGCGCCACAAGAAGCGGTTTTCACCATTGGATGAAATGATTTTTCTTTCCTTTTTTCTGATTTTTCTTTTTTGTATTTTTCTTGATTTTTTTTTTTTTTTTGAATTTTTGGAAGAGTTTGGATGGATAAGAATGAGGATGAGTGGATATGGAAGATAGTGGATGCATGAAGGAGGAAGGGAGGACTCAAGAATCTATTTCCATAGATGGTATCCCTTAGTATTTCTTTGAACTAGAGGTATGCTCATAGATGTTGGTAACAATAATTGGGGAGATGGAATGGATAGGGGATGGAAGATAAGGATTTGGAAGGGATTGGACTACTGGAATGGGATTCTGAAAAGTGGATGGTGGATAATGGATGGGGTTTTGAAGAATTTGTGGAAGATGAACATTGGCACACACCTTGAAGGGTGGTGGAGTAGTGGAGAAGAGTGTTTTGAATTAGATGGGGGATAGAGTGTGGATTTTGGGAAATGAGGACCCAAAATAGAAGAAGGGGATGATGGAGTTGAGATGGTGGATTTTGGGATATAAGGACCCAAAATGTAGTTTGAAAATGGAGGAGTGTTAGATGGAGGGTTGAAGGACTTATGAATGGATGGAGCTTTTGGATTAGCAAGTTTGGATGCCAATTTTGATTTTGCCTCTTTGGGAATCCACACAGCTTTTGATTTTTTCTTTTGGGGCCTTTGTGGCCTTTTTTATTTTTCTTTCTTTTGGATCATATTTTTGTTTTGAGAATATCGTTTTGAGGGTACATGTTGATCCTTTGATTTTTGTAGATTTTGAGCTTTATGATTTTTAGATTGGGCATCCAAATTGCTTCCAATAGAAATGGGATGGGCACATGAGGATGAATGACTTAAGGATTTTATGGATGGTGGGATGATGACAGGAGAGTGTTGGGAGGCATTCAATTATGTGTGCCTTTGTTGATCTTACTTAAGGATAGTGGATGGAGGGATGTAAGGACCCAAAATGGATGGAAGGAATGGAGGATTTAGTTTTGGAATATAGGGTCCCAAAATAGACGTGGATGACAGGGGATAACAAGATTTTGATTTGTATGAAGGAAATTTGGAATTAGGAGGAATAGAGGATGTACCAACATCTTGAGCATTAGCTTGAGGACCCTTATTATTTCAGAAACAAGATGCGAGTCCATTTTGAGGGGGATGAGTTGTGGAAGGAAGATTAGGATCTTTAGATGGATTGGGATCATGACATGGAGATGAAGGGATACTTTTATCTTGACTAGGAAGGGTATCATGAGATGGAGTGGGAGGGGTGATTGGATTATGAGATGGAAGAGGATCATGCGATGGAGGGAGAGGGTTGGATAGAGGAATCATATGATCATGAGAGGAAGTGGAGGGAATGGCATCATTAGATGGAGTAGAGGGAGATGAATCATGAGATGGAGAGGATTATATTGTAGCATGCTTTGGAACAAGCTTTTGGCATGTTGGGAGTTGTGGGGATTGTGTGATGGAGGAAGATATGGAAGCTTTGATGTGAGTAGATGGGGAAATGGGGGTATCATTAAGTGTGGGGGATTGGGATTTGTTTTGAGGTGGAGGTGATTGGTTTGGATGGAGGACTTGAGCAGACTTGACCACTTTGGTTTGAGGTGAGGATTTTGTCTCCCTTGCTAGCATGTCTTGGATAATATTATGGATGATAGATTTGGAGGACGTGGATACTATGGATTTTGGAGGATTAGGATTAGATGGAGAATTGGGATTAGATGTGGGATTTGGATTGAGATTGGATGGAGGATTAGGATAATAGATTGGGGAATTAAGATTAATGCTTGGAGGAATATGGAGTAAAGGATTTGGATGGGGAGTAGAGGTAATGGATGTATTGTGAAAGGATGGGGATTGGGATATGGATGGGAGGGGAGACAGAGGTATGCCTATTTGATTAGAGGAGTATGTGGATGAGGGATAATATGGAGATACAGATGTGGAATAAGATGGATTTCCCTTGTCGAAGGTAGAGGAAGGATAAGAGATATGGTATATATTGGGATTGGGTGTAATGTGTTGAGATGGGATGGATGAAGGTATGATAGGCGATTGGGAGATTATGGGATCAACTTGGTAGGAAGGTTCATGAATTTCCATGAGCATCTTCTCATACCAAGCTTTGAAATTTTGGGTAGTCATGTTGAGAGTGAAGGATTAGATCGGAATTAGATGAATATGTTTTGGAGGGGAAAGATTATGAAGATGATGTTAAATGAAGATGAGGACTTGGCTTGGCATTGTGATGGATTCAATTTTATTAGATTTGGATTGGAATTGGATGAGTCCTTGGATTAGGACTTGATTGGATTTGGATTGGTCCTTCGATTAGGACTTGATTGGATTGGATTGGATTGGATTAGATTAGATTTGATTGGATTTGGATTGGATTTGGATTGAGTTGGTCCTTGGATTAGGACTTGAAGGGATTGGATTAGATTGGTATTTGAATTGGTCCTTGGATTAGGACTTGATTTGATTGGATTTGAATTGGATTTGATTTGATTGGATTGGATTGAATTGGATTGGATTGGTCCTTGGATTAGGACTTGGTTTGATTGGATTTGGATTGGATTGGTCCTTGGATTAGGACTTGATTGGATTTGGATTTGATTTGGTTTGATTTGATTTGATTTGATTTGATTGAATTGGATTGGATTGGTCCTTGGATTAGGACTTGGTTTAATTTGATTTGGATGATTGATTAAATGGATTGGATTGGATTGGATTAGATTGGATTGATTGGATTGAATTGAATTGGATTAGATTGGATTTGATTTGATTGGATTGGATTGGATTGGTTGATTGATGGAGGATTGGATAACCGGATTAGGAAGATGGATGGATTTGATTGATTTGAATTTTAAAGATTTGATTGATTGAAATTTTGGAGATTTGATTGGATTAGAGGGAGAATGATTATGAAAGAAGGGATAGATAATAGGAAGAATAAAGGGGGAGGCTACCCAAAGTTGGATGAATGATTTGGACAAAAATATTGGTTGAGGAAGGATGATTGTTTGAATGGATGAAAGTGGATTGGAGATAGGAGAATTTCTTGGATAGATAGAAATGGATTAAAGATTTGATGATGACAAGATGGAATTTGGAAAGAGGGAGGAATGATTGGTTGTGGGGGATGGACTTGGCAAGAGATGTCAAGTAAAGAAAACACAATGGTCAAAAGAAGTTAGACTCAAAAGACACTCATACCCCTTCACAACATAGCCTATGGTGAGTAAGGACAATAGTCAATGGATCCCAGTTGGTTTCCCAGCTACACTTACACAAAGTGGACACTTAGATGCTTGACCCCATTGGCTCCCCTCCATGGCACTCACTTCTCTGGGGCAGCCAAGCATCAATTCCCATGAAAACTACTCATGGCGAACTTTGTGTCTCTACTAAGGGTCGTAAAAATATGGGCGGCTTCGGAGGTCCAACCTCCTGCACCAATGACTAGAAGGTTTTTGGCCACTATGCACAAGGTGTTTAATATGTCTTCTCGTTAGGAGCTACCCTTCACAGTTGTACAAGCGCAATTGAGGTCTATAGCCCAACAAAGCACCAAGAACTTAGTAGTCACGCAAGCGTGATTGAGATCTCTAGGATCCTACTAAGCACCCAATGTGAGAGTGAACTCTCATATAGCCCCAACCATTGACCCTTTCATCATCAATGACCTATTTATTATAGTGAGTTGGGAATCCCAGGTCTAGGTGTACTCATTGGGTCATTCCCCTCTCACCGGCTCAAAGAGCAAGTTGGGAGGGCAGGCCTGCTAAGGGTAAACATACAACAAACATGAAAAGCTTGGAGGGTCTGGATTTCTGATCATCTAGCTAGACGAGAGCATACTCTCCTACCTTCATGCATTTTACAAACACAAAAAGCAATGGTTTATTTACCCCCTAATTAGATCTAGGTACGTAATAAAAGAAACACAATGTTTGCTTGAACCTCCAAGGCAACCTGCAAAACCACTTGATTAGTAGTTTGAAAATGAAGTCTTCGACAAGCATCCTACAAAAGAGAAAAGAATGACAAATATATATATATAATTTTGGGAATGAGTAGAAAAACAAGAATAAAAAAATTTCTACTAAAGACAAATGTGGATTTGGAGGAAAATTTGATGGGTAATTGGGGTTTGAGTAGGTTTTTGACACTTTCTAAGTGATAGGCAAGCATAAAATGGGGATTTTAGAAGCGAGGTGAAGGAATGGAAAAATTTGTCCAAGAGGGACAAAGAAGAAAAAATTGGAGATAGACAATATGGCAAAATTTGGAGGTGATTGGATAAAAGTGGAAGAAGTTATGGTAAACCCTAAAAATAGAGAAATGTGGGATTTCGGGCTTCAAAAAGTGAAATTTGGGATAAGGTCCTCAAGAAAGGAAATGTACAAAATGAAATTGTAGGAGATCTAGTGAAGTTTGGAGGAAAATAAAGTGAAGATAAAGAAGATATGGCGAAAAACAAAATAAATTTTACTCATTTTTTTTTTTGGTTTTTTGATTATTCCTGCGGTCACGTTGATTAGCAGACAGTTGCGCTGATTAGCAGGTAGCCACGCTAACAGACAGAATAGTAGTATTTAAACAAATAGAAAAAACAAATGCAGACATGCTGATTAGCAGGTGGTTGCGCTGATGCGCAAGCGCTCGGGTCAAAACAACTAGAGTTAGCGCCCAAAAATTCAAATTCAAATTCTTAACAAAACGTTCGTGCTAATCACAGAGCGGTCGTGCTGAAGTGACAACTAAAAAGAGATAGAAGTGAGAAGAATGGAAAGAATGAAGATGAGGAAATAGATGGATTTGTGTGGTGGTCGCACTGAAGCCAATGCAGTCATGTTGATCTAGAAAATAGTCATACTGAAGCGTGAGCCAGCGAGAAACCTTCACAAAAAACTCAATTTTTTTGTTAAATTTGGGATGTGGGTCCCACTGGGCGTGCCAAAATGAAGAGGAGAAAATAGGATGAAAGGGTCAAATGCAGACACCTAAAAGTAATATTTAATTAATTTAAGCCTGTCAACATAATTAATTGACTTAATTGTGTTGTCCTTATTCTTCTTAGTGTTAATTAAATCTAATTTAATTAATCTTGTCACTATTGTCCAATAATTAATTTATCAAATAAATTAATTATTCCCCTATTCTTCTAAAGTCCCCTCCAATAATTATTTCCTCTAAACCCACTCAATTAATTGATTTTAATTAATTAACCTATTCATGTGATTCCTACAAATCACTTTTCCTAATCCGATTAGCCTAATTAATCCTTCTAGAAGCTCTCATAATCATGCTTATCATTATCCCTCAATTTTTAATTCCCACTCATGTCACATCAACATTGATTATGAAAGGGTCAAATGATAAAAAAACACAATGAAATAAACATGAAAACACTAAAACATCAAGAGATCATTTTTACCTTGCTATTTTACATTCTCCTTCAGATTGAGCTTGATGAAGTGGATGATGAGGATGCACCCTTGATGCTCCACTTGATGTGATGCTTGCTTGATTTGGATGTGGAATTCTCTCCTTTGTGCTCAACAAGATAGATTGATGGATTGGATCTGGATTGAAAGATTAAGGATTGATGGATTTGATAGAGGATTATGAAGAGAGAGGAGAAGAGAGCAACATGACAATGCATAAGAAGTGGATCATTTGTGAGGAGAATAGGCTCCAATTTATAGATTGGATGAGGCCAATGGAGGGCCAAGATTGATTTGATTATGAAGGGTTGAGATTGATTTTAGATAGAAGGCATGGATCAAGGGTGCATTGGGAAAATAAACATGAATATAAAATTCCTTGGAAAAGGGGGGAGAAATTTGAATTTCAAATATGAGGAATTAAAAATTCCAAAATAAGGATGCATTGAGGGATTCAAAGAAATTTGAATTTCTTTGAGAGACTCAATGTTGATGTGACATGAGTGGGAAATAAAAATTGAGGGATAATGATAAGCATGATTATGATAGATTCTAGAAGGATTAATTAGGCTAATGGGATTAGGAAAAGTGATTTTTAGGAATCACATGAATAGGTTAATTAATTAAAATTAATTAACTGAGTGGGTTTAGAGGAAATAATTATTGGAAGGGACTTTAGAAGAATAGGGGAATAATTAATTTATTTGATAAATTAATTATTGGACAATAGCGACAGGATTAATTAAATTAGATTTAATTAACACTGAGAAGAATAAGGACAACACAATTAAGTCAATTAATTATGTTGACATGCTTAAATTAATTAACTATTAATTTTAGGTGTCTACAAGGCAATGTCCAGACAAGAAGGTTTCAAATGATTACATGAATAAAATCACCAACGTGACATCTAACAAAAGATCTATGAGAATAAGCACTATTACCGACACTAACATCAAATTCGGTACCATGATCATCGGGTATAAGGTAACTCAGTCAAACCAACTGAATTATGTTTCCAGTTCTTGCATTTTCGCACCATATAAGATGATGAGAGAAAATGAGAAATTGGATCTTTGCGGTTGGATGTTAGATGAGTTATTAATAAACCTAGGAAAGATTAAAGGTGAAAAGAAAGGAACTTTCTGGTATGGCAACTTAATTGTCTGCTTAATGTTATTTTTCATGAATGACACTCCCGGTTTTGGGAAGAGGCAATGGGCATTTGATATCCTGGTAGGGAAACAATTGGAACAATCAATTGCTATTTTAAGGGATTTCAGAAATCTATGAAGTCTAGGGAAAGGATTCCTAAGCATATTGTTGAAAAATACTCAACCGACATATGCTTCATGGTGAAGAAAGATGAAACACTTATGGAAGCGGTTAAGCCCCCAGAGATCTGGATTGAGGAAATGGCTATGAAGTGGATGCAAAGATCCTTTAGGCTTATGAAAAAATGTTGATTGATGCACCTGTTGATGAGGTAGAGAAGCTTTGTGGTACTGCAAAGCAAAAATCACAAGAGGTTGAAACAGAGTTCAACCGAAAGAAGAGAGAGAAGAAGGAAGGAAAAGCAAGCAAGTTTGTAGAGAAGGTTTCACAAGACATTAAATCATTAATTCATGTTGTCTCGGAGAAAGGCAGGAAGAGGAAGAATCCATAAGTACACATTGAACCTGTTACAACAGAGTCTGAATCTGAGGATGACACACCCTTGGCATTCAAGAGGGTTGTAAGGAAGAAAACAGAGGAGACAAAGGTAGACACTAAAAACCAACCGGTTAGAAAGGTTACATTCAAAATACCAGCACAAAAGTAAGCACCAAAGGTAACACCTTTAGCTCGACCGGTACTACAAGAAGGAAGAAGAAGAGTGACATTGACATGGCTATTCAAACTGGTAATTTATCTATCATACCACCAAAAACTTGTGCAGAGTTAGTAGATGAAATTACTAAGGATGGCATGTTAAAGAATGTACAGTTTTACTATGAACATTTAGAGGATGATGAACAAAGAGAGGTAGAGGAAGCTGTATTATTATATTTGGATATCTATAAGAAAGCCTTAATAGAAATTGAAATCCAAATACCAACAAAATTATATAATATATTAGATGCTAGAAGGCTGTCAACAATGCAAGAAGACAAGCATATTGAAATTCAAGAATTGTTATTTGTTTGTGTTACTATTGCTCTAGATGAAATGCAAAGGATACTTGAGGTGGCAAATAGAAAGGTCTTTAATAACAAACATAGAATAACCAGTCTGATGCTAGGAAGAGTAAATGAGATAATAAAGGAGACTCAAAAGCCATGGGTTAAGTTCTTTGGAGAGAACAAAGGTTTCTTTACTTCATCGGAATCAAAGACAGACACTACAAACACCCCAGTTGAAGGAAAAGGAAAGGGGATTATGGGTACTTCACCCTCAATTTTGAAAAACATTAAGATAGTAGAAATCAAGCCCCCGCTAGATATAAATGTACAGACAAATGTTGAGAAACTGGCTAATATAGAGAGTGAAAAGGTTGATGATGTACAAGATACTAATATTGAGGATAACAGTCTTCTGGATACAAATGTACAGGTTGAGGTTACAGTTCCTATAGAGGAACCAATGGTTACAGAGACTGCACCAGTGGCGAAGCCATCGGTGCACGTGAGGAAGCAATAAAGGACAAATCATCAAATGAGAAAAAAGGGGAATTCAGAAGGGAATCGATAGTAGGTCCATCATTATTGTCAATTGACAACTCGTAGGTTGTAAAGAAAAACATAACAAAATTGAGTCCCAATGAACTCATGATGATGGGTGCACATAAATTAATGAAGGACGGATCTACAGATAAAGGGATTATTGATCAGTCAAACATTGTTTTACACAGACTAGTCCCGAAGTGCAAAATTGACAATGAAGGGAGACCATCTGACAAGCTAAAGGCAATTACTAAAAATATTTCAAATGATTTTCAATCCTTACAATATATTTCAAACCGGCAAGCACTGGAGAGGTTCATTGAGGCTGAAAAAGTTGCATTTGATCAAGTGATTGATTTTGAGAAGAAGAAGATTGATGAAAAGTTGAAACTAATAGACAATTCTTATAAACAATGTACAAATATTTATAGGGTATGTTGTAACACAGATATACTTACAGTTAATGTGGATAAGAAGATAAAAGAATTTCATGAGAAAATTGCAAATATAGCTAATTCTTTTGATGGATTGGCTTCATTGATGACATCAATTGATGGTCAAATTTTTATTTTGAAAGCCCAAATTTTTGTTCTTGAGAAGGAAAGAGACAAAATCATAAGAAGAGCCAGAAGTCTGAGAGGCTTGGTGAGTCCCCGATTGGATTCACTCAATGTACATAAGAAAGAATGTATGGATATGGTTGGAAAGCCCACACCGACACAAGTAAGTGAGAAAGAGTCATTTGCACATATATTAAATGGATTTGTATCTATTTCTGGCACTTTCAAAACTGTTTGAGATACTTATCTTTAGCTATTGGAGAAGGATTATCCAAAAAAATTAAAATCTGTTAAGCTCAGATAAGATATTTTTGGGATATTCATTGTACAGATTTTTGGATCTTTGACATTCTTTTTAGAATTTTTGATGGAATTGATGTCAAAGGGGGAGTGATACAAATGTGAAAAATAATAGAAGGAGTTGTATACATTAGGGGGAGATATGGATATATGGGAGTATGGAGTATTTTGCATTGATGAATATTTAGCTTAGGGGGAGCAGGCAGGATGGAACCGATAGATGAAACCTTGACCATTTTTCACATGAGTGTTGCCATCAATGCCAAAGGGGGAGAATGTTGGCAATTGACACTCAATTGGTTGGTTTCACTATGTTGTCATTGATGGCAACATGGTATTTTGTTCCGGCTTCATGTTTTGGTTCAGTTGTGTACCGGCAGACACTTCACAGACACTACACCGATACTGGTACCGACAAGATAGAAGGATTTATTTGGTTACCGACAATGTAGGCCGACATGGTTTAGAATATGGTTATCGGTATTGGAGGCTGACATCTCTTGGATCTGGCATTGACAATTGATGTTGTTATTCATGTATTTATGTTATCTAGTCAACATGTAATTTGATATTGTAATAATCTTTGTAAGCTGACATAAGGCATGATAAGTTGTATAGGATATATAGGTCAGTTGGATTAGGTCATTTTGCAATATAGGAGATCATGGATATGTGAATGTGATATGATGCAAAATATATCAGAGAGATTATGCATGTGAGGATATTTATGTAAGGGTTATTCTGGTAAAGGGTTTAGGGTTTGAGACCGGAACAGACCGAGCTTAAACCAAAACTATATTCTGGCATAGATGATGTTATCTTAGCAGTTCAACACTTCTCTAGATTGTAGTCTAGATTTATATGTAGTCAGTGAGGCTCCTTTTGTGATGAGCAGTGTGATGTAGATTGTAAGCCTTCCTGCAAGTGTAAGCCCCCTTATATTTTTTAATATCTCTTCATATGGCCAGTGGATTGATATTGTGGGTCACAAATCCCATCATGGTTTTTCCTCTTTGAGGTTTTTCATGTAGAATTTTGTGTGTTATGATTCTCATTTATGTGATTGGCTTATTGGTTTATTTACTTCTTTCAATTATGTATGTATCGGTATACCAATTGGTGTATGCATGTTTTAATAAGGATAAAATTGATCTATCTAGTATAACACTGATTCAACCCCCCCTCTCAGTGTTATTGGATTCCAACAATTGGTATCAGAGCCTTGTGCCTCAAAGGAATTTTAACAGCTTGAGGAGGATCCTAAATCCAGAATCCATGGACATGGGTTTGGAGAAGTAACTTGTGATGGCTCTTGAAGATTATGATGCTGAAAGGTTGAAAAACTTAAAGCTACAAGATGAATTGAATTCTGCTAAGGAATTCATTCTTATCCTACAAGAGAGGCTATCATCTATTCAAGCTAGGATGAGGGAACTTTTGCAAAGTCAGGATGATGAAGAGAAAGATGCAATTAAGGAACAATGGCATAAATTGAGTCAAGAGAACATGGTTATGAAAAATGAAATGTAAGCTATAACTATGATAATGTCTAAAGAGATTGAGGACCAAAAGAAAAAGGAAGAAAATCTTGTTGTATTCCTGAAGAACAAATTTGAAGAATGTGGTAGGTTGGTTCATGAGAATGATATGTTTGGAACTGATTTAGTACAATCCCAGAGTAATGAACAAGAGCTTGAAAGACAAATGATAATTTTGAGAGAAGATCTAAATACTACAAGTGAGTACAAAGAAAAATTCAAGATTAGTTCAACACAACTAGATGAGTTGTTGAAGATACAAATGCAGATTGGAGATTCCAGTGGACTTGGATTTGAGCAAGGACAGAGTTCTGGTAATGCTAATGAAGATCAAAACCATAAGGCACTGGTAAGGAAATTCAATACTTATAAATTTAAAGGTAGATGTTTTGTTTACAATAGATTTGGTCACATGGCTAGGCAATGTAGAAATAGAGGAAATGAGAACCCTAATTCTGCTCCCGGTAAATGTTCTAAATGCAATAAGTATAGTCATAAGACAAAAGATTACAGAATGAATGTTAAATTCTATGCATGTGGAATGTTTGGACATATGGTTGATCAGTGCAGGTCAAGCAATTTCACTGGTTTTAGAAAAGCAATTCAAAAGAACAATGTTATATGCTATGCATGTAATGAGATTGGACATATTGCCAAATTTTGTAGAAGCAAAAATCTATTGGTTGGTAATGGAGGATCAAATGAGAAAGGGAAAGAGAATATTAGTAAAATTCGGCAAGATCATATTCAGAGATGGGTCAAGAAGACTGAAGAACAATCATCAGATGGGAATACACCGATTACTTATCCGACAGAGGAGGTTGCTCCTGCACCAACAAGTAGCTCATCTGGTACTAAGGTAGATGCCTTAGGGGTAGGAAAAATTCATGATGATATTGCATATTCCTTGGGAATAGGTTCTGGAAGATGTTCCAGACATTGGAGATGCTTATCCTGCATGAAGATGTTATGTTCGAGATCCAGTATCTTTCACCTGCAGTCATTGATGTCAATGAAAGATTAGGGTTTTTCTTGGAGGTTAAAAGGTCGAATTCAATTCATTATTGATCACCTTGCATTGAGATCTATTTTAGAGTGATTAAGAGTGACTAAGAGCGATCAAAGGCATTTTAGAGCAATCGGATTTCTTCTTGAGCGATTTCATCGACGATTGGAAGAGTTTGTTAAGGGTTTTCTCCGGAAGGCCATACTGGCAAAGGTAAGTGAGAAAGAGTCATTTGCACATATATTAAATGGATTTGTATCTATTTCTGACACTTTCAAAACTGTTTGGGATATTTATCTTGAGCTATTGGACAAGGCTTATCCAGAAATTTTAAAATTTGTTATGCTCTAATAAGATATTTTTTGGATATTCATTGTACAATTTTTTGGATCTTTGACATTTTTTTTAGAATTTTTGATGAAATTGATGTCAAAGGGGGGGTGATATAGATGTGAAAAAGAATAGAAGGAGTTGTATACATTAGGGGGAGATATGGAAATATGGGAGTATTAAGTATTTTGCATTGATGAATATTCAGCTTAGAGGGAGCAGGCAGGATGGAACCGACAAATGAAACCTTGACTATTTTTCACACGAGTGTTGCCATCAATGCCAAATAGGGATATTGTCAAAAATTGACACTCAATTGGTTGGTTTCACTATGTTTTCATTCATGGAAACATGGTATTTTGTTTCAACTTCATGTTTTGGTTCAGTTGTGTACCGACAGACACTTCACAGACACTACACCGGCATGATAGAAGTATTTCTTTGGTTACCGACAATGCAAGCTGACATGGTTTAGAATATGATTATTAGTATTGGAGGCCAACATCTCTTGGATCTGGCATCGACAATTGATGTTAGTATTCATGTATTTATGTTATCTAGTCGACATGTAATTTATATTGTAATAATCTTTGTAAGCTGACAGAAGGCATGATAAGTTGTATAGGGTATATAGGTTAGTTGGATTAGATCATTTTGAGATATAGGAAATCATAGATATGTGAATGTGATATGATGCAAAATATATCTAAGAGATTATATATGTGAGGATATTTATGTAAGGGTTATTCCAGTAAACGGTTTAGGGTTTCAGACTGGAACAAACAAAGCTTAAACAAGAGTTGTATTCTGGCATAGAAGATGCTATCTTAGTAGTTCAACACTTCTTCGGATTGTATTCTGGATTTATATGTAGTCAACAAGGCTTCTTTTGTGATGAGCAGTGCACTCTAGGCTGTAAGCCTTCTTGCAAGTGCAGGCCCCCTTATATTTTGTAATATCTCTTCATATGGCCAGTGGACTGATATTGTGGGTCACAAATACCACCATGGGTTTTTCTCTTTGAGGTTTTCCATGTATAATTTTGTGTGTTATGATTCTCATTTATGTGATTGGCTTATTGGTTGCTTTACTTCTTTCAATTCTGTATGTATCGGTATACCGATTGGTGTATGCATGTTTTAATAAGTATAAAATTGATCTATTCGGTATAACATTGATTCAACCCCCCCTCTCAGTTTTATTGGATTCCAACAATTAGTATCAGAGCCTTGTGCCTCAGAGGAAGTTTAACAACTTGAGGAGGATCCGGAATCCAGAATCCATGGACATAGGTTTGGAGAAGTAACTTGAAATGGCACTTGACGTTTATGATGCTGAAAGGTTGAAGAACTTAAAGCTACAAGATGAATTCAATTCTGCTAAGGAATTCATTCTTGTCCTACAAGAGAGGCTATCATCTGTTCAAGCCAGGAGGAGGGAAGTTTTTCAAAGTTGAGATGATGAAGAGAAAGATGCACTTAATGAACAATGTTTGAAATTGAGTTAGGAGAACATGGTTATGAGAAATGAAATGTAAGCTATAACTATGAGAATGTCTAAAGAGATTGAGGATGGAAAGAAAAAGGAAGAAAATCTTACTGTATCCCTGAAGAACAAATTTGAAGAATGTTGTAGGTTGGTTCATGAGAATGGTACGTTGAGAACTGATTTAATACAATCCTAGAGTAATGAACAAAAGCTTGAGAGACAAATGATAATTTTGAGAGAATATCTAACTACTCCAAGTGAGTACAAAGAAAAATTCAAGATTAGTTCAACACAACTAGATGAGTTGTTGAAGAGACAAAGGAGATTGGAGATTCCAATGGACTTGGATTTGAGCAAGGACTGAGTTTCGGTACTACTAATGAAGATCAAAACCATAAGGCACCGATAAGGCAATTCAATGCTGATAAATTTAATGGTAGATGTTTTGTTTACAATAGATTTGGTCACATGGCTAGGCAATGTAGAAACAGAGCAAATCAGAACCCTGATTTTGCTCCCAGTAAATGTTCTAAATACAATAAGTATGGTCATGAGACAAAAGATTATAGAATGAATGTTAAATGCTATGCATTTGGAAAGTTTGGACATATGGCTAATCAATGCAGGTCAAGCAATTTCACCAGTTTTAGCAAAGCAATTCAATAGAACAATGTTACATGTTATGCATGTAATAAGGTTGGACATATTGCCAAATTCTGTAGAAGCAGAAATCCACCGATTGGTAATGGAGGATCAAATGAGAAAGGGAAAGAGAAGGTTAGAAAAATCTGGCAAGATCATATTCAAAGATGGGTCAGGAAGACTGAAAAACAATCATCAGATGGGAATGCACCAGTAACTAAGGCATATGCCTTAGGGGTAGGTAAAATTCATGAAGATATTGCATATGCCCCGAGAAGAGGTTCTGGAAGATGTTCCAGACACTGCAGATGCTTATCCAGTATGGAGATGTTCTTTTTGAGATCCAATATCTTACACCGATAGTCATTGATGTCAATGAAAGATTAGGGTTTTTCTCAAAGGTTAAAAGGTTGAATTCAGTTCATTATTGATCACCTTGAATTTAGAGAAATTTCAGAATGATTAAGTGCGACTCAGAGCGATCAAAGATATTTCAGAGAAATCAAATTTCTTCTTGAGCGATTACACCAGTGATTGGAAGAGTTTGTTAAAGGTTTTCTTCGGAAGCGATCAACGGGTATTTATCTTTAAACATAGAAGTGGGATCATCATCTATTCCTATCTTTGTTGCAAATCCAACTATAGTATAGGCCAAGGATCGCCCCAAGCCAATCTTCAAGCGGTATCCACATGTGGTTACCCTGGAAGATTCCATTGGAGCATTTTTGCATGTCCCGGAGGGAGGTGTTTATGTAGAAGATATTAGGGAATACATACATTATCATATTGAGGACTTGGGGACATCTGAAATAAAGGGCATGTACATGAGTGAGTTGATGGGAGAATCTAGAAAGATCAAACCAACATACAAGCACATTGAAGACTTAGGGTTTACCGATATTCTAGACATCCCAGAATTCAAAGATGAGATCATAAGGTATGTTTTGAGCAGAGTACATGGAGAATTTATCTAGTTAGATAGACCTTACAAGATCACCAAGGAATCCATCAAGGAAATCTCTATTTTACCACAGGTTGGGCAACGTCGAGACAAGAAGGTTTCGAATGATTACACAAATAAAATAACTAATGCGACATCTGACAAAATATCTATGAGAATAAGCACTATTACCGACACAGACATTAGATTCAGTAGCATGATCATCGGGTATAGGTTGATGGTATGATGAAAGAATAAGTATCTGGTAGAATACTAAGAGGTGGGGGGGGTGAATCAGTATATTGAAAAACTGATACAAACTTCCCAATCTCAAAATCAAACTCACAAAGTAAACTTTCACTTATCAAGATCAATACTCAACACGAACTGGTTATTTGTTATAATAACTTAACAGTAAATAACTTCAATCTTGTAAATATCAAAATACTTAATCATATCTCAACATATTCAATCTCTCAATGCTTCCAGTTATCATGCCTTATCAAAATAGTTAAGTAGACAATCAAATCAACAAATAAGATCATAACCACAAAAACATTCACCACTTGACACAAATGTTTATATGTGGAAAACCCAAATAGGTAAAAACCATGGTGAGATGAGACCCACAAGGATAGATATCTGAACTCTTCTGAAGTTCACCTTGTTAGGAGCCAAGCTTGTTAAAGCCTTTACAATAAGTCATATTAAGAACTGATTCTATTAGGAATCACCCGGTTAAGGGATTTACAAAATGCCTTGATGAAAAAAAAAATACCTTGTTAGGAGTAACCTCGGTAGAGGGTTTGAGAATCCAAGCTAACAGACCACCTTGTTAGAGGATTTAAGAAGTAACCAAGCTTGTTAGAGATTACTCGGTTAGGGGATTTCAATTCTACTTTAGTTGTTAGAAAACAATAGGTTTTCTTGATCTATCTGAATAGCACTACATTTGCTTGATCATATCCTTTTAAGCTTTAATATGCTTCTACACAAACTGCAGATCCATTCTCTGGTTAGGGAACCACACACTCAACTGCTTTTCAGCCAACACTTTGCCAACACTCTTACAAACAACTTCATTGACCTTAAATACAAATCAATTAGGTCGATAAAACAACAAAAACCTAATTCTCTCATAGAGATTACAAACAAGTTAGTTCAATCTTGACCATTAGAAATCAAAACAATCTCTTCACATTCTTCAAGAAAATTCTAACCAATCCATGATCACCGCTTCATCGAACTTTGTAACTCATCACACGCTATGCATTAGATGCAATCCACTTTTCTCATTCCCTAGACAACAAATAAATGCGCAAAAATAATCTGAACTTGTCCTCATTCAACGATCACATGTGTCTCCATCATTACTGCTCATCATTAGATCTTAAACCAATAAACTTGATCGGTTAGGGTTTAACACAAAACAACTGGTAGGGTTTACCGGTTACATTGTATAGAAAAGGGTTTAACCTTATATATTGGTTTACGTGTTCAACTCACAAACTAACATATCGGTTTACAACATCTTCCACAAAGCTCTTCATGTCAGTTCCAAGCCAATATCAATAATAACAACAATATCAACAATATCATAAATACCATTTTCGGTTCAATTGACATCAATGACAACATAACATGTCATTAATGAAGTATTCATGCAAATACAAACAATCTCCCCCTTTGGCATTGATAGATATACAAATATCAATGCCTATGATTGCTTCTGTGATTGGTAAATAGGAATCCTGGTTTACATTACCAAGTATTCACCATGCTCTGTATGTCTTCAGCCTGTCACTGGTTTCCCTTTGCTAGTCACATAATTCTTCTCCTCAGTCACATTATTCTTCTCCCCCTTTGACAATAATGCCAAATTGAAAGTAAAACATGTAATGTTCAAATTTTCACTGTGCATCAACAACATACTGCAACTTGATGCTCGCCCTGTGGAATACATCTTCTTTATCAATCCATGTAAATTTTTGCAAGTGATTCAAGGACTAATGCAATCAGCATCATGCTCAACTAACTTCATGAAGAGGGACAACCCCCAACTGACTTCTAAGATACTCAAAAGTAGTCTTAGGCAAAGGTTTGGTAAAGATATCTGCAAGCTACTCCTAGGTAGAAACATGCTCTAAGATAACATCTTTACTTTGAACTTTTTCCCTCAAAAAGTGATGCTTCAATTCAATGTACTTTGTGAGAGTGTACAAAATAGGATTCTTAGAAATATTAATGGCACTTGTATTATCACATAAAATCTTTATAGGTTCTGAGATCTTCATCTTAAAACCTTCCAAAATGTGCCTCATCCAAATAGCTTGTGTGCAATTCATGTAAGCTGCAACATACTCAACTTCGGCGGTAGATTGTGAAGTACAACTCTACTTCTTACTACTCCATGAAACTAGCCTTCCTCCTAGAAAGAATGCTCCACTGGTAGTACTTTTCTAGTCATCAATATTTCCTGCCCAATCAACATTTGTGTATGCCTTCAAATCAAAGTTTCCTCCATATGGATACCATAATCCATAGTCAATTGTACCTTTCAGATATCTAAAAATTCTCTTTGTTGCTATTAGGTGTGCTTCCTTTGGATTCTTATGAAATATTGCAACTATACCAACCGTATGGGCAACATCCGGTTTGCTGTGAACAACATAGTGTAATTTGCCAATCATTGACCTGTATTCTTTTTCATTAACAGACTTAGATGCATCCTTCTTGGACAAGTTACAACCTATAACCATTGGTGTTCCAACTGGTTTACAGTCACTCATGCCAAAAGTCTTCAAAACCTCTTTCACGTACTTAGATTTAGTAATGAAAATACCATTATTCATTTGTTGTATCTGCAAGCCTATGAAATTTTTTATTTCCCTACTAAAGACATCTCATACTCATTCTTCATTTGTTGCTCATGACATCATTACCTCCAAATATAATGTCATCAACAAATACTTCACTAACCAGTATTTCATATCCTTCAAACTTGAGATAAATATTACTATCATCACTGGTTCTTGCAAAGACTATCTTCATCAAATGTGTATGAAGCCATTCATGCCATGCTCTGGGTGCCTGCTTTAATCCATACAAAGCTTTATGCAATCTGCATACCATGTCTTTCTCATCTATCATTGCATAACCATCAGGTTGATCTATGTATACCTCTTCTTCCAATATCCCATTTAAAAATGCAGACTTAACATCCATTTGGTATACCTTGAACTTCTTATCGGCTGCAAATGCAAGTAAAATTCTGACACCTTCCTATCTTGCTACTGGTGCAAAAGTTTCGCCATAATCTTCTCCTTCTTCTTGAGCATAACCCTTGCAAACTAATCTTGCCTTGTTGTGAAATGCAACACCATTCTCATTTAACTTGTTTCTAAATAACCATTTAGTACCTATAACATTCTTGTTTACCAGTCGAGGTACCAGGGTCCAAGTGTTGTTCTTCTCAATTTGATCCAATTCCTCCCTTATAGCTTTAACCCAATGATCATCACCAAATGCCTCCTTAGCAATTCTAGGTTGAATGGTGGAGATCATGCAAGATTTCTCTCTTATTCTCCTTCTAGTTAGTACTCCAACATCCTTATCCCCAATAATCTGTTTAGGACTGTGATTCTGTCTCATATATCTAGGAATAACATGATCATTCTCTTCAGGTTCAGCTTCTTCATTATCATCTTCTTCTGAATTTATTTGTTTTGGTTGAACAAGTGCATCAAAATTTTCTTTACCGGTTTCTAATTTAACAGTTTCAGGTTCCAAAAGAAAAATGCAAGGATCTTCATCCTTTTTCTTTGAACTGGTTCCTTCTGAGACTTCAGGACATTCGTCTACTTGAATATCAACACTCTCAACAATTATCTATGTACGGTTGTTGAAGCATTTGTAGGCCTTACTCTTGGTGGAATAGCCAAGAAATATGCCTTCATCACTCTTAGCTTCAAACTTTCTAATGTAATCACCTCTTTTAATAAAACATTTGCTACCAAATATCTTAAAATAGCTAACATCAGATGATCTTCCATACCAATATTCATAAGGGGTCTTGTCCTTACCTCTTTTCACCAGAACTCAGTTCATTGTGTAGATAGTTGTACTTACAACTTCTTTCCAAAATGTTTTCGCTACACCTCCTTGTATCAACATTGTCCTAGTAGCTTCAACCACTGACCGGTTGTTCCTCTCTGCGATACCATTCTATTGTGGTGTCCTTGGTGCAAAAATCTGTCGTTTGATACCATTCTCTCCACAGTACTTAGTGAATCTCTCAGAAGTAAATTCACTGCCTTGATTCGTTTTTAGACATTTTATCTTTTTGCCACTCTCTTTCTTAGCTAAGGCCCTGAATGCCTTGAACTTACCAAAATATTCATTCTTAACCTTCTAGAATATGACCCACATCATCCTTGAACAATCATCAGTGAATATCATGAAATATCTGTCACCTTGAATGCTTCTTGTTCTTATTGGTCCACATAGATCTCCATGAACCAAATCTAACAAGTTCTAGGTTCAATGGTGGAGATCATGCAAGAGTTCTCTCTTATTCTCCTTCTAGTTAGTACTCCAACATCCTTATCCCCAATAATCTGCTCAGGGTCGTGGTTCAGTCTCACATACCTAGGAATAACATGATCATTCTCTTAAGGTTCAACTTCTCCATTATCATCTTCTTCTGAATTTATTTGTTTCGGTTGAACAAGTACATCAAGATTTGCTCCACTAGTTTTTGATTTAATAGTTTCAGGTTCTAAAAGCAAAATGTAAGGACCTTCATCCTTTTTCTCTGAACCAGTTCCTTTTGAGACTTCAGGACATTCATCTACATGAACATCAACACTGTCAACAATTCTCTGTGTTTGATTGTTGAAGCATTTATAGGCCTTACTCTTGGTGGAATAGCCAAGAAATATGCCTTCATCACTCTTAGCTTCAAACTTGCTTATGTAATCACCTCTTTTAATAAAACACTTGCTACCAAATATCTTAAAATAGCTAACATCAGGTGATCTCCCATACCAATATTCATAAGGGGTCTTGTCCTTACCTCTTTTCATTAGAACTCAGTTCATTGTGTAGATAGTTGTACTTACAACTTCTTTCCAAAATGTTTTCACTACATTTCCTTGTATCAACATTGTCCTAGCAACTTCAACCACTGACCGATTGTTCCTCTCTGCTATACCATTCTATTGTGGTGTCCTTGGTGTAGAAAGTTGTTGCTTGATACCATTCTCATCACAACACTTAGTGAATTCCTCATAAGTAAATTCATCACCTTGATTTATTCTCAAACATTTATCTTTTTGCCACTCTCTTTCTCAGCTAAGGACCTGAATGCCTTGAACTCACCAAAAGCTTCACTCTTATCCTTCAAGAATGTGACCCACATCATCCTTGAACAATCATCAGTGAAAATCATGAAATATCTATCACCTTGAATGCTTCTTGTGTTTATTGGTCCACATAGATTTGTATGAACCAAATCTAAGGAGTGCTCTGCTGAGAAGGACTTGCTCTTGAAAGTTGAAGAAGTCATCTTTCCTAATGGACATTCTTTACAAAGACCATTAATCGGTTTGTCTAGTCGAGGCATACCTCTTACTATCTTGGACTTGCTCACTTTAACAATGTTATCAAAGTTTATATGACAAAATATCCTATGCCAAAGTCAACTATCATCTGTCTTTGCAATCAAACAATTGCTAACTTTTAGATTAAGATGAAATAGATTACCTCTAGTTTGTTTCCCGGTTGCAATCAATTCACCTTTGTTATCAAAGATTTTGCACATACCATTTCTAAACTCCAGTGGGTATCCTCTGTCATTAAGTTGTGCCACACTCAGAAGATTATGCTTTAGGCCTTCAACCCAATAGACATCATCAGCACTACTCTTCCCATTAAGAGAAATAACTCCCCTACCTTTAACCATGCAGGGTGAGTCATTGCCAAATATGACAATACCGCCATCAAATTCCTTCAAGGAAATAAATTTGCTTCGATCAGTCGTCATGTGATGTGAACAATCACTATCAATGATCCAATCATCATAATTATCCATCCTGGACACTAGTGCCTTCTGATCTGATATCCCTTCCTTAATAGCTACAAACACAATATCTTCACTAGCATCATCATTAGATTCTTCATCAATAATACCACTGTCAATAGCAATAAGACAATCTCTCTTTCCTTTGTCCTTAAACTTCTTGAATTTGTCTCTCTTGTATTCATTTTCACCATTAGTACAGTTAGCTGCTATATGACCAATCTTGTTGCATGCAAAACATTTTAAAGGTAGCTTACCTCTATATTTACCAGTGCCTCTAGGCATTCATTTTGCCAACAATGCTTCAAGTTCCACTAAGTTGTCTTCATCATCAACATCTCTGCTAGATCTAGATTCATAGCTATAGCCGGTATCTCTACTTCTTCTCACAAATAGGTTAGAGACAAAAGCTCTAAATGCAAATTCTAATTTTTGTACACTACCATCATAGCCATTTAATTCAAAAGCAGTAAGTTTGCCAATGATAGAGTCAAGAGTTACCTTTTTTTTGTCAATGGATTTGAACTCCTAAATAGCTACAACTCGGATAGCATAGACCGGTAGCAGGGTTCTCAGTACCTTAATAATCACTATGGCATCTTCCACTTTCCCTCCTGCACTCTTTATTTCACCAACTATCTCTTTTATCCTTTGACCATACTGCTGGATATTCTCACCTTCAGACATTCTCATATCATCAAATTTTCCTCTTAAACTCTCCTCTTTAGCAATCTTAACATGTTCATCACCACTATAAATCTCTTCAAGTTTTTTCCATACTTCATATGCAGTTTCAAGACCATGAACATCTACATATTCAACATCAGACAAGGAACTGATAATAGCTTCCAATGCTTGATGATTTTCTTGTTGTTCTTTCTTCTAATCACTAGTCAGAGTTCCAGTAGGTGTAATATACTTAGTTTCTACATGATCCCAATACTGACTTCCCAGACTCTTAATGTAAATCTTCATTATGTTGCTCCATATCCTACAATTATCTTTGTTGAACTTTACACCTTCTTTCTTCATCATGATCTACAAGATCTTTTCCTCAAGTTGTTAGGATTTTAGGTTAAAGAGGACCTGAGATGCTCTAATACCAATTGATGGTATGATGAAAGAATAAGTATCTGGTAGAATACTAAGAGCGGGGGAGTGAATCAGTATACTGAAAATCAAACTCACAAATTAAACTTTCACTTAACAAGATCAGTACTCAACATCAACCGGTTAACTGTTATAACAACTTAATAGTAAATAACTTCAATCTTGTAAACATCAAAATACTTAATCATATCTCAACATATTCAATTTCTCAATGCTTCCAGTTATCACACCTTATCGGAATAGTTAAGTAGTCAATCAAATCAACAAATAAGATCATAACCACAAATTTTTTTACCACTTGACACAAATGTTTATACGTGGAAAACCCAAATAGGTAAAAACCATGGTGAGATTAGACTCACAAGGATAGCTATCTAAACTCTTCTGAAGTTTTCCCTGTTAGGAGCCAAGCCTGTTAAAGCCTTTACAATAAGTCTTGTTAAGAAATGATTCTGTTAGGAATCATCCAGTTAAGGGATTTACAAAATGCCTTGATGAAAAACAAAATACGCTGTTAGGAGTAACCTCGGTAGAGGGTTTAAGAATCCAAGCTAATGGACCACCTTGTTAGAGGATTTAAGAAGTAACCAAGCTTGTTAGAGCTTACCTGGTTAGGGGATTTCAATTCTACTATAATTGTTAGAAAACAACAGGTTTTCTTGATTTGTCTGAATAGCACTACATTTGCTTGATCAAATCCTTTTAAGCTTCAATCTGCTTCTACACAAATTGCAAATCCATTCTCCAGTTAGGCAACCACACATTCAACTAGTTTTTAGCCAACACTTTGGCAACACTCTTACAAACAACTTCATCAACCTTAAATACAAATCATTTAGGTCGGTAACACAACAAAAACCTATATCTCTCATAGAGATTACAAAAAAGTCGGTTCAATCTTGACCATTAGAAATCATAACAATCCCTTCACATTCTTCAAGAAAATTCTAACCGCTCCATGATCACCGCTTCATCGGACTTTGTAACTCATCACACGCTATGCATTAGATGCAATCCACTTTGCTCATTCCCTAGACAACAAACAAACTTGCCAAAACAATCTAAACTTATCCTCATCCAATGATCACATGTGTCTCCATCATTACTGCTCATCATTAGATCTTAAACCAACAAGCTTGATCGGTTAGGGTTTAACACAAAACAACTGGTAGGGTTTACTGGTTACATTGTATAGAAAAGTGTTTAACCATATACAACGGTTTACTAGTTCAGCTCACAAACTAACATACCGGTTTAAAACATCTTCCACAAAGCTCTTCTTGTCGGTTACAAGCCAATATCAATAACAACAACAATATCAACAATATCTAAATACCATTACCAGTTCAATTGACATCAATGACAACATAACATATCAATAGTGCAATCTTCATACAAATGCCAACATAGGTAACTCAGTGAAACCGATCGAATTCTATTTCCAGTTCCTGCATTTTTGTAGCATATACGATGATGAGAGAAAATGAGAAATTGGATCTTTGCGGTTGGATGTTAGATGAGTTATTAATAAACCTAGGAAAGATTAAAGGTGAAAAGAAAGGAACTTTCCCATATATCAACTTAATTGTATGCTTAATGTTATTTTTTGTGAATGACACTCCCAATTTTGGGAAGAGGCAATGGGCATTTGATATCCCGGCAGGGAGACAATTGAAACAGTCAATTGCTACTTTAGGCAGTCAGAGAGATGATAAAGTATGGGGTTATTTAAAGGGATTTCATAAATCTATGAAGTCTAGGGAAAGGGTTCCTAAGCATATTGTTGAAAAATACTCAACCGACATATGCTTCATGGTGAAGAAAGATGAAACACTTATAGAAGTGGTTAAACCCCCGAAGATCTGGATTGAGGAAATGGGCTATGAAGTGGATGCACAGATCCTTGAGGCTTATGCATAAATGTTGATTGATGCACCTGTTGATGAGGCAAAGAAGTCTTGTGGTAGTGCAAAGCAAAAATCACAAGAGGTTGAAATAGAGTTCAACCGGAAGAAGAGAGAGAAGCGAGAAGGAAAAGCAAGCAAGTTTGTAGAGAAGGTTTAACAAGACATTAAAGCATTAATTGATGTTGTCCCGAAGAAAGGCAGGAAGATGAAGAATCCATAAGTACACATTGAGCCTATTACAACATAGTCTGAATCTGAGGATGACACACCCTTGGCATTCAAGAGGGTTGTAAGGAAGAAAATAGAGGAAACAAAGGTAGAGGCTAAAAAGCAACCGATTAGGAAGGTTACATTCAAAATACCGACACAAAAGCAAGCACCAAAGGTAACACCTTCAACTCCATCTAGTACTGCAAGAAGGAAGAAGAAGAGTGACATTGACATGACTATTCAAACTGGTAATGTAACTATCATACCACCAAAAACTTGTACAAAGTTAGTAGATAAAATTACTAGCGATGGCATGTTAAAGAATGTACAGTTTTACTATGAACATTTAGAGGATGATGAACAAAGAGAGGTAGAGGAAGTTGTATTATTATATTTTGATATCTATAAGAAAGCTTTAATAGAAATTGAAAACCAAATACCGATAAAATTATATAATATATTATATGCTAGAAGGTTGTCAACAATGCAATAAGACAAGCATATTAAAATTCAAGAGTTCTTATATGTTTGTGTTACTACTGCTCTAGAGGAAATGGAAAGGACACTTGAGGTGGCACATAGAAAGCTCTTTAATAACAAACATAGAATAACCAGTCTGATGCTAGGAAGGGTAAATGAGATAATAAAGGAGACTCAAAAGGCATGGGTTAAGTTATTTGGAGAGAACAAAGGTTTCTTTACTTCACCAAAATCAAAGACAAACACTAAAGACACCCCAGTTGAAGGAAAAGGAAAGGGTATTATGGGTACTTCACCCAGAATTTTGAAAAACATTAAGAGAGTAGAAAGCAAGCCCCAAGTAGATACAAATGTATAGACAGGTGTTGAGATACCGACTAATATAGAGAGTGAAAAGGTTGATGATGTACATGATACTAATATTGAGGATAACATTTCTTTGGATACAAATGTACAAGTTGAGGTTACACTTCCGACAGAAGAACCAACAGTTAAAGAGACTGCACCAAGTGGTGAAGCCACCAGTGCAAGTGAGGAAGCTATAAAAGACAAATCATTAGAGGAGAAGAAAGGGGAATACAACAGGCAACCAGTAGTAGGTCCATCATTGTTGTCAATCGACACCTCGTAGGTTGTAAAGAAAAACATAATAGAGATGAGTCCCACTGAACTCATGATGATGGCTGCAAAGAAACTAATGAAGGAGGGATCTACAGATAAATGAATTATTGACCAATCAATCACTGTTTTACACAGACTAGTCCTAGAGTGCAATACTGACAATGAAGTGAGACCATCCCCACACTAAAGGCAATTACTGAGCATATTTCAAAGGATTTTTAATCCTTACAATATATTTCAAACCGGCAAGCATTGGAGAGGTTCACTGAGGCTAAAAAAGTTGCATTTGATCAGGTGATTGAATCTGAGAAGAAGAAGATTGATGAAAAGTTGAAACTGATAGACAATTCTTTGAAACAATGTACAAATATTTAGAGGGTATTTTGTAACACAGATATACTTACAGTTAATGTGGATAAGAAGATAAAAGAATTTCAGGAGAAAAGTGCAAATATAGCTAATTCTTTTGATGGATTGACTTCATTGATGACATCCATTGATGGTCAAATTTTTATTTTGGAAGCCCAAAATTCTGTTCTTGAGAAGGAAAGAGACAAAATCATAAGAAGAGCCAGAAGTTTGAGAGGCTTGGTGAGTCCCCAGTTGGATTGACTTAGTGTACATAAGAAAGAATGTATGGATATGGTTGGAAAGCCCACACCGAGAGAGGTAAGTGAGAAAGAGTCATTTGCATATATATTGAATGAATTTGTATCTATTTCTGACACTTTCAAAACTGGTTGGGATACTTAGCTTGAGCTATTGGAGAAGTCTTATTTGGAAATTTTGAAATTTGTTAAGCTCCAATAAGATATTTTTGGATCTTTGACATTCTTTTTAGAATTTTTGATGGCATTGATGTAAAAGGGGGAGTGATATAGATGTGAAAAAGAATAGAAGGAGTTGTATACATTAGGGGGAGATATGGAGATATGGGAGTATGGAGTATTTTGCATTGATAAATATTCAGCTCGAGGGGAGCAGGCAGGATGGAACCGACAGATGAAACCTTGATCATTTTTCATATGATTGTTGTCATGAATGCCAAAGGGGGAGATTGTTGGCAATTGACACTCAATTGGTTGGTTTCACTATGTTGTCATTGATGGAAATATGGTATTTTGTTTCGGCTTCATGTTTTGGCTCAGTTGTGTACCGACAGGCACTTCACAAACACTACATCGACACCGTCACCAACATGATAGAAGGATTTCTTTGGTTACCGACAATTCAAGCCAACATGGTTTAGAATATGGTTATCAATATTGGAGGCCAACATCTCTTGGATTCGGCATTGACAATTGATGTTGTTATTCATGTATTTATGTTATCTAGCCGACATGTAATTTGATATTGTAATAATCTTTGTAAGTTGACATAAGGCATGATAAGTTGTATGGGGTATATAGGTCACTTGGATTAGATCATTTTGAGATATAGGAGATCATGGATATGCAAATGTGATATGATGTGAAATATATTAGAGATTATATATGAGAGGATATTTATGTAAGGGTTATTCCGGTAAAGGGTTTAGGGTTTTCAGACCAAAACAGATAGATCTTAAACCGGAACTATATTCTGGCATAGAAGATACTATCTTCACAGTTCAACACTTCTCTGGATTGTAGTTTGGATTTATATGTAGTCAGTGAGGCTCCTTTTGTGATGAGCAGTGCGCTCTAGCCTGTAAGCCTTCCTGCAAGTGCAGGCGCCCTTATATTTTGTAATATCTCTTCACATTGCTAGTGGATTGATATTGTGGGTCACAAATCCCATCGTGGTTTTTCCTCTTTGAGGTTTTGCACATATAATTTTGTGTGTTATGATTCTCATTTATGTGATTGGTTTATTGGTTGCTTTACTTCTTTGAATTTTGTATGTACCGGTATACCAGTTGGTGTATGCATGTTTTAATAAAGCTAAAATTGATCTATCTGGTATAACACTGATTCACCCCCCCCCCCTCTCATTGTTATTGGATTCCAACAACTGATGGCCATGATTAGGGTACTGCAAGTGGTGCTCGAGGAGTAGGGGTTGGTGCAAGTGTCAATCCTGACCTTCCTGCGCATACATCACATCATTTGACCCCACCATTTGTGCCTATATTGTCGACTAAAATATCATCAACACATAGCATGCAGGCATTGGGTAGTGCACCCTCTGACAACGAACACATGCCATAACATGCATCAAGACATGTACCTAGAGATGCAGAGGCCACTAGTACTGGTGATGTTTTAGTAGCATTTCCTGGATCTTCCTGTATTACTAGTACAGGAACATTTCCGGTCATATTTATGGTGACCGAGGATTTAGTTCCCATAAAGATAGAGAAGGTCCGAGGTACTTTAAAATGTTTTAATTATTATTATATATATTAATTATAATTTACTTTTTGATCTCTCTTTTTAGACAAATGATCCCATGATCTTTTTGCAGGAAATGATGGTTTTAATAATCATCTAAATGATATTACATTGGAGATCTTTGGGCCCACCATACATACACAGTGGAATGCCCAAAATGAAGATTTACAAGATGAGCTCATTAACCATTTAGTTGTGTTGTTCGGTAATAACACACCAAACCAAGGTCCTTAAGAAATATGGTACCTATCTAAAGTATGTGAGGGACCAATATAGGTCACATATAGAGAAGAAACAAAAGTACAAATATCCCCCCATGATTTTGTAGAGGGAGTGGAAGGACCTAGTGCCGGATGGAAAGGAGAAGGTTGAAAAGAAAAAAGGAAAGACACCACCGGGCCAAGGAAGTTATGTGATACTATCAACAATGTAATTATATGCTGATTACACTTTCTTTTTACATAATCTAATGTATGTCAAAGTTTTCATAGGTTGTCTAATACATCGAAGGCAACAAAGGCAAGAGTAGAAAAACACAGCCATCACAAACTTGGCTCTAGTGGTTATATGAAATTAGCTGCATGAATTGTAAGTATCAATAAATGAAATATAGCATCCAAATAATAAATTGCAAATAATTTTGATTTTATCACACCATAGAAGCAAAATTTATGACCTTATGCAAAAATGCAGGGCTCTGAATTCAAGAGAGTGCCCATAGAAGAGGACCTGAAGATTTCCTTCCAGCAAGGCTATGGAGTCATGGTTGAATGCCTAAGACTCTTAATAGGGAAAACACAAGCTTCCACTACATGCGACACATGGGTAAATAAACTCATTGAATTTTATTTAAAATTGAATACTTGTACAATTTATTCAATATTAATTTCCACCATAAATTAATTATGTTCCTATTTGTTTTAAATAGGCAACCAATGATAATACTGCACATGACATTGGAATGTAGCTTAGTGAGGGTGGAGCACAACCTGCAGATGAAGGTCATGGTCGTGTGCATCCTGGTATTGGATGTATTAATGTATTATACAAGACGTGTTGAACACAAAATGCCATTGAGAGGGGGGGTGAATCAATGGTTTCCAAATATTTTCCCTTTTCTATCCTATGTGTATATATCGGTTAATAGATCTAACATAAAGAAGACATACTGGCTAGATGGGAGGATAACACAAATGCAATCACACATAAAAGGGACATCACATAACATCAAAAAATGAGGAAAACCCAAGATGGGAAAAACCTCGGTGAGAAGTGTTGCTGGAGACTACTACTCCAATTTAGCCTCACGATGAAAACCTCGGTTACAACATTTAGGGCACCAACCCAAGGAGTACCACTCCTACTTTAGGGTACCAACCCAAGGAGCACCAACCCCTGATTTTAGGGCAACAACCCAAGGAGCACCAAACCCTGCACCGAGCTCCAACTCAGTGATTACAAAATCATATATCAAATACAAAAGTAATCTCCTTGTTACAAAAGAACTTTGTAACTCTCATGCAATTCTCTCCACCAGTTCTCCTTTATCCAATTCACTGTCGGTTCTCTGCTGCAACCTCATCTCCTGATGCAATTCATTCTCTACTGCAACCTTATCTCCTTCTACAACCTTACCGATTTAACCTCTGCTTCTTGTTTGTCAGCACTCTTCACTTTGTCGATTCTCTTATGTCACACTGCTGCTAACCACCACCGGTCTTCTTCACTTTATCAGTGGTTTGATATTTGATCATTGCCAATTCTCAGCTTACTAGTTCTTCACTAACTCTCATTGTGCTCTTCTCTTTTCTACAATCTTCTCTGGCTCTTCTTGGCAGGTTCAATCACCATCAGTGCACTCCTTTGTTAGACTTTATGGCAGACTACCGGTTACCTCACTCTTGCCGGTTCATTTCTTCTAACCGGTTAAATCTCACATACTCAGTCTCTTCTATGATTGTCGATGAGCACTTGACTAATTGAATATTTGGTTTTTACCCCCTTCACTGGCTTTACTCTCTCATGCAGCAACAACTCATTTCCATCTTTGGTTCACATTCTTATAGCCAAACATTCCCGCCTAAACATGAATTTGAACATAGGTGTGCTAGGGTTTCCGCCATGCACTGAATCTGCATCATATCTCTTATCTGATCATCGTGACATATCATATCCAATCAGATATCTTGTCCTTGACTGATGATCAGTACCCCATCAATGAGCATCGTGATTCTGTTTACCTTGTGATTCACATCATCTATATTTATCCATCTGTAGCATGATTTTTGGCCTTGTGTCTGGTCAATCATGTTCATGATGCAGTTTCCTTCACCCACTTCGATCTGCTAGATCAGTCTGTCCTGAATCCCTGTAGTTTCCTTCATCTCGAGCCGCAAACCTCTGCCTTCATTCCTTGATCTTCGTAGTCATCATTGAATGTTGGACCAACCGCCAACAACCTCACCAACACACCACACCGACCTGTGCATGCATGCCACTTCACCTTCATGTGGCACCTTTGTCAGCATCCACCTTGTCTCACTATGTCGGTCTAAATTGGTCACTGACCAATAGCACACATCTGGGTTTATCTATTGGTTCACAAACCCTGTTGGTTATATCCTAACCGATATGCCTTCAACCTTGCACTTTGCTTCTCTTTCGGTGGAACACCTAAACTGGTTAGCACACTTGCCAACCTATCTCAAGCACATCTTCAATGAATGGGAGCCTTTCACTTATACACCTTGTCAGCTTTACCGGTGGACATACTTACTGACAACCACCTTGATGACACCATGTCATCAACCTTCAACAAACTCCATCTTCAATCTGGTCACACTCTTTGTCTGCAACTACTCAACCTTGCCTTCTTCATTATTTGACCGGTTCTCCTATCAACTGGGTTGTCAAAGTGAAACATATTCTTCCTTCACTGTATCGACAACATATCAAGTTTTCCCTTGAAGATCCAGTGCACATCTCTGATTTTATGCACCTAAGGCAACTTAGCGTTTCGTCGGTTGATCTGGTGTGAGCCTTGAATCACCTGTCATCTGCATCCGACATTGCACCAATATGGCTTCCCTATTTGAGCAGGCATATCATTAAATAGACACACATAATCCTGTTGGGTGCACTCTCTGTTAGTCATCTCTTCATTTGGTGACTGCATCTTTATCCAATGGAAGTCCTTCTATTTCACATCCAAACATCATACCAGTTAGCACTTCTGCATTAGGTCACCCTACAGATCCACTTGTCAATTGGCAACAATGCACTGCCAAAAAATTGCTTACCGATTGTTATACCATTCTGGTCTCTTATCCATGTCTTCAACACAAGTCAACACTAACTTGTGTACTGGTGACTCTTATGATCATTATGCTAGATGACACTCTCTTCCTTACCGATGGCTTGCTAAGCTAGGTGACATCAAAGACACCTCTTTCAGTATGCATCAATGACAATACTGCACATACATCTCCCATACCGGTTGCCATCCTATATCGGTTGATATCAATGACAACACAATGCCAACAATCTCCCCCTTTGGCATTGATGTCAACATATGTAGTATCCGACATACTATAGATTATTTCTCTCCCCCTTTGTGTGTTCCATGTTTTCTCACACATGTAGTATGTGGCTTACTACATAATCTCTCTCCCCCTTTGACAACAATGGCAAAGGGCACTGTCAGGATTTCTCACCTCCTTGTGTTTACTAAATGCTTCTCTTTCGTTGACCATCATACATTGCATCCTCTCAAAACACAACACTTGAGATGGAGGGGTTAACAACCAAGTAACACCAATTGCTGAATAACCAAGTGTATATACAAACCAGAAACCTTTTGAATATACAAGTCTAAAACCAATTGAAGGCACACGTGTCAGTGAATATAACTTACCTACCAGTCAGAATGCATCATCTCCCCTTGATATGCAGAAGCCATTCTGACCCCATATTGTTGATACCAAGTGTTGGAGCTAACACTGATACCAATTGTATCTCTTTCGATACCAAATGCATGTTCTCCTGTGCATGTGACTTTCCTTCTTTGCAGACAACTCTCTCGGTGGTCCAGTTGTGATTTCAATTGGATAAACATTGAAATATCTCACAACCCCAGATACTTCCAAAGACACAATCATACCAGTACAGCCATAGATGTTTTCACTCCCTCTGTGGCTAGCAAGTTTGATACAAATAAAAAAACATGCTTGTGAACTCCCTGTGAGTCATACACCTCAAGTCTTCATTTGTCTATTAGGTTCTAAACCGAAGCCAACCTGCCCCTTATACCAGTTGAGTTGTACATATGTGATCAAAATAATGATTTATCAGCTCCACAATTTCCACCACGACATTTAACATGATCCTAGGTGTACACAATGTCACTATCATGCCATAAAACAAATTGGTTAGCCCACAAAGGATGCATGCATACAAGATCAACTACTATGCCAACATATGTCATTTAGGACATTTCCAATACCACCTGAGACATACGCACCTCAATCCATGCTACTAGAGTTAATGCAATGATTCGGGACCTCATTGACTTACATAAATTGCACTACCATACTGCACATACTGGTTTCCTCCACCAGTCCATCATCTCTACCAGAGCACTTTTCTCTAGCTCCTATCTTCTTGTGTCAATTTTCTTCCGATCTCAATTGCAAATTTGCCATCATTTAACACATGCATTAATGATCCATCTTTCATCTATAGGTGTGTAGGCAAGGCAGCCACTACATACACTTGTCATCTCATTTTCTTCCTTTATGCTGGCAGCAACCTGTTCTTCTATTTTTCCTCTTCCACTGAGGGGGTGAAAGATATGGTCAAAGTACTACTCCCCCTAAGGTCGTGCATCTCCTTTTAAGTCTTAGGAGATATCACATGTGCATTGAATGCACAGTGCTAGTCCATGGTTGCATCTTCTTGCTTCTTCCTCCATACCTTCTTGACTGCACTCTTCTTCCCATTTTAGTCTTGGGAGTAGGTCTTACTTTTTTCTACTGACTGGTCCTCACTTTACTGGATTCTGCATTACTAACAAAAGCATTGTTGAAGAAGAAAATAGTGTTCATGCCATATGCATGAATGGAGGACGTTCTGTCATACCGGTTTGACCATCTCCTTCTAGTCATGCTTTTGTAACCAGCTACCGAAACTGGTGGACCACTTGATATGGTAGGGAAATTTCTCCTTTTGTTCCATGTAGCCTTTTGTCTCTCATATGCTCTATACCCATTTTCATATTGAGCATAGCTACTACAACAATTGTCATGTGACTGAACTATCCTATTCCTGCATTCATGACTTCTATGCCCAAATCCATTGCAATTATAACATACATAATTTGCATTTCTTGAGGCAGAAAATGAACTCTTCTTATTATGCATAGGAGTAGATCTATGCATGTTTCTACAACTTGACATACTATGGCCATGAGCGTTACTTCTTGGACATACTACATTTTTATTTCTAGACCTTTTTATGCATTCATCTACCCTATGACCATAATCTTTGCAAGAGAAGCAGTAACCAGTAAAGAATGGCATATGACTTAAAAATTTATAATGCCATGCATGTAGAGATCTTACCAGTTTAGTATCTCCATGACTGCTTCTCCGGGGATGGATCTTGGGATGTTCACTTTCTGCAGTTCTTTCATCCAATCCCTTCTTTTCCCACACTTGCTTTGTCTTGTGGGTGGTAGCATTTCCTTGTCTTCAACCAGTTGGAGGTCTTCTTTGTTGTCTTCTCATGTTCTTTTTTTCTGACGAAGCTGCCTTCTCCCATATTTCCTTTTCCTTTGGGATCTATATTGTTCCTCCTTCTTGCCACACCGATCTTCTTTCTTAGCTTCATGTCTTCATCGATCATGGTTAGATCAACCTTCCTCCTGGGAGTATTCTGGATTGTGAAGATCTATTCCTTGTTATCTCCATTAGATGAGACAAGCAAAATGTCATTGTGGGGGACATTCTTGTTGGTCGAGCATTCATCGACACCACTTCCTAATCCTCCGGTGTCCTTGGAATGCTTTTGTTTCTTAAGCATTTTATCCAAGGCATAACTACTATTATCAAACCAGATTCTCACTTTGAGCTCATCCTAACACTTCTCAAGGTCTTTTCAGAGATTCTCCATATCTCCTTCTAGCTTATGATATTCTTTGTCTTTGGCCTCAAGCTCTGATGCTAAATATTTACACCTGCATACCTTGGTGTCCAAATCTGATTTTGGCTCTTCATTTAACCTTTTAGCATCATCTACCTATGCTTTCAGATTAGCAGTGGTTGATTCGGATTCCCAAAGGCATTTGATCAACCAGTCTTGTTCCACAACTGCAACAATCTTGAATAACTTGTATTCATTTCTCACTCTACTAAGTTCTTCGAGTGCGCGTACAAGTTATTCTTTAAGATCAACTTTTGCTTCATCTTCTTCTTCACCTTCACTATCACTACCAAACACATATTGCCAACAGGAATGATCTGCATGATCACTCATAGATGCGTGCTTCTCATCATCTAACTCTTGAGCCATGAAGAGGTGGGTTCCTTCTTCATTATTTCTGTTGTTTCTCACTGGTCTATCTTCATCTGCAGACTCACGCATTACATTTTCCTTCTTGCTTCCACAAACTGGTTCTACAGTGCTAGGCTCTTTTCCATAGAGATTCTTTAATTTATCCCATAAACTCTTTGCCAATTTGCATCTATCCACCTGTGAGGAGATATCATCTGTGAGCCCATAGAATATAGCCTTCATTGCTACATCATTCCACTGGTATCTTCTTTTAGCTTCTGAATCAATGGGAGGACTGACTTGACTATGGTAACCATTAACAACCAACATCCACACATCAAACACTAAGGAGGATAGACAGACTTCCATGCTACAACTCCAAATAGAATAATTTGAAACATCAAAAACTAGAGTAGGGATTAACACTAGACAAACCATTGTGTTTGAATATTAGAATCTACCCAAATTGGAGAAAGCTTATTAATCGGGAAACTACACTCTGATACCAATTGTTGAATGCAAGATGCCACTAAGATGAGGGGTGAATCAATGGTTTCCAAATCTTTTCCCTTTTCTATCTTATGTGTATATACTGGTTAACGGATCTAATATAAAACAAACATGCCAATTAGATGGGAGGATAACACAAATGCAACCACACATAAAAGGGACATCACATAACATCAGACGTACGAGGAAAACCCAAGATGGGAAAAAGCTCAATGAGAAGTGTTGCTGGAGACTACTGATCCAATCCAACCTCACAATGAAAACCTCAGTTACAACACTTAGGGAACCAACCCAAGGAGTACCACTCCTACTTTAGGGCACCAACCCAAGGAGCACCAACCCCTGATATTAGGGCACAAACCCAAGGAGCACCAACCCTTGCCCCAAGCTCCAACTTAGTGATTACAAAATCATATATCAAATACAAAAGTAATCTCCTTGTTACAAAAGAACTTTGTAAATCTCATGCAATTATCTCCACTGGTTCTCCTCTATCCAATTCACTGCTAGTTCTCTACTCACCTCTCTGATGCAACCTTATCTCCTGCTACAACCTTACCGGTTTAGCCTCTGCTTCTTCTTTGCCGGTACTCTTCAATTTACCGGTTCTCTTCTATCACACTACTTCTAACCACCACCGGTCTTCTTCACTTTGTCAGTAGTCTGCTATTTAATCACTGTCAGTTCTCAGCTTATCGGTTCTTCACTGACTCTCACTATGCTCTTCTCTTTTCTGCAATCTTCTCTATCTCTTCTTGGCCGATCAAATCACCACCGATGCACTCCTTTGTCAAACTTAATGGCAGACTACCGGTTACCTCACTCTTGTCAGTTCACTTCTTCTAACTGGTTAACTCTCACATACTTGGTCTCTTCTATTCTTGTCGATGGGCACTTGACTGATTGACTCTCTGGTTTTTACCCCCTTCACTGGCTTTACTCTCTCATGTAGCAAGAACTCATTTCCATCTTTGGTTTGCATTCTTATAGCCAGACATTCCCACCTAAACGTGAGTTTGAACATAGGCGCGCTAGGGTTTTCGCTATGCACTGAATATGGATCACATCTCTTCTCTAATCATCGTGAAATATCATATCCAATCAGATATCATGTTCTTGACTGATTATAAACACCCCGTCAATGAGCATCTCCATTTTGTTTGCCTTGCGATTCACATCTTCTATCTTTAGCCGTCTGTAGCATGGTTTTTGGCCTTGTGTCTAGTCAATCACGTGCATGATGCAATTTCCTTCACCCACTCTGATCTGCTAGATCAGTTTGTACTGGATCCCTGTTGTTTCCTTCATCTCGAGCCACAAACCTCTGCCTTCATTCCTCGAGCTTCGTTGGCGTCATTGAATGTTGGACCAACCACCAACAACCTCACCAACACACCACACCGACCTGTGCATGCATGCCACTTCACCTTCACATGGCACCTTTTTCAACATTCACCTTGGCTCACTATGTCAGTCTGACTTGGTCACTGATCAATAACACACAATCGGGTTTATCTATAGGTTCACTAACCCTACCGATTATATCCTAACCGGTCTGCCTTCAACCTTGCACTTTGCTTCTCTTCCGGTGGAACACCTAAACTGGTTAGCATACTTGCTAACCTATCTCAAGCACATGTTCAACAAATGGGGGCCTTTCATTTCTGCACCTTGTCATCTTTACCGGTGGACATACTTACCGATAACCACCTTGATGACACCATGCCATCAACCTTCAACAAGCTCCATCTTCAATCCGGTTGCACTCTTTGTCTTCAATTGCTCAACCTTTCCTTCTTCATCATTTGACTAGTTCTCCTATCAACTGGTTTGTCAAAGTGACAAACATATTCTTCCTTCACTGTACCGACAACATATCAAGTCTGCCCTTGCGGATCTGGTGCACATCTCTGATTTTATGCACCTAAGGAAACTTAGTGTTTCACTGGTTGATTTGGTGTGAGCATTCAATCACCTACCTTCTACTCTTATGTCTTATATCAGAGGACTATGATTCATTCCACGCATAATATGAGATAAGCTCCACTTACCAGTGGGAGTGGATCCTTGTCATCTACATCCAACATTGCACCAATATGGCTTCCCTATTTGAGAAGACATATCATTAAACATGCACACATAATCATGTTGGGCACACTCTATGTCAGTCATCTCTTCATTTGGTGATTGCATCTTTATCTGGTGGGAGTCCTACTATTTCACATCCAAACATCATATCGGTTGGCACTTTTGCATTAGCTCACCCTACAGATCCACTTGTCGGTTGGCAACAATGCACTGCCAACAAATCGCTTACCGGTTATTATACTATACCAATCTCTTGTCCATGTCTTCAACACAAGTCAACTCTAACTTGTGTACTGGTGACTCCTATGATCATTATGCTAGATGACACCCTCTTCCTTACTAGTGGCCTACTAAGCTAGGTGACACCAAAGACACCACTTTTGGTATGCATCAATGACAATACTGCACATACATATCCCATACCGGTTGACATCAATGATAACACAATGCCAACAAAACACATTATAGATTAATACATCTAAACATCTTTAATTTCAATTGGTGTATTAATTAAGGTAGTCTTTCATGTTTTAAGTTTAGAGCATGTAGAGCATGATCAACATGTTGAGCATGATCGTGCTAGACAAGATCAGGAACACGATGTCGCCCCATCAAGTAAAGAGGACTACTCTAATGTTCTTTTAAACATATTTAATTGCAATTCGTGTGTTAATTAATGTAACCTTTCGTGTTTCAACTCTGAATGATTTAGAGGGTGTTCAACATGTTGAGCATGAGGCTATAAGACAAGATCAGGAATATGATGTGGCCCCATCACGTAAAGAGCACCAGTCTAATGTTCTTTTAATTAATAAAATACTTGTAACAATAATAATAAAACATAACAATTTAACATTTCTTTGTTATTGCAACATACCCCCCCTTGCAGTGGCCTCCACATCGTGAGTACACGACTAGACATGCATTAAGATCGCAAGCAGAGGGCAGAACAATTGAAGGGGGGACAAATAATTTAGAAAATGATGCTCCACTTCTTCTTTATTTAGCTGCAAAAAAGAAACAAAAAAAAGTGATTGTAATCTTATTATGACAACCATATTTTTGATAATATGTAAAAACTGAAACAATGAATGTTATAAGTTAATGAATGAATGTTAATATGTTAATGATTGAATGCTATATGTTATTAATGAATGAATGAATGAATGAATGAATGAGTGTTATATGTAATTAATGGATGAATGAATGAATGCTATATGTTATTAATGGATGAATGAATGATAAATGTTATATGATTGGGTATGGGGAATGGAGAGTGATGTGAGGGGGGGGGGGGGAGAGGGGCCAAATGAGCTTCCACCTTCATGTGGTTGGCCCTGTTAGGTAAAGAATATTAAACTATTCTCGAAACAAAGAGAAGCTCAATAAGGTAATGCACTTTTCAATATTTCATTATGTTGCACTTTTAAGCTTATGCGATTTTCATTAGTTTTCTTTGCTTCAATATGTTATCCTTTGTACTTATTTTACTTTTTAACACATCTCATATGTTACCCTGGATGACATCTTTTGTAGGGGATTCCAGTTGGCACAATATTTCCAACTGAGAGATTATTCAAATCATGTCCTGAATATCACCCGAGTTCGAGTCAATTTATGAAGCTGCAATGAATCTTAGTTTGTGATTAGCCTCACAAAATTCACCCTTTCTTGATTGGTTGCATTTTCCTTAGATTATTTTAAATTTGTCAAGCACAAATACTTTGTGCTAAATCATTTAAAGTATTAAATAAATGGCATTACAGTTATGGTCTATCCTTTGACATTAAGTCATTTTGTTATAAAATAATTAGATATATGGTAGTTTAATCACAAAAATTCCTGGTAACATATTTTTTTATATTTTGTTTTCATGCTAGGTAAGTTGTTTTTCTATGTGAACACGTGTTAATTATTTTTATTATAAATTAGAGAAAACATTTCTACATTTGAACTTATTTAATTATTGATAGAAACATGTTAAGGCATTCTTTTAACATTTTTTATTCATAGATCTTTGTAGAGACAATAAATTATTCATTGAATTGGACCATGCTTTGTAATTGCAGATTATTTATTGCAATATTGGAAATCCACATTCGTTGGGTCAACAACCAATTACATTTTTTCGAGAGGTTTATTTCTTTTTGTTATTTGTGTATCTATAAATTGACGTGATTTTTGGGAGCTTTAACCTTATGTTTTGTAAACTTCATTTTTTCAATGATATGTGTACGAGTACTAGTGTTATGTGACCATCCAACACTTTTGGACAAAGATGAAACACATGGCATCTTTAGGTAGGCCAATCTGCGCATGCCACTACCTTACAAATTTCAAAGCTCACTAAGAATATTTTGTATGTTCTGTTGTAATTTTTTTTGTTCGTAAACCTTTTTCATTGTTGTTAAGCTACTAATAATTGTTGTTACAATTATGATTCTATTAATAGGGCTTGGAAAATCCTAGATGGAATTCCAAGAAGAGCTACTGGAGCCTACAACCATAGCCAGGTATAATACACAATGAAACTTAATTTTCTATATATGTTGATTCTGCATATCCATGGTTGAATAAGTTGTGTGAGAAGTCTATATAAAAAGGTAATATCTACAAATCCACTTTACATAGTATGAAGATGTCAAACTGGGCTCTTATGAAATTTTGACTGATCCATTTGTCATGTCCCCTACTTGATTAACATAATTAATCTATATTAATATACTTATGACTTAAACTAAATTGATTAGGAGAATCTGTTTTAACATGAATCAAATTTGTGCTATCCATAGTTCAATTAATTTATTATTAATAAGTTAATTGTTCATCTACCATTTAAGATAATTAAGTTTGTCTTCCATAACTCTTAATGCAAGGTTTTCTCTGCAGTTTTTCAGAAAAATGTCTGCTATTTTGGTCATAAATTCTCTATCCAGATAGATTAGAATGTAAGGCTGGACCTTTTGGAAATATATGTGAGCTACCTTTCATTCACGACCTTTTTTGTGAGATTTGGTTCAGTTTTGTGCATTTGGTGAATGTTTTTCTAAAAATTGTCCTAAAACTCTACTTCCAAGGGTTTGATCAAAGAAATGTAAAAATCTCTCCATTCCATTGAGGGATATTAATGAAACTTGGTGGAATGGTAGGGATAGGTCTTGTACAGATGGGTTTTTCTTCATTTTTCTAGTGACCAAGGTTGGATGCATCTTTGGAGCAATGATTGCCTAACATCTTCATGTGTTAGGCCACATAAGCATGAAAGGGAGGGTTGAAGTAGGTCTGAGACAAATGTGAATGTTTGGGCACTTAAATTTGGTGGATTTGATATGTTGGAGACAAAATAAAAGTGTTGGATCTATTGGTTTGTGTTTTGCATAATTTTTTGAGGCACCTCCTAATTTGTAAAAGTGACCTAATTAGGCCTATTTGGGACTAGGACCAGTCCATTTTTGAGACATACCTTCCAAAGAAACCCTACCCTATTTTGACATATGTTTAATAAATTCCAAATGGGTATTTGAATAAAGTTTCTTTTTTGGGAGAGCGATTCTTATTTGAAAGTTATGGCCAAAATACATATTTTGCTGCTCTAATTAGGCCTTAGGACAAAATTACCAGTCAATAATTGATCCCTATGTTCCAAAACAGCCTATAGGTATTTTGACGTATGTTGTGTAACTATGAAAAGGGTATTTGAAAAGGTTTACATTTTATTTCTATGATTAGTGGTTTGTGAGTTATTGCAAAAAAAATCCTCTGAGTAGGGCTAGTAGGGTGTATGAGCCAATACAAGGCAACCCTCATAAGGAAGTTTTTTGGGGTCATACCTTTACATTTGGGACTTTTTATTGACATATATAAGAATTATAGATTCCTTCCCATTGGTTCCATGTTCATTTGGTGAATTTGTGTCAAGTTTGGTGTTAACTGACTAGGGTTGAGATGCCTAGTGAGTGGGCAAGTGAGTTGAGTCGAGAGACATGTCTTGGTAACTTGCAACATGTTCTTATTTGTTACCAATAATAAAATTCATTCAATAGAATAAATTTGAATGAATAATTTTTTTTTAAAAACAACACGTTTTCATCGCAATTTCGACGAACACAAACCGACAAACCACTAAAACATCCGACAAAGTTGTTGTATGTGCGATGATATTTTTGTCATACGAGCATGCTCCACATAGTCACAATTGTGATGAACCTCTAAAAATTTTGATGAATTTTCTATATGAGCGATGATATTTTCGTCGTACAAGCATGCTCGACATCGTCGCAATTGAGATGAACCACTAAAAACTTTCGATGAAGTTGTTGTATGCATGACAATATCTTCGTCATAATGGCATGCTCCACATCATCGAAATTGCGACGAACCACTAAAAACTTCTGAATAAGTTTTTGTATGCACAACGATATTTACGTCGTAATATATGCTCCACATCGTCGAAATTGTGACAAACTTTTGGTGCTTTTTTGACGTTTTGAAAGAGACATTTTGCAATGTTTTGTGGTTATTGTTCGTTGCAAGATGGACGAAGTTTTCGTCACTTTTCCAATGAAAACTAGTTTTATTTTTTGTGGCATTGTCCGATGACACTTCGTCGGGGATTCGACGAATTTAGGTTCGTCGAAAAAGAGATGAAATTTTAGCGACGAAATTTGTATGGATGTTTTTTTGGTAACCCGACAATAGTTTGTCGAAGTTTCAACAAACATTCGTCAGAAATTGGTGCCAAATACAGTAGTGAAACAAGATTTTGGTAATGTTTCAACTAATCATTTCTTGTTTGATATTGATTCCTTACTTGACACACTACGAATTTTGCATCACCCTAAGCATGAAGGTTTTTCATCCTTCTTTCTTTCTTGCGACCTCCATTCCTAACAAGAATGATTCATATTTAGCAGCGTTGTCATTATTATCAAACTGAAACTTGAAAGAGAAAGGAGAAATTTCCCAGGTAAAAGTATAGATTTGTGTAACACTTTGGGCCAACTAAACATATCTGGCTAGAAAGGATTCATCTGGAAGGGTTTTGATCGGACCTATGTCGCATCGATGTGGTAGCCACGTGGAATTGACATTTCGACCAAAATAGCGACAATATATAAATTCACAAAGAGGGTTTACCCCTCATTTTTCACGAAGAAGCTGGGAGATAAGCGGGCTGCGAGGACAAAGGAGCAAACGGATTCAGCCAAAAAGGTTTCCAAGTAGGTTTTTTTTTTGCGTTTTTTTAATGTATTTTTTAATAGTTTACTTAAATATATTAATGTTTATAGGTTTTTTAAATATTTTTTTATAATGTGTTAGTTGTAAAAATAATTTAATGGATAATAATGTATTAGTTTTAAATTTTTTTAATGGATAATAATTTATAAATAAAAACCTTTTTAGATAACCACATGAAATATATTACATAAAATCTCTTAAGACCCTAAATTATGACATAAAATCCCTTAAGGATAGGTATTATGACCTATTATGACATAAAACCCTATTGAGGACTTATTATGACAGAAAACCCCTTAAGCCCCCTTAAGATGACCAATTATGACATAAAACCCCTTAGGACCACTTGAGGTGAACTATTATGACATTATACCCCTTTGTAGGACCTATCAAGGGGGTATTATGTCACAACAAGTCCTATTATGTCATATTATGTCACAATAGGTCCTATAATGTGATAATCAGTCCTATTAAGATCACCTATTATGACATTAAACTCCTCAAGACCCCTTATGGTGACCAATTATGACATTATACCCCTTAGTGGGACTTATTAAAGGGTATTATGTTATAACAAGACCTATTATGACATAATAGGACCAATTGTGACATAATAGGACCTATTGTGACATAATAGAACCTATTGTGACATAATAGGACCTATTGTGACATAATAGAACCTATTGTGACATAATAGGACCTATTATGACATAAAACCCCTTAAGATGACCTATTATGATCCTATTATGTGATAATAGGACCTATTATGCTATATTATGACCTATTATGTCATAATAGGACCTATTATGACATAATAGAACCTGTTATGACATAAAACCCCTCAAGACACCTGTTATGAGGACTATTATGTGACAATAGGTCCTATTATGTGATAATTAGTCATATTATGTCATAATAGGTCCTATGATCTAGTAATACCCCTTAAGAGGGCCTATTATGACATAAACCCCCTTAACACCCCTTAAGATTAGCTATTGTGACATAAAACCCCTTAAGCCCACTTAAGATCGCTTATTATGATCCTATTATGTGATAATAGGTCCTATTATGTCATAATAGAAACTGCTATGACATAATAGGACCTATTATCACATAATACGACCTATTGTGACATAATAGGCACTAATGTTACATAAACCCCCTTAACATCCCTTAAGATCACCTATTATGACATAAAACCCCTTAAGCCCACTTAAGATCACCTATTATGATCCTATTATGTCATAATAGAACCTATCATGACTTAACAGGTCCTAATATGACATAATAGGACTTGTTATGACATAATAGGTACTAATGTTACATAAACCCCCTTAACACCCCTTAAGATCACCTACAATGACATAAAACCCCTCAAACCCACTTAAGATCACCTGTTATGATCCTATTATGCGATAATAGGTCTTATTATGTTATAATAGAACTTGTTATGACATAATAGATCCTATTAAGTCATAATAGAACTTGTTATGATATAATAGATCCTATTGTCATAATAGGACCTATTATGATATAATAGGACCTAATATGACATAATAGGTACTAATGTGACATAAACCCCCTCAACACCCCTTAAGATCATTTATTATTGCATAAAACCCCTTAAGATCACCTATTATGACCCTATTAAATGTGATAATAATAGGACATGCAATATGACATAATAGGTACTATTTTTCTTTGCATGAATTAGATCTTGGTATGCATAGGGTTAAGTATGACAATCTCTTTCTCTACATGCACTCATATGCATTCTAATCTTTGCACTCTACATGCATTTATATGTGTGCTAACTCTACACTCTTTTGAATATATACAAACTTAGTTTGTTGTCCTACATAACTCTCTACATACCAAGGTTTAGTTAATGCAGTCTTCTTGTTAAGGAAGTTAAGATACAACCAAAAAGCTTAATTCTTCATATAATAAATTTTTCATTACCTTTGATAATAAAACATATAATTTCTAGTAGTCTCATTCATAGAAATGAAAGACTACCAATTTACACAAAATAAATCCCATTATAAGTCTTATAATGACATCACAAATGAGTCTTGGAAATGATTCTAATTAAAAGCTCAAGTTTCATCCTCATAAGAAGTGTTCATGGTTCATTTAAAACTGCTAACTCATATGAGTTCAAGATAATTTCTATAGCTTTGCAAGCTATTAGTTTTCTTGAAGTATCAAGAAGTTGTCAGACAAAATTAAGAAATGGAACTATACACTTTTCCTTATACAATACGGTTAGAGACAACTTTTCTATTATTGTACTCATTTTATAATAAAACATATTTTACATTACTTCTAGTAAAATCATAACAAACAAAGATTCTTAAAATGTCATTGATATCATAATGAGAATATTATTCTATTGAATACCACTTAGAACTAGACCATTCTTCGAGACTATGAATTGTAATCAAGGCTATGAATTTGAAAGTCTACAAACACTTAACCCACGCTTGCTTCCTAATGTTTATCTTTTACCAAGCAATGTTAATAATGCATTTTGAAGTTTGTAACCCCAAAAAGAATAGAATACCGGTTCCTTATACTGTCAGACCTCAAATGAATTATAAAATATACTTAAAATCAAGAAATAGTTACCATTGATAAGTGATAAGGGTGTGCCTTAGCTCTAAGGTTGATGAAATATATCGAGTAAGAATTCAAAGGATATATTTCATTATATCAAAAGGAACTTTGAGCTTATCGAGTTCTTTAAGTATATTGAGGTTGACAAAAAAAAGACCAGATGATCTTATTTGAATGCCACAACTTGATTTGTGTTGGCTTAATCTTAAAGACAATCATAGAAATTATGAGATAGTGTGGCTCCATAATTAAATGGGTTTAAACTTATAATCATTATCATCAATTTCTCAATCAACCAAGAGTTGGAGTCTTAATTTGATAAAAAAAAATAGTATAATTTTATCAAGTTTAGATTTAAATTATTTCTTTTCTTATTATATTAATATTAATATGCTTATATGCAGATGTATGTATATACATATATACATATACTTACATCTATATTTCATATATAAGTATATGAGTATGCATATTGCATAGCTCTTCATCTACTCATATTTGTATTGGTGATATAAGATAAGAAATAATAACATGTCAAATTAAATAAAATAATAATAGAAGATAGTATCAAGGTGGTAATGATCCTAAACAAGTTAATCCAGATAACTCAAGGTTGTGACATTAGGAAGACGTAAATTACCGATGCTACCCACTAAGACACTAGGTCAACATCAAATAACCCCAACGAAGGCAACTTATCTCAGAATGGATATGAGTTTTGGCTCCAATGGCAACTCAAACATTTCTCGAGTTTGTAACCCTCTCCCCAGTGATGCTCTCCATCTCCTCTCGAAGGGTGGTGAAGTATCTTGCATCCAGTTGGATTCACAAATGTAGTTAGACCAATCATAAACCATCTTAGACATAACATATGTCGAAACATTAGTTACACTTTTGATAATATGAGTCAAATATTCCTTCATTCCAATGTAATTCATTTAAATATTTATCTGATATACCCACACAACTACACATTCATTCACCTCAACATTGTTGTGCAAGAAAATAAAATAGCAATTATATCATGAGAGGGATGTAAAATTCATAAGGGGTGATGGGTTCCATCGGCAATGGTTAAAGTGGGTTGTGAACACAATTATTTAATATTGTTTTCCCCACATGTGGACACATAGAATGAGATAATTAATGACATGGGAATTTGAAAAATGAGTGACCCTTGGGATATCCAAGTGGAAAATTGAAAGATGCAACAAGTTTCTCTTGGTATTATATCATTTATTGCATTTAATGTAAGGTTTATCTTCCATGTTTGGGAGCCCAAGTTGGAGGGAAAGTGTTGGAGCCAAAACCACTTCCCTTTCACATTTTATGTAGGAAATCCAAGGGTTCCAGTGACATTTTCAAATGAGAGCATTCTTTGGATGACTTGTTTGGTGGTTTTGGAGTTCTTGTCTTTCTATATAAATAGCTCCTTGAATGTATAATTATAGAGGAACAATTTAATTTTGAGTTACTCTATAGGAACAATGATAGATGAGAGGTATGAGGATGTTGTTCACAAGTACACATGTGTTTCCATGTTGGAGGCAAAGAGGAAAATGGAAGTGTGTGACATATTGTAATATTTTTTCAAAGATGATGCATACTTGACCTCTCTTCTTAGTGGAGCTTTTCCTTGGAAGGGTTTCTCCACATAAATCTTATGCTATGTGATGCTCTTATGTTTCTTATTTGTGCCTCTTTGTTTCTATCTTATGGTGATGATATGTATGCTTTATTGTTGTTATATGTTCACATAAGTTAGTGTTAATAAGCATGATATGATGGCTAATTTTTAGCATCATGAAGAAGAAGGATCTAATCATAGTAATTCCATATTAAGGAAACTTAATTTTAGATTTTCATATAAGTTTCAAATTTTCATGTTGTAGTTGTCCAAGCCTTATATCTCATCCTTTGATTGGTTTATTGTGTAGATATTGAATTTCACAACCTTTGGTATTAGAACACACATATTTCTCAACAAAACCTTCCAAATGTGTTGTTCCTTATCAATCATTCATTGTGAAGTCTATTTAGATCACTAATGTAGACGTGTTTAATCAGATCAGCTAACGTTGCATCCTAATAACATGTTGTATCCTACTCTCAACCTAGTTCCTTTCTATTTCTCCCTTTTGTTATCCATCCTAGACAAATTAAAACCTTTTCAACCCATTTCCTAAATGAAGTAATTATATATCCATTTTATTATCCATTTATCCACTTGCAAATAATAATATTTTCTATTATCCATTTCCAATAAATAATAAAATCCTCATATTCCATTTGGAACCCCTTTCATTATTCCTCTCTTGTTTTTATCTTATGCACACCCATTTATTCAAAATAAATAAAAAATAAAACTTAATTATCCTCACCCATTTATAACTCCCCTGACTATTCTTAGTTAGATTCCCCCATTCAATCTCCATCATCCATTGAGATTGAATCTTCACTGTTCACATTCCCATTTGCAAATCTATAAATTGAGCCCTTCATCCTTCATCTCCATGTGTGGGTGCATGGTCAACCTATAGGCACAAGGTATCAATTTGAGCACCCATATATCAACATCACAAAACACATCTATATTATCACAATGGAGGTTCGAATTATGTTTTTTTTTACATTTTGTTTGTGTTTTATTTTTATTGTTGTTCTATAAGTCTGATCTTTTATTGACCTCTTTTTTGCATATTTTTCAAGTGTCACTCTTTTCTATTGGGTTGCTCATGTCCCATTTGTTGGTTTGGTGATGTTTAATTTAGCTTCTATTTATTAGTTTTAAACTAGAGAAAAAATAATGTTGACTTCTATTGATTAGTTTTATACTAGTTCTATGTTGAATTAAAAAATTTAGATTCTTTTTATTGTCGATTTAACATTTGTCTATCATTTAATATTTGATGTTGTGGTGGATAGAGAGAGTTGTCAAATTTTTGGGGAAAATCTTTCTTCTTTCTTTCTTTGACTATAATTTTGATTTTGGAATGATGAATAAATGAGCTAATACTGCTATATTTTATCTTTCCTTTTTTCTTTTTCCGATTTCTTCAATTGTTGATTCTCCAATCCTTAATTCTATGTTATTTGGCCTACATATTTTCTTGAAATGCTTGATTTATAGGAACAAGGCTCGTTATAACAGTTTATTAATAGACATTGAATAATACTTCTAAGTTTTAGTTGTAGTGAATAGAAATTTATCTGCATCAATTACCAATTTTATTAAGATCATTTGTCTTAATTCTAAGAGTGTCACACAAATTCTCTAATTTTACATTGGTTTTATGTTTGATTTTGATAAATGAAATATAGATCCATGACATTGAGTATTATCTTTTTATTCCTATAATTCTGTATTTTGTAATATTTTGTGTAAGGATGTGCAGTCATTAATGGAGACACCCCTGCACATATTTATAAAGGCATGCATTGTCATCAATACAATCTAGATGACCACCTTTTTGCTTAAAAAGAAATTATCTCTACTGTTAAGTTATAAATTAATCTATGCATACAAAAAAGTTCTAGTGCCTTTTCAAAGTTACTGCTGCTTTTTACAAAAAATGCAATGCCTAGATATTATTATGGTGGTTGTGTGGAGTTAATTTGTATTATCTAAATTTATATTCACATTTTCAAAGCATTTGTATTTGTGTTTTTATTTAATATTTTAATATTTTAATTTAAATTTATATTAATATGTGGATTTATCTTTATTATTTTGATCTAATGTCTAAAATTTGAAAGCTTACAAGCATTGGTATTAGTCAAAACAAAAATCTTGAAACTTCTAATTTATGGTTTTGTAAGATATTTGTTGAAGAAAACATTTAAATCATTAATGAATTTTATAAAAGGCATTGATTATAGACCTTTTTCATTCCTCAATTATTTGTTTTTTCACATAAAAAATGGAATTGAAAATTATTATCATAGGTAGATTTCGATGGATCAATTTACTAATAGTTTTTGTTTTTAATTTTGAAGTGATATCTAGTGTATGCTCTCCTTCTGCACTTTTAAGACGATCTAGAGGATAAAAAATAAGTACTTAGGAGGTTTGTCTTGTTCATAACCAAAGGAATAACCTCAACTATATTTCTTTAGAAAAAGTATAAAGAGTGGATGATGAACTAGAAGGTATACCTCTTGAAAATTGAAATTTTATCACTTGAGTTAAGCTCCCAAAAATATAAGACCTTGAGAAAGAAAAGGAGAAAGATGGGTTGCCTTCTTCTCCTCTTTTTTTGGCTTTTTTACTTTCATCTTCATAGACCAAACCACATGTACCCTTATAGTATATCAAGGACACCCTTAGTAGTCTAAACAACCTAATTTAAGACCTTTGGTTATCCTATCTTATGATGCATTAGAAACCAGTTAGGTCTAACAAGCTACACACAATGTACTTTTCATCTTTTCCACTTTTAAAATGGAGAGATGGAACTAACTTTGGGAAAAGGTTTTGACTTCCATGGTAGGAGTTCACAAGTGATCCATGACCTTGCATTCATTAGCCATCCATCACATGATAGATAGTACATGTATTTGGACTCTTGCAAGGATTGACAAATCTAACTAAATAATTCTAGGATTGTTTTTGTGTTTTACATGTTTCTTAACATTATATAAATCCTTCCCACTTTAAACCCAAAAGGGAACACTTTTCCATTTTGAGCCTTAAGATTTTTTATTGCAATATTTCTTTATGTGTCATAAAGTTAAACCCAAAAATCCAAAAAAATAAAATAGAAATCTAAAAATAAAAAAGAGAGTTTAAACCCAAACATGGGTCCAATACTTAGAAGTCAAGGTAAATTAGATTTTGAAGTTGACCCATTTTTTTATATGCCTATCAATCAAAGCCGATAAAAAAAACTTATTGGGGATGATAAAAAAAATGTTATTAACCAAAGTGAGACCTTTGATGATATATATGCCATCCTTAAGTCTAAAAAAGATTTTTAATATGTAGAAAAATACCTCCTTAAAAATTGAGATAACATCCTTAAATGTCTTTTGGAGGTAGAAATGAAAATCCATTAAAATATACACTCATAAGATCTTAAGAAGCCTCATTGTTCAAGAATTTTCAAAGTAACATGCCACTACTATCAATGTCAACTTCAATTACAATTTTTTTTTATAGAAAATAGGAAAATAAATTTGGTATGACTACATAAATTTAAACAAACTCTTAAGTAACCAATATCAACTTATAAGTCAACAATTATCAAATTTGGTACATTTGGATCACCTAGCCTAAAAACCATCCAACTAACAATACCAAAACAATCCTAAGACATCCCCAAACCCATAGTTTATGTGAGAATGACAAGACATGAAAAATAATATACAAGAACTGCAAACAATATCCAAAAATCAAAGTAAGAAATACAAGTTTGAGGAGTTATGCCCATACCCCTTCAATCAATCTATATTGCAAACATCTTTCTCTCTTCACTTTCAAATTCCAAGTTTTGACAAGTACAAAGGGAAGGGATATTGTAAAGAGCATATTAAAAGAAATTGTCATGCGGGGAAGTTTCTTATAATGACAATTACTTACTTACACCACACAACTTAGGTGGACAAACATTACAATGGTTTCTACACCTTCAGAGTGGGTTTACACATCTTTACTAAATTAACTAAGAAATTTGTTAAGCATTTTTATGCAATGTGCAACACATGCTCGTAATGATGGATTAATGTATTACAAAATAGAGGGATGGTCAAAGATTATCTTCATTCTTCCAACGTTGGCAAGACTTAACTAGTAGATTCTCATGTCCAATTCTTGAGAATTAATTAATTTATATCTTTGTCACTAATTTTAACTTAGAGATGGTCTTTCACTTGCACTTGTACATTGCAAAATCATGTTTGATGAAATTATCAATAAAATAATTCAAAAAGTGAAGGCTCTTATTGATAAAGGTCATAAAAATATTTTTTCAAAAATAATTAAGATCTAATAAACCTAAATTATTTATGAAAAATAACAACAATGTGGTCGATGATCCTCCATTAATGGGAGTGGGGGTATTGAGACCCTCAACTCGAGTGACACAAACTAAATTTTGATAAAGTGGCACACGACAATCTTGGGGCCTCTAGAGTGGGATGCATAATAAAAGATTTAAAGGGTTTATTTAGAGGGGATATATCTAGACCATTAACAAAAACACAAACAATAAGACAAAATTAAAAACATTGATCATCAATAACTTCGTATTTCAAATCTTGGAATTGATTCAATGTTAATAATCAACACTATTCAAACTGATCCCTAGCAAAATCTGATGAAACTACAACTAATCACATTTACAGATAATTTAATGTTATGGTTGATTCCTTGGCCAACAAGGTGATCAAAGGAGAGGATAGGTGCCTTTTAAATTAGGTGCGAGAAGAGTGACATAATTCAAACTTACCACCATTCAATTTAAGATGAGAGAGAAGCGTATGACTTGCCAATATGGCTTAACATGAAGGCTAGCAATTAAATTGACCAAACTAGGAGGATGACTCTCAAAGATGCAAATTTACATGACATTAAGTCAAATGATGATGCATCTAGGCTCATTTTAGTTCCCTCACACTCGTCGAGCGGGAAATCATTCTTAGTCACACTCAAATAGTGTATATAAATGTGAAATAGTTATATTTACTTTATGGTTAAAGACACTAATTTAGCTCCATTTTGTAATGTTAGGAGACATAGGTTATTTTCCATTTGTGGGACATAGTAATAACCAATTTAATTAAAGAAAAAAAAAGAGTCAATCCCTATGTTCTAATGAAAAAGTCTTTTCCTATCTTGTAATGTCAAGGTATATCAAATATATATCTTAGGCCTTTCTTAAGATGATATAGCATAATTGAGCAATTTGAGAAAAGTCCAACACAACTATTGATAATGAACCTTATTTAAGACATCCACTACCCACAAAGATATCTTTTTAAAAGTCTTACAAGAATCAAAAGTTCAAACTAAATAACTTTTAAGCTCTTGTTATTCACTTAGCCTCCACTCACCACCTTACCTTCATTCAATATGACATGCCTCTACATGGACCAACCCACAATCTCCCTTTATGATATGCCTCTACATGGACCAGCCCAAAATCTCCCTTTATGTATTGAGGTCCTTATCACCAAACACAAATTAAAAAGGGCTCTTATACACAATGAATCAAATTTAAATATATATACCTTGTAGTTGATCAACCACCTAGATTATTTAAAGGAACCAATGGATCCCCAAACTATAACTATCAAAGCATATAGAAATGAGGAGAGGAATTAGTAGAAATTATCCATATTCCCATCATAATTAGGCTTGTTGTGCAACAAAATTTGTTACATTTTATACACCTTGACCTCCCGTATAACATCCCTCTTGATCATCCTTGCCTCTATGCTATGTAATATTCTTGTTATCACAAGGATTGCACCCGTGTGTCAAAATAATAAATGTTTGTCAATCCTGAGAAACATGGGAATACTTTTAGGTTGTGGGCACCTATATTGAAAGTAGACCTCTGGATTATAGGTTGGCTTCATGTATGATTTTCTAATATCTGATTGTAACTTTGATGGAAAAGGGAAGAAAGCTTGAAATTAATGGATCAACAAAACTTTAAAAGGAAGGTGGTACACCTAATGATGAAAAAACTTGACTGCAACCTAATCCACAATGACTCTCTAGTACTTCTATTTGCACAACCAGATGTGTAGTGTATAACCTGAGAATTTAACTGCATACACACACTTATGAAGGAGACAAAAAAATAAAGGTTTCCTAATTGAAACACAATAAAATTTTCTTATCAAATCAACCACAATTATGATATATGAAATCTTGAAGGAAAAACTTGATAATACTTGAAGACTAAAAGCAATCCATCTGTTAATAACAAATCCAATATAACTGTAAAAATGAGTTACAAGATCTCTCTTTGCTAAGAGAAAAGGCACAAAAATCAAGAACTAAGGAAAAAAGAATTTTTTTTTCCCTAAATACAATGAAGGCATGCAAAAATGAGCCCAAGAGGTGGAACTCACAGCTAACTGAAAGTGAGAAAAAACAAAACATGCTTCTCACGAGTAAAAATAAAAAACCCTAAAAAAAAGGAGCAAAAATGAAGCAATCCATGTTGTCATAGTTTCAAACTCTATCTAGTGATTCGCTTGACTCAAGTGAACTCAAAAAGGTTGACTAAAAAATCAAAAGAAAACTCTTTATTACATTCATATTTAGCTTCTCCTCAAAACTCCTCCTTTGCATGCGTAAAAAGGCTCAAAAAAGCTTAAAGCTTCACTCCATGTTGTATGCATAATATATTGCCTTTTTGTTTGCCCTTTTTAAAATAATTTAATTTAAAATTATTAAGAACAATTGATAAAATTATTTTAATAAATGTTAAATTAAATTCTTGAAAGCATGAAAGGCATGAAAGGCATTTTTTACAATTTAATTCTCTTGAACCCTTTTTAAGCTTTATGGGTCCTATTCATAGCACAAGTCTTTTTGACTTAAAAGTCAAGACCCTGGGCTAATAATATGGAATGATTTAATTTAAAATAATTCAAAAAATAATCCCATCATCCGGATAAGGCATGAGAAACCCGAGAATCCCTAAAGCATTGTATTCATTCTTTCATCTTTTGGAGAATTTTTTTTGTTGTGTCGCCACTATGCATTCTTTGTGTCTCTTTGAGCTTGAACTAGAGCTTGAGGGCTTTGAACTCTTCTTTGCATGGTAAGTGATACTTGCAAGGAAGTTAAGTAGTAGAACAACTTCCTGCACTAACCTTGAGAGGAGGGTAATGCAATTTTTTTTACAGATTGTTACAATAGTTACATAAACTTAACATAAATAGACACAATATCATGCATATCATAACACAGTGATTTATGGGGGGGAAAGCCTTTCGGGAGAAAAACCCCACACTCCAAAAGCAGCTCAATATATTATTCAGCAATCAATAACAGATTACAATAAACTTGCAGAGCAATCTCTTCACAGGAGTACCACTAATTAGAGACTCAGAGGTAACTCAATTTCCATGAGACTCTTACACACGACCTCTATCTCACACACCTCATATATAGGAGATATAATACAAGAAACTGTCAAATGGTATTACAAAACCATGGGCTAAAACCACCCAATAAAGTAGAGCCGACCTTATCTCCCTTCTAGATGTCCTAAAATATGTTAAAACACACATCAACACATGTTCCTCCCTTTTACAACTCATTTATGTGTCTGATACATTTTATATTTCCTATTTCAGGGCTACAAACTTTCAGAGGCCATAACTTGAGAACCTTGTGTCCTATTGACGAATCGTTTGAAGTGTCAAAAATCTTATGAAGTGCTCTAGTGCCTCATAAACTGCTATGCTATTTATGCCCAATTTTCAAGGTGTTTCGAGGCCTCTAAAGTCTTCAAAATTAAATTTAAACATTTCATTGCACCCCTCCAAAACAAAAACTTTAATATCTTCAAAACTAGTTGTGATCTTGGGACGTGACTTTATTGGAATGCTTATCTAGCCAACCAAAAGCTTCGAGTAGAATCTCGCACCATTTCGTACTCAAATGCAAACTTGCTATGAATAGTAACCTCATATAAATGCAAGGTTGAGACGCCATATTTCCAACATTATCCCACTTGTCGAACACCTTGCCAAAGAAAAAGGAGTTTCAACACAATAAATTAATTGCTAGGTGTCATAAGGCCCATAGAATCTAAACACCATCTGAAATTCTCTGTGCTCACAACCTTAGTTAAAGAATCTATAACATTCATCAAAGTTTCTACCTTAACTAGCTTCACCTTGCCATCTTCAGCCATATCTTTGACAAAATGATACTAAACATCAATGTGCTTGTTTTGGGCATGAAATGTTGGGTTCTTAGTGATGAGATAAAATAACATCTCTTTTATTTCTATGACTAATAAGTTTTTCATATGTTTTAAGTTGCATATTGTGATAGTGTTTAAGTCATGTGATGTATCAGAGTTTTGATTATGTGCATTCTGAATGTTAGCCAAACCCACTGAACCCTGTATTGTTTTGACTTAATCTTCTTGTAGCTATGCGGATTACTATAGGTAATATCATGTGTGGATGCATAAATGTTATGATTAATGGAAATAGATATATATGTATGCTTGTATGTTCTAACCTTTAATGCAGGAGTAAATAAGTTGTTGCAGAAGCGGTTGTTTTAAGCCATATGAAGAGTCACGTCATGAAAACAGTTGGAGACATTTCGGGGTAGTTGAACATTTAAAACAATAGAGAGGATGTCGTACAAAAGAATCGACAAAGGAATAGAGAGGCGATACCGGATTCATTTATGTTTGTCTCCAGCAAGCATCAATCTAGTAAACACCGCCATGCTATATTCTTGGTTGCGGTTTAGTTAACTTCCACGTTTTCTATGGATTAACTTCTTCTCCTTGCAGTCATAAATGTTTCCACCTAATTTCATGGGCATGATCTAAGTAGTAGGAATTTTGTTATAACTTTCTTATAAATAAAGACCTGCACCTCTTCTTAGAGGTTAGACAAGGTTTTCCAGAATTAGAAGCATTTCTCTTATCTCATGTATTGTATCGACTTTTGGAAACAATGAATGAAAGCTATGTTATTTTGAGTATATAGAATCATTTTGAAGTCTAGATACACTCATCCAAGGGGGCCCACTTGGTGAGTATTCATGTGTGTTTGTTATATTAAGTTTCCTTTTTTCTGCAGTAGATGTTCTAGCAACTGACTGTTCCTGCAGCCAAAACAGACAAATTAATTCATGTTTGTCAACTCTGAACTTAGTTGACAGTTATTTAGTTAGAATCTTCTATTAATGTTAAGATTTCCTGTAGCCATTCAGTTGTCATATTTTTTTAAATTATTTTTAGATAAACTTAGTTGATGTAGTAGTGCATAATGACTATCACAAGAACTTAGTGCATATACAATGCAAACCCATTTCAAGTAATACATCCCTGGGTTGACAAGTAAATAAACCTCGGACATGGAAATGATAGCTACTCTAAATGAATTACCAATCTTTGATTTAATACTTTAAATCTAGTTATTGTTCTTATTGGCTAGGCAAACATTTTTGGCATCGTTGTCAGGGATGGTGTCAAACTAAGAACCTGTCACAGTTATGAATTTTTAAGTTTTCAGTATAGTTGGTTTTGATAGATCAGTTTGTTTTAAGTAATTCTCATGAATCTGCATGTATAGATGAAGAAGAGATGCTCAAGGTAGATTCCTTCCTAACCACCCTGATCATACAAGACTCAATCCATATGAAGCACCAGATATAAACCCTTTTGCTGCACTTTACCAAGCCCCAGATAATTTGAACCCGCTTGAATTTGAACTTTCTGAGAACAACCTTCATTTCCTCTTTGGACCTCCTGAAGAGGACCCTTGTCCAGTAACTCCTCCTCAAAGACCAATGCAAGGAAATCCACCCCTTGGTGGGAATAACCTACCTCCACCTGTGAACCCAACATTTGAGTTCCCCATTTCTGATTTGCATGATAATGTTAATCTCAAGAACATTCCAGCTTCTTCTCTTCCTAAATTTTATGGACTGGTGACAGAGGACCCCGATACTTTCTTGTTTGAATTTGATATCCTCTATAGGATTTATGATTACACTATAGATGCCCATAGACTCAAAATATTTCCTTCCACTTAAAAAAGAATAAGCTTTGAGATAGTTTATGAGTCTAGGGAGTAGTACAATCACTACATGGGATGAGATGAAACGGTTGTTTCTTGTGAAATATAAAGATTATTCTAGAGGGACTCCCCACCATAGGGATGATATCTTTAGAATGACACAGAGGGAGGATGAGAGTCTAGAAGATTATCTGGAAAGATTTCTATTCAGTGTCAAGAAATCCAAGCATAGTACCTTAAATGAAGATTCTCTCAAGTTGATATTTCTGAGGGGAATTAGTGATGAATACACGAATGCTTTAGACCTTATGGGAGGTGGTGATATAACTCAATCAACATGGAATGAAATTGGTCAAATTTGTCAGAAGTATTCCAAATCTTCTTCTAAGAAGAATAGGCGTTACAAGCCGAGAATGTCTTCATCAACGCCCAGTAATGGAGTTTCGTGAATGGAGCTCAGTCACCTTTTGAAGGATTTTAAAGAGGATATCATAAACAATATGGCTATTCAGTTAGACACACTTCAAGCTAAGAAGAAGCATGAGAAAATTGATGCAATGCTCGCAAAATTCTATCCACATTGTAGATAGAAGAAAAGAGATTGTAGATGTAAGATGGTTGCAAATCTTGACGTTCCTGATTTCAAGACAGTACAAGAAGATGATGAACAAATCTTTTATGTTTCTCAAAGAAGGACAAATTTTCCAAGACAAGGTATGCCTCCTGATCCACTTTCTTTTTCTTGTTATAGTGGAAATTCCTATGCACAAAATAATCAATGGGAATTGAACTCGATTGATCCAATCCTAAAAGTACTGAATGCAGATCAAGTTAATTCTTGTTAGAGTTGAAATGGAATTGTAATTAGGATTAAATTGCAATGTTAGATCTAGGACAAACAATGAAAAATTGACATATCCATATACATGTGCAATATACATGCACCATATATATATATATAAATAATGTTAGATCGGTAGTTATTGTTCATGCTTTATTTCTCAAAAGTTCTTAAAGAATGCTCAACCCTCGACAATTGCTTAAGGGGTGCTTATACCTAAACAATTCCTAAATTCTCCAAAACTTTTGACATTTTTGCAATGGGAATTTTAAATCTTTTTATTGTGACTTTTATAACTATCAAGGACTGAATGACTATCTTGAAATAAAGTGCTACCAAAAAGTAATGTAATTCCTAGTACTTGTCCAAGCCTCGACATTTCAAAGACAAGGTACTAGAAATATTTGAATGTTGCATAGATATGCAATCATATAGCTATAATGCTTATAGAAGGTGCATAAAATGGGTATGCTATAATACTTTTAAATTTTTGAAAAAAATTCGTCAAGCAAGTTTAACACCAATTTCCACAACTTTTGTCAGCCTCATCCCTGCACAACATAACAAAATGAAAACTTTTGTCAAATATTTGAATTTAATTTCTTTAGTAAACATGATTGTAAAATGTGGAAACATAGTATTTAGGTGTGTGAAATGTTTGACAAAATTTTTGCCTGCTCAAATCATTGAAATTGTTTGATTGAATACCTCATAGAATTAAAATCTCATCAAATGTTGTTTCATAGAGATGCCTCAAACAAATGTGGTTTTAGGGCTGCCATGATTATGGTATATGTACAAAATGGAAGCTTTCAAGCAAATGCAATTAAAAATTGTAAATTTGAATTCCACGACCTTTTCCAATGTCCTCCCTATTCTGCACCTAAATGGGAACTTTAAAATATGGTATGGATATCCATCAGAACATGAGAAGTAATGTGAACTTGTCAAAGGTTCTTGTAGTATGAGGAACTTCTCCAACATCAATAGTTATATTATTATGCATTGTTACCCATCAAACTTAATGTTGTTTATAGAACATACTTCCTTGGAAACAATCATGTAGATTTGTGAAAGCAAAACAAAAATATAATAAACAAGAAAAACAATAACAAAAAAAGGCTTATGGCATGGGTGTTGTTGGGAGAGAAATGCCATGGCAACTCTTGCCCTCTAAACTGAAACTATCAGTCTTCTTCACTCAATGGCCCCTATCCATGTGTCCTCCTTTTTGCACCCTTAAACCTAATTTATGTGAGTAATTTTTTATTTTTTTTTGCAATTTGGGTAAATCTTTTGTGTAGAGGAACATGTGTATGAGTTTGAAACCATCCAAGTAACATTTCACTCCTAAATAATGGAAGCACATCTTTCCAAAGCATGATCTATACATGTTCAGTTAAATAATCCTTTAACTAATTAAAAACCTAAACTTTGAAGGTATACTTAACTTCTTGATTTGTGTATATTATTGTAAGAGTCTCAAAAAACATGAAATCATATTTTTTGTTCTCATGTAACTGTGTTTAAACTTCATCTAAGAAGCATCATTGTTTAATGTAATTATAGAGCCCAACAAACTTTAGAAGCCAAAATTTGCATGGAGAAATTGGAAAGTAGGAGCTATGCACAAAAAGCTTAATTTTATTAAAAAACAAGGATTCCCTTATGATTAGGACGGATGACGCTTTATCAAGGTTTTGTTTAGCATGACTATAAATAGTTGTGAGTGCTTAACAAGCTTGGAGTTGTTTTGGAGGTGAATACATTTTAGTTTTTACATGAAAGACATTTGATAGTTATGTAGGGGAAAGGAGCCAGTAGTGGACATAGGACCAATAAGTGTCATCTTTTTGTCAACCTCACCCCCCATTAGTAGACATAGTAGGAGCCAAAAAAAAATGGTAATGGAAAGTCCATTAATAAATATCACATATACCAATAATGGATAACTTTTTAGCTTTTTTGACCATAATTAACCCATTGGGGCATTTGTGCACCACTACTAGGTCATTTGTGCTTAACTTTGGGGCATTTGTCCACTACTATTGGCTATTTTGAGTTATCTACTATTGGCGCAAAGGTGATTATGTATTGGACCACACTTTGAAATTTGAACTTTTTGACCTTTGTGCACATAATGAATTCCACAGTGTGCATCGTTACTACCCACAAGCCAAAACAATAGCTTTAAGCAGTTAAGTCGCATACTGAGAGAATAACTAAAAAAAAATCGTCGAAATCGGATGAACCGTTTAGGAGCTTAAGATGCGTGAAGTTAGCTATGTCCACTACTAGCTCCTTTCCCCTAGGATGATTGCAAAATAAGTATTACAGTCTTGCATTGAGCAATTCGAAGTAAACTCACAATGAAAATCCAAATAGCTTGGCTGTCCCTATTGATTTCCCCTCATCTGAAAAAAAAACATAATTATTTGATTGTTGGTTGATATCTAAAATCTATTTCAAATTACGATTTCCCCACATTTCACAACTTTCTAAATAAAACCTCACACAAAGATAACCAAAATATTTAGAAGTTCACACAAACATAACAAAAATATTTGGAATTTGTCCACACAATATAATCGCTGGGTATCACTATTTACATATTAACATATTACAGATATAAAATCATACACTATACAAACGCTGACAGAAGCTACAGCATTTTCAGACCAGAAAACTGCCTTTCTAGATATCTTTTCTACTGTAAATACAAGATTACAGTAATGCAGGTGCTGCATATGAACATGCTCCACTCGCGTACAAATTTCTCTTCTCGGTTTCTACAATCCATATTCACAAATGTGGGTCCATCTCCATTTTGACTTTTCTTGTGTTCACTTCAATACAAAAGAAGATTGGATAAGATTAAGTACATTTAATTCTGTCATTTTCTCTTCCATTCAAGGTTTATCTTCTATATAATTATAAGTTTATCGACAATCAAATATAGAATTTTTTTTCGAAACAGGAGCCCTTCTGTAACTATTGTGATATATTTTTTCCACATTCTTGCCCTTCTAATTAAATGCTGTTGTGCCCAATGGCACATAAAATGTTATCATATCCACTTCCCAAATCATTGTCTACTTGTACAAAATCTGGTGCATTCCTTAAGCTTCTTTGAACCTGCTTTTTCATACTGGCTTGTTTTATTTCACTGATAAAACCCTAGCAAAGACTAGCATAACGGGATTGCATAGAACAGTCTTATCTTTAGCCTCTATCTCAGCCTGCAACAGATTTTTTCATCTTGGGGTGATCTGTCAGTGGAAAATGCTGAAATCTATTCAATCCTATTGTGGGGTTTGTCCCTTAGCAACCTTTAATGAACCCTTGATGCGCTCCAAGGATAGTCTCCATATTTATAGTCCCATGCGCATTTCAGCACTTGGGGGCCCATACATGGGCCTTCAAACATTGCAGCCAATCGGTTCCATCAGAATCGGGAAAACAAAGCAGAGGAATTCAAGATTGGTGGTGCAAGCTTCTTTGCTCAGATATAAACAGCCATTGTTGTGGGCTGGATGTGCGTGTCTTCTGTATGCTTTAGTCAGGATTCTAGGTCCCCAAAACCAATTTCTACCAGGTTGGATCTCAACAGAAAAATCCCATATCTCTTTACCACAGATCTGTAATTTTTTTTTTTGTTTTTTTTGTTTTTGCATGAGATTATTGCATTGTTCACTGTAGAGTGTATTCTTCCAGTTGATTCCTCTGTAGTGTTATGTTTCTCCCTTGATCCCTGTGATTGCAGGTATAGAGGATGAAAAATGGATGCCCAAATGGCTTAAGAATATGCTCTCAATGGGTTCAGGTAGAACGGTTTCCTTTTGCCCACATATTTTCTTTCTTGGTATGCAACTTATAGCTAATTCGGCTGAACTTTACAGTTGTTATAACTTATATTAATGGAAATCATAGTAATTAAAAAGATATTAATATCCATTTGAATGTATAGTTAGTTTGGTTACTGGGTCTTCCTGTCTTTCATGTTTTTGTGTATCTGAAGGATCCACTTGCGGATTTCAGTAGCCCATGTTGCTCTGAGTAGACAATGGGTGTTTATGTACTTCATGGTTGTTTAGTGACAGTAAATATAACATTCCCTCTTATGTACACAAAAGGTTATCCATGAGTGAAAGTGGATGGTGATTGCATATTACAGGTCTCGAAGCCAATGTACCTAGTAATAGTATTTCAGTTACTAAATATTCAGTTTTTTCCTTGTTAGAAAAGTCTGTCAACATCTGGGCTTAACAGACTGCTTGTCCATTTTGAAGCTAATAACTGGATTCATTCCTCTCAAGTGGCCCTTTGGTCTGTTAAGAAAGTTCAATGGCTCTCAAAGAGCCTTCCAAGAATTTAGTGTTGTTGATTCATTTTGTCAAAGTGATCTCTTTGATTCATTGATAAAGATGAATGGCTCTGAAAGAACCTTCCATGAATTAAATGTTAATTCATAAAAGAATGAGGCCAGATTGTGCATCCACTTCCTAAAGGCTGAAAAAAAAATATGGGATGTTTATCCTTTGAAAAAAGACTCCTAAGGACCAAAAGAAGAACGAAATCATCCTACCAGGTTTTATGAAAAAGGGGAAAACAGGGCACTGAAACCCAGAGCCCAATAACCGGCACAGAGTGACCATACGAGTAGAACTATTTGGACATATCTGAAACTGAAACGGTGATTAGTGCACCCACTTCCTAAGGGCTGAAACAAAAAGGGGATGTCCATCCTCCCTTAAAAAACTCCTGAGGAACAAAAGCAGAACAAAATCGTTCTACCAGGTTTTCTAGAAGGGGAAAACAGGGCACTGAAGTCCAGAGAGTGACCCTACAAATAGAACTATTTGGACACATTTTGTACCTGAAATGGTGATTAGTTCATGTTGAGATGGGGAACACTTGATATATTTGGGTATACTAGACTCTGTCTAGCAGATAAAACTCATTTTTCAGATTTTATGTGCACAATGGATTTGCGTGCATGTATTTTCATGGCCTTGATATTGATTTGCTTTACTAGGTCTGCATGTTATTTTTTCTCTCTTTATCAAAATCATCTTTTGCACCCCTCCTTAAGGAAAAGGGTCTTAAAATTCGTTGCAAACTTTGCCCGAACAGTCACATGGTACGGATTTCTTTGTTGTTTTTCCTTCATGATATGCACTGGACTTCTTGTGGAAGTATTTCTGGGTTTACCTGCATTGTAGAGCTGCATAGGTTTGTTTTTAAACTATTATGCCTACAAGATAATTTTCTTTATGTGTATTGAACTTTACGTTCAGACTAACATTGAACCCTTCAAATTCTTTCTAAGTCCCTCGGATTCGGCATAGTCTCTATAAACATTCTTCCCACCTTTTTCATTGGATGTAATATGCATAGTACAAGGTCTAGGCATATTGCCTGCATTTGAGTTCCCCTTTAGAATTTCAGGGTACGGTTCCACGGGACCATTATATTGTAGAATAACACAAGCGTTGGCTATGAAATTCATGTAACACTGCTATAAAAATTCTTTTGGGTTTAACATGATTTATTAACAATCTAATCTTTATGTGTGCAATTGATTGTGCAGAAACCCAAGTGGCAGATGAGCGGAGGAAGATGGTAAGCAAATGGCATGTTACAACAAAGGGTACACTCAAACGAAGCTACAGGTTACCCATGAAATCAGTGGCTCGCCGTCTCCTCAAGGCCATTTCTTCTCTTCTGTCTGATGATGATACATTTAGAGATGCTAGTTGTCACAAGGCAAGATGTCCAAATCATTTTTCTCCCTTCCAATGCTGATTCATGTTATATCTGGTTTGTAATAACTTCAGTTACATTTTCTTTGTTATGCAGGGCTGCCAAATCCGAAGGGAAAATGCTCATGGAGAGTCTGTGTGCTGTAACAATGTGAGAGCCCTTTTTGATGAACTTCCTACCCCACATTTGGTGGTAGAGATAACAGCCTTCCCTCGTGGCCCTCTGTCAGAGTCAGACTACATGAAGGCTGAGAAGATTGAGAGGATTCTAAGAACTGAGGCTACCATATGAAAGGCATCTCCTCAATGCAATATTTTATGCAAATGCGGATAATGATTTCTTCTTCATCTACAAACAAATTTCTCTTTTGTATGTATGTATATGATGTTTATCAGTGCTCTTGTATAACATTTTCTGAGCAATCCCAGATGCTGCATAATGCAAGCATCCACTTTTTTGTAGGTTGCAAACTGATTTGTATATCATAATAAGTCATGATTAACTTCAGAACTTGTTATATAAATCACAAGCTTTTGGTCAGTTGATTAAATAATTGTTTCTTTCTGCTTACAAATGCAAGCAGTATTCTGCATTGTGCTGTTGTATTTGACACGATTCATTTCAAGACATGAAATTCCAGTCCTTGAAATGTTTTTAGATTTGATTACGTAAACTTTTTTAATCAAATCCAAAAACATTTCAAGCTACATTTTTTTTCCTCAGAGGTATACAAAATGCTATATGTTTGGCAGAGTATATATTCCCACTGGAGGTGTGAAGCATTCCATGGGTTATCAGTTGATTGAAATTTCTGTATGGTATATGTACTGGTTTAAGTTCATGTTTCTTTGCTGCCCTCCATCGATTTCAGAATGGATAAGTGAGTAAACTCTGAAATGTATGGATTATAAAAAACACATTGGAAAATTAAAAAAAATGTAAAAGGAACCTATATCTATCCCTCCGCCTACGTCTTTCTCTCTACTCATGCAGGGCATCCACGTGGAGGAGCCCAATAGGGATTTCAAAAATTTTCTGCATTGATACGCTCTGACTTTGCAGGTAGTGGGAGTTTAAAAATAGTGTGACCGTCTGGGAATAGTGGGGAGTATTTTTAGAATAAGGCTGACATCTCAAGGTAGTGGAGTCTGCCGTAAGTCTCTTATTTAGTAAATGTGATTAGTTTGTTTTTTTTTTTAAATTTTTAAGAGAGGTTTTGTGGAGGTTTTAAGTAGGGGGTAGTGGTAGCATTTTGAGAAGAGAGTTTTGGAAGTGAGTATGGGTGGTTTTGTTTTGGGAGGTGAGATTCTAAGGAGAAAGTTTCGAGTGTTGGGGATGTTTTAGAGTGAAAGTTTAATTTGTTAGTTGTAAGTGTGGTTTTAGGTGGAGAGTTTAAAGATGGTTTTTGTAGCAGTCCTTTGTTGTTGTTAATGTATTTTGTTGCAGGTCTATATGTAGACCCATATCAAATTGGGATAATGAAATGTGAAGCCAATAGGCTCAAGTTTGTGTAATGAAAAACCGATTAAAAGTTTAATAGAAAATTTCAAGCTTTTGTTTGCACAAAATTGGTACTCAATTCTTAATATTTGTTGTTTCAAGTCAAATTTGTGTAGCTCTGGAAGTGTGTTTCAGGTGGTTGTTGAAGTGGGTTTGTTTTCCCACTGCATCAGTGGTATCAAAGCTAGAAGATTATGAGTGTGCAGGCAGATTCGTCGAAGGGAGGCAGTTTGCACCAGGGTCGAGTTTGTAGGTGTTGGGTTGGGATGGGAAAATGTATGAAAGAGGAGGCCCACATGGTTGGGGTAGAGTTGGAGTTAGAGATAGAGGAAGAGGTGATAATTTTGTTCGTGATGATGATTTCAGAGCCTTGAGAAGGCAGGTTGAAACTTTACAAGAGGAGATTAGAAGAGGGTTCGCAAGAATAAGAGACCCAGTGAGTGATGAAGAAGAAGAGATTTCAGAGAATGCTAGCCAAACAACTGAGCAAAGAGAAGCAACAACAACAATTGTAAATGACCCATTGCTAATTGCATTATCAAGGATAGGGAAAAGACCCAGGATCGATGTTCCTACATTTAGTGGGAATTTAAATCCAAAAGAACTAGTAGATTGGTTGAATGATATGGAGGAGTATTTTGAGTTTGAGGAAATAGGAGATCTCGATAGAGTGAGGTTTGTTAAAACCAAGTTAAAAGGACATGCTTCAATTTGGTGGAGAGAAGTCCAATTAGAAAGAGGAAGAAAGGGAAAGGACAATATCACAAAGTGGGACAAAATGGTGGAGAAAATGAAGAGACAGTTTGTTCCTGTAGACTATGAATTAGATCTACCCAAGAAGATGCAAGGACTGAAACAAGGAACCTAGACAATAAAAGAGTACAGAGGAGTTTCACAAAATCCTCATTAAAATTGGGCATGCTGAAGCAACTAAGGAGAAGGTGACAAGGTATATTAATGACTTGAGGCCAAGTATACAAGAAGAAATGACTTTGGTAAGAGTCCTTACAATGGAAGATGCATACCAAATTGCCTTAAAGATTGAGGAGAAAATGAACAAAAGATTTGAAAATAAGCAGAGAGGATGAGGTCGCGATGGAAAGAAAGAGGGAAGATCACATGGAGATTGGGATGAGGATTCAAACCAGAAAAATTAGGAATTTGAAGAGCATGGCAATAGTAAAAATAAGAGGGAAGATGACTCCTCCTCTCGTGGACAAAACTCTAAAGGAAAAGGAACGTCGGGTAGAGGGTTTGGAAGAGGAAGCTACAAGATAACTTGTTACAAATGTGGAGAAGAGGGACATAAAGCATACAAATGTCCAAAACATGGAGACACAAGAAGAAGAAGTGAAGACAAAGCAAGAGTTGCAAATGTTAATGAGGATGCTGAATCATCACAATCAAAGGAAGCTAAAAGAGGTGAAGTCTTAGTGATAAGAAGGGCATTGGTAAGTGAAGACAATACATTTGATCAAAGGAAGAACCTATTCAGGACAAGATGTAAGTGTCGAGAAAAGGTATGTAATGTTATTATAGATAGTGGGAGTACTGATAATCTCATTTATGAAGAGATGGTGTAGAAATCGCAACTTGAAAGGAGGAGGCATCCGCATCCATATAGGATAGCTTGGTTACAAGATTACAAGAAAGTTTTGGTCAGCAAACAAAGCTTGGTAAAATTTAATATTGGAACATATTATGATGAGATAATGTGTGATATTATGCCTATGAATGAATGTCATGTTTTGTTAGGGAGACCTTGACAATTTGATAGGAGAGCAGTGCATGATGGATATACCAATGTCTACTCATTGATGAAGGATGGAGTGAAACATAAGTTGAAGCCATTGCATGGTGTGATGGAAAAGGTATGTAGCAACGCAAGAGTTTGTTTAGTAGATGATATAGATGGCATGAAGCATAAACATGTTAGTTTTGCTAAAGCTAACCAATAAAAAGTTGAGGAGGAAGATTTACAGAAGCATATTGAAGTGATTGATAGAGAATGGGAAGAGCTAATTTTAGGTGGGACAATAGTTGCAACAGAAGGTAAAATAAAATCAGATTTTTATTTCTTTGATGTGAATGAGTGTAAAGAGATAGAGGAAATAATTGCAGCAGTTGATAACTTTGATGAAGTCAAATTTGAAAAGCATGATGAGAAGATAAATGTGAACACGAAAGAAGAAATTGCAGCAATGGTTGAGAGTCCTTTAGAGGACATTGCTGATTTAGAAATGCAGATTGAACAAGAATGGGCTGAATTGTTTCTAACTAATAAAAAAGTAAAATCAGATTTATAATGTGAAACTCTTGTTGAAAATGATTTATTTGAGAATGTTGCATCAAATAATCCGTTGGAAGATGAAGTTATGAATGAGGAAGAAGATGAACAAGGGAACGTTGTATTGATGGATGACCTTTTGATTGATAAAAATATTGTTGAAGACATTGGTTTTGTAATTAATAGTTTGTTGTAGGATGGGAAAGAAGAATCCCTTGGTTGTTTTTCTAACATTGTTGTGAATGTAGAGGAGGAAAATTTCACAGCAAAGCAATGTCTTTTAAAAGACACCAAGAGAGATAAATACAATGTTACAAAGGAGAAAGATGAAGGACAAGTTGCTGCAAGAGTTTCAAAGAAAGAGCTAATGCATAAATTTGATTATTTTACTAAAGAGGATCACATCGAAGCTTATGGTTTTTCAGAGTTCCCTAGTGCATATTGGCGGGAATTGGATTATGTAACAAGAGGAAGAAAAAGAAGAAAAATGAGGAATTGGAGAGACATCGAATTATCGAGGAAACTAGCTAAGCATATTCAAGAAGATGAGGTAGAGAAGTGGATGTAGAATAAGCATAAGAATTATAAATGTTTATGAGTTTCACTCATGCAACATTTCTTTCTACCATGGGTGTCTGATGTGAGGAGCCCCAATTTGAATTTCAATTTTTTTTCTGCATTGATACGCTCTGACTTTGCAGGTAGTGGGAGTTTAAAAATAGTGTGACCGGCTGGGAGTAGCGGGGAGTATTTTTAGAATAAGGTTGACATCCTCATGGTAATGGAGTCTGTCGTAAGTCCCTTATTTAGTAAATGTGATTAGTTTTTCTTTTTTTTAGAGAGGTTTTGTGGGGGTTTTAGGTAGGGGGGTAGTGGTAGCATTTTGAGAAGAGAGTTTTGGAAGTGTGTGTGGGTGGTTTTGTTTCAAGAGGTGAGATTCTAAGGAGAAAGTTTTGAGTGTTGGGGATTGATTTAGAGTGAAAGTTTAATTTGTTAGCTGCAGGTGTGGCTTTAGGTGGAGAGTTTGAAGAAGGCTAAATTGTAGAAGCCATTTGTTGTTGTTAATGTATTTTTTTTGCAAGTCTATGTGCAGACCCATATCAGATTGGGATAATGAAATGTGAAGCCAATAGGGTCAATTTTACGTAATGAAAAGCCGATTAAAAATTTAATAGAAAATCTCAAGCTTTTGTTTGCACAAAATTGGTGTTCAATTCTTAATATTTGTTGTATCAAGTCAGTTTTGCGTAGCGCTGGAAGTGTGTTTTAGGTGGTTGTTGAAGTGGGTTTGTTTTCCCACTGCATCATCTACTCACATATAAAAAGGTACCAAGAAGGTTGGATCTTGTACAATGGGTCGATTCAAAAAGGAAGGTAGAACTTTTTCTTGAGGTAAAATGCGAACACACGTAATTTTGATAACTTCACACAACTTTTTAGTAAAGTCAAATGTCGAGACTTTACAATAGACATTTTTGAGGTATCTTAACAAATTATAAGGTTTCTAAAGGAATTTTTACTAGAGTATGTTACTAACAATTGAGTGTAGCATCTATGCTTGTTATTTCCCCACAACACGAAATTATATATATATATATATATATATATATATATATATATATATATATATATATATCAAAAGTTTGAAATGAGGGAGAGACAAAAACCCTAGATCCACAAAGCTGACAAACATGAAATAATAGAAACATGATCTATGGCATTAATAAAAAATCCCCATACAAGTGGGAAACTGAACCATATGCAAAGAAGGGGACACCAAAATAAAAAAAACTTAACACATTCAAACTAGAAGTTAACTGGTTTCCATCTCTACATTCGAATTGGAATCTTGTCCTTCATCTTTAGCTTTGTCTTGAAGCAGATTGTTGCGCATGAACACATAGGGAGGTGGGCAATGCGAGTTACAAGCAGTAGCAGTGCCCTATAAACTTCCATAATCTTTCCACAAAGCTTTTGTCCCATTTCCACCTTGTGTGCCGAGAGAAACTAAATTCCATTTCGTGTCGTCCCTATCATGGAGGCTGCATTTGAAAGCAGAATATGCACACATATGACCAAAGTTCTTGAACAAACTACCCACTAGGGCCTTTCCACCATGCAAATCATATCCTTGAATTGCAATATTGAGGGTGTGACACAGGTAATAAGATTCATGCACAAAATCAACAACAACTAGTTGAATAACTAGGTCATATGATTGCGAGATATCCACAGAATTGGATAGATTAAATTACAAATATATTACTTATCAATGATCTTAAATATATTTAATGGAGTGAGGTTTGTATCTTGGCTATTTAAAAGGGTTGGCCTAGTTGTATGTGAGGAATTCCAAGTTCTTAGTTTACTCCATTAACAAATCTTTATATTGCACGTCATGAGTGACGAAACACTTACCTATTGTTTCTTACATGGGCAAGAATCTAAAAAAAATGGAATTTAAACTTCATGTAGGCAGTGGGGGCCAGGGGTCGGGGTGGGGGGATCATAGTGGAGTGGTCCATTGATGCAAAGGTAGGGGCATGCACAATGGTTTCAACATACAAAGTCAATGACCATACACTCCATTCTTCTAGACACCCTTGGATGCATTACTTGGCTTCTAGGCTTGGGACAACTAATATGAATTGAACCATCATCATGAGGACAGGTTCAAGTATCATGGCAACTGATCATGGTTTGTGAAACATGGTTCACACCTAAGTGTTGGCTCTTAACAATGCCACACTTCCAAAATTGTCAGTCTCAAGACTTCTCCTATTGGGTTAACACTCATTGATGGCCACACGGCCAAATCATTGTATCTAGGCTTCAAACTCCTTACTCTAGGCTTGGACGACCCTACACAAGGTCTATGAACACTCCCTTGGTATTACAATATCAAGAGCCTTCCTCTGAAACTTTGTTTGTAGCATACACATCACTGGTAATCATTGTTATGACAGACAGTCTATTAGGACACTCAATAAAATGCTTATTCTTTTTTCACCCTTTGACACTACAACAAGGTATTTGACTTGGCAGGGTCCCCACACATCACTTCAACACCAAACATTAGGCAGTTTAACCTTTTGCCTTCTCAATGCAATTTTGTTTTGTCTCATTGTTTTTCTCAGTCTAATACATAGGGATATCATATTTTTCATGGCATCATCACACATGCAAACTTCCCCATTTGTCCCTGCAAGTCTAGGATATTAAAGTACACATAGAAACAAGCCATTCCACCAAGTTTTAGGATTATTAATTGGTGGAGGGCAAAGGTATGCATTTTTCTTGTTCATTGGCTACCCTACCTAGGGTTTGGACCAACCAGAGAAGAAAATGTTAGAACTTGCTTATTTCTTAATGAAAATGGATGCAACAAAAAGATATGGAAAGTAGATTCAGTCTTCTTTCGTTTCCAATTAGTATTAGACCTCAACTCTACACTTATAGGCCGTACCAATGCAATTTTCAAACATGTAACGCTAAAAAAGTGTAGAAATAGATGATTTTTTTTTTTTTGTGTGTGTATGCAAAAACTAGTATGTTTGTATTGCTCCAAATTCAAAAATTACATCTTCAAATCTTGGGCCATACAATGCAGACCTATTTATGCCTACACAACTAGTTTCCACCATTCAAATGACCCCAACTACCATCTAACAACTTTTTGAAAAGTTGACAAGAAATTGCAAAAAATTGTCAAGACAACTTTGACAATAAATGACAACTTTTACATCTTTGAACCAATGGATCCCAAACTTTCACAAATGGGTCCAAATGAACAATTATGGCCCAAAATGGCATTATTAACATGAAACAACACAAAGTGAAATAAAAACCCATCTTTGACCATTGTGAGTACAAGGGTGCTCCTATACCATCCATCTTTGAAAGTTCACATGGAGCGCTATGTGGACCAAAAGTTAATAAAAAATCGCTCGCTAGTTCAGTAATTTTATGGTGGACCCAAAAAATCCTCTTTGTTTATGTGGATGCAATTTGTCACATGTATGTCAATGATAAGTTGAGTGGTCAAATTAGTCACCCATTTGGATGGGTGATTGATCATGTGTCAAAACCATCTTCGATGATTGCATGACAATAGAGTGGTATTTCATCATGCGATGTGGTGGGAAAATAGAGCACCACCATAAATAGCCACTTCCTTGCATTCATTGTCTCTTCTTTCCCCCTTAGCCAATCACATTAACTTTGCATCCCTTTTCCATTTACTTGTTTCAAATGTTCATTGTGGTCTGTAAATGTTATTGTCCTTCAATAATGTTTAATATGTCTTTTTACACCCCTGATAGGTTTAGGGTTTCCTTGCAATTAGTAATAGGGTTATTATTAGGTTTACGTGTTGTTCATTTATTTCTTTGATTTTGTAATTTATCTTTTTTATCAAATAAACTTAATAAACCATAATAATTGTTTGCTTACAATTATACATGGGGTTTTTCTTAGACTTTACGTCATGCTCATTTGTTTATTTGATTCTTAGGGTTTTGTAATGGAGGGAATTTGTCACCTCAAGGATGATGAATCCTCAAGAACAAATTATCCTTCCAATTACCTCTTCAAATAGGCACAACACTAAGCTAGGGGATAACAAAATCATGCGAGGAGCATCAGACGCCCGAAAGACGCCTCTGGACGACCCTGCAAAATCTCTACCCATAGGACGAGCGCGCGCAGCTAGGACTCCAGCGTGACACACTGTCCTCTTGTACAAACAAAGTATAGAGTCCGGACAAAAAGTCCTGGATGTGCTGACGAAACTTATGGAACAGCTAAACGATATTGAAAACTATGAAAAGTACAAATTACGAAACATAATAAGGAAAGTAGCAGAGAATAAAGAAATCTCAGAACTGGTCGACGTTGTGAAGCCTCCCGCAAGATAATCTTCTTTTCACGAAGTTGCACCTACACACATGCAAGAGAGAAAATGTTGGGGGTTGTGTTTTGGAGTCTACCTAAGTCAAACCCCTGTTTTGGTGTTTCCACCTCCACGGACAACCCAAAAAGCCATGGGAAAGAAAGATGATAAAGAAGAGTGTATGAAAAAATGCAGGAACAATGCTATGCTATTTGATAATTGGAAAATAAGCGAGATATTGGAAATACAAGATAGAGTTAGATTACTCCCCTAGTGCTTGGCAAATATTAGCATGCTTGGTAAACTTGGTAGCTTGACGATGCTGCAACAATGGTGATGGTGTCTCCAAGAGCTTCAATCTCCAAGACCAAGTCTTCACTCTGACAAAATATCCTTTGGAAATGTCCCAAAACCAAGGATATAGGCTAAGGGACGAGTCTGGATGTCGGTGGTCACGTAGGGAGGCGTTACGATTCCTTCTCGACGCGGGTCATAAGGTCCCAACGACCACCTGCTGGCTAGTAGGTTGGCAGGACAGTAGCATGCCGCACAGACGTCTCCGTGCTGCGACTGCGTCCACGAATTTGTCAGGTCGACAAAATTGGTAACGTCTCCGAGGAAGCTGACATGGAATTCTTCAGTGGACAAAGGACAAGTTGGTAGACCTGTCCTCCAAGCAGTGTGAGGGAGGTGCCACATGTCGCAATTGCCACTAAAGGCTGATGAGGGTGACAGTTTTTACTCTACAGGCTTATAATTGTTGTTGTGGGTCATTTTTAAGCTTTTTTCTCCTTTTAAGAATTGCGGTTTTTTTTTTAATTAAGGGTATGTGTTTAGCTTAGAGAGTCTTAGGGAGTGTTGGGACAACAATATTTGAGGTGAATTTACTATTGCGTGGTGGAGCAAGAACTACTATCTTCTTATTTATTATACTTATTTCATTGTTAGTAAAGTATACAACAAAGAATATGTGTTAATTGGTATGTTGTATTTGTTATTGTCCTACTTAAATTCATTGTCAACACGAGTGGAGTATTCTACTTACAACAATAGAGGTTGTTTGCATTAATAACATGAAGTCAATCTATCAAGGTAAAAGCTAAGCTCCATATAAAATGTATTTATGAACATAACTTAGTAAATTATCATTGTAATGATAAATTATAATTTACATAGATTAGGGTTTTCCTACATTTAGGGTTATTAATTTTATTTTGTTAAGCTCCTACATTGTCAAATGTTTAGAGTTTTGCACCATCAAACTAGTTAGGAAGTTGATAATGATTGCATAACTTATCTATACCCTTCTCAATTTGTGTACCTATTATTAGTGCTAAAAAATGCACATCCACTTCTTAAAGCCAAATCTCACTCACAAGGGACCACTACAACCAAATTCAAATGTATTTGTAACCTAAAATATTGTCACTAGATTAAGAATAATCAGTGGCATATAATCCCTATGTAGTTAATATGATTGTGCAAGCATTGAAAAGAAGCCAAGTGTGGAGTAAACAATTCTAAATGTTAAATCTAAGAGAAGAGATGATGTAAAAATTTCTTACAAACCCTTAACAACTATAAATTAGATCAACATATGCAAAATCATATTTAAACAAATAAACTCACAACACTAGATATATGTGGTAAAACCCTTTCGAATAAAAACCCACACTCCAAAAGCCAAACTCAATTATATTATCAACAACAGCCAACAATTACGATACAATGCCTAGAGCCAATGCTCTCCAGGAGTAAATACAACAATAGAGAATTCTAGAGAATATTCAACACATAAAAGCTTCTTAGAGGATATCCAACCTATCATATAAAATACACAAAATTTTCACATATTTATAGAGCTCAACACAAGTGGAAAGCGCCCATGGTTTCCAAAACCAATTCCAACACCAAAGAGGTATGTGGTGTCATAAAAAACTTGCTAATACCATGACATGTTGAACATAGCAACTTCCAAAGCAACAATGCATAACTTATCCATAACGGTCCCCTTTTCATATGCAACAACTACCTCTCACCATTTGCCAAAAGTGAATTCAAAACATAAGTACCAATTGTCAAATGATAACTCTCCATGACTATTCCATTGAATTAGAAACTATCATATTAAATAAAAAAAAATGTCATGGTTCGAACATAACAACCTATGACACTAGTCTTATAATTTTAAAGACTTCCAAAGTGGGTGCAATAAAATAAAAAAATAATAAACAAACATGTTTGGACTCTAAGATTGAGACACCTTAATCCCAACAAACATGTCCTCAAGAAGAACACACAAATATTGAGAAGGGGTGTGAATTAGTATGATGCAACCTTTTACCGTTATAAGTTCCAATCCAGGTTGGTGCACCAATCCCCTCAACTAAGCACAAACTTAACAAGAGACACTAATCTTTCCTTTAAGAAGCACCAACTTTAAGGAAAGATGCACCAACTTTCAAATCAAAACTAAGTTCTATCTTGAGTGTTGCTTCTTCAACGGATGACGGTCATTTACATATCATGCCTATTACTCCACATCTATTTGAATGGTCAGCATTTAGATTCCACTGATTCTATTATCTTCTTACGAATGTTATTTTTATGGATGTCTTGAAGTCAAATCTGATTGCACATATCTTATCTTTCACAGATCTGTTCTTGAATTATGCATCATGTATGCCCAATTCACGAACTCATACTACTCTAAGTCTGCTCAAAACCTCTTCATGAACCTGCTAAGAAATGTCTCTTAGTTCGACTCATAGATCTTCCTTAGTTCTGCTAATACATCACTTCTGTATCTCCGTATAAACCCTTCAAGAGATCTATCCAATATGCTTCAATGGCGATCATAAAAATTCCCACAAGCACAAAACGGATTGCTATCTCTGCACATGTTCCTCTTAAATTCTGCTCCAATATTCCTCACAAATTTTCAATCAAATCTGCAATTAATCTCCTCATCAAATCCGCTTTAACCTTATCATAAATCTGCACTTTTATCTTCTCATACTCTCATTCTCAAATCTGCTATTTGGTGTATGTACTTGATTGTCTTTGAAGCACACACCACACTCTTCTCTTTTCGGAAATCTCTCTCTATATATATCTTCATATTTTTCTCCAAGGAATGTAAGAACCACTGTTTTCTTATTGCTTGCATTGGTTCGGAGTCTTCCTTATAACTTTCATTAAAACTCTGATATTGCTTGCATTGGTTCCTTTGTTCTTTGGTTTGCTACTTTTCTATTTATTACAATGATCGCTTGCTTGAAATGAATCAATACTAATAATTAAACATGTCTGCACCATACATTAATTGCTATTCTTTATATTTAAATCATTCTATCCAAAACTTCATCTTCAAGGTAGTCGAGAGTAGAGAGTAGAGAGGGCAACACCATAATGACATCGTCTCCATGCTCAGGTTGACATCTAATAACAGCCTTATCTCTGTCTCCAAGAATATCATGATTTGTCCAAGAATATCTTAGTGTCTATTAACATTTTGATCATGTTTCTTGCTGCTTAGTCATCTCTCCTCCACACGCATTGGTTTCTTATCATAACGAATCGGTCAGCATATTGATTTGTTTGCCACTTTAATATTTGTTAACATACTAATCATGTTTCTTGCTTAGCCGGTTTGCACATTATTTAGTCGACTTTGTCATTAATTCACCACCTTTGATGTTCAGATTATATCGCTGCTTAACAATCAGTTTTAGTCAGTTTTCTCAAACATAGAATCAATTCTTTCTTCAAAAAGTCACTGTTATAAAACTGATATCTTTCCACCTTATGGATGAAGATCGTTTATTTGGATCATGGTGTTAGTTTTTGATTACGTGAAAAACAGGTTTTGAAGGGCTCTGAAACCCTTTACAAATCAAACAAGGAATAGAATTTGACCGCTCAATAAAGGGGAGAGAGCCACAACAAAAAAAATAGAGACTGCCCCGAAAGACATCAGGCAACCCAACCAAAGACAGGGCCAGAAAAACCAGCCCAAACAACCAACAACAAGGGCCCTCAAGATTTACAACTGGTCTTGTGGGAACGAAGAGTCATATCAAAAGAAAGCTTGGACGTCTTTGAATGCTTCCCCTTTACAGTAATCCATCCCTCTTCAACTTTAGCTGCTGCAACAAACCAATCCGAAGAGCCCAACACCGATCTATCCAGATTGGAAGAAAGAGCATCAGTAGAGGGAGCAACAACACATTAATGCTCATAGTGTTAGTTATTTCAAGATCACTACACATTAATGCTCATGGTGTTAGTTATTTCAAGATCACTACACATTAATGCTCTTAGGCATTATTGATTTCTACATAAAAATGTATATCATACATAGTATTGCATTAGATTATCAGTGATAACAATTTCCAATTATTTTTATTAAATGTCGTTGACGTCAATGACAATCTTTCTAGTATTTTTGTCTTTGTACCTTTGATATCAATGACAATATTTTCAACTTAACCCACATAAAATGTATCGATCAAATGTCACTTAAGGATCTACCTAGAAACTAAACTACTAATTAAAATGATTTGTTTGATTTTTAACAATTTGAGATTGGTCAGGTGGACTAGAGAGTGATGCTTATCCAATGGACTAAAATGTCACAGACAAAATGAAAGAAAACCATGAAGGAAGCATAAAATAAATGATCTAGGAATATATGACATCAAAGAACAAACATTACACAAAAACAATACTTAGTTATCCAAATTTAACGACTTGAATTCATATACAACAAATAAATGACTATTACTGTAAAGCTTATATTAATATATATTAGAATGTTGTCACATTATCAAATATTTGTTGCATTTTTAAGGAAAAACCTTCACAACCATCAAAGATCTTCTCAGTAAAATACAAATAGTAATGCAAACATTCTTTACAAATATCTATGGGTAAGTGCATCAAGATGGGAGACCAAAAAGTTGCTAATTTTTTTGCCCAAACAAAGCCATTTTGGTGTGTGCCAAATAGGACACTCACCATATTTGAAATGCGCCAATAGATTTGGTGTTCCAAGCCTAGCTGATTTGGCGAGTGTCAAATGATCTTCATTCTTCTAGCATTTTCAATAGGAAATAAATGATGAGATAATGTCAAGGGAAAAATAAAAGTTGTGTTAGTGAACAACCTTTTTAGTGAACTGGTCCCATGGATGAATCTTGATAAAATTTGGGTTTAAATTTAACTAGGTCTTTTCCCTCCAGAGTAATATTGTCTTGGACAACCTTTCCTTTACCCTCTTTCGACCATCAGAAAATTGTATATTTTACAGTACCAATTTTTTTAATATATACAACCATACCGACATCAAATAAACCTTATGTCGCCAATATTGTACAATAAATAATTAGTAGGAAACATTTATCAACTCTCCGCAAAATCACAGTTCAAAAACATTGAATGGTCTATTCACCTTTTCATTTAAGGATTATGGATTGGAGTGGTGCTTATGCTCCTATTGACTTTGGATGATTTTGTTTTTTTTTTCTTCTGTAAATTAACTAAAATTTTGAATCTCTTGTATAAATTTTATAAAGTTTTGCATAAAGCAGAGAGAATGTTGGCAATGCACAAACTTAAAAGAGTCTTCTTTTCACTCATTGATAATAATAAACTTTTAATTTATTCTTCCATCTTTAATGAAATTTAAAGCTCAAATCTAAAGTTCCTATAAAAGGTTTCAAAGTGAATGGGTTGGTATACTCCTAGTTTATTAAGTTCTTTTCATATTTATATATATATATTTATATATATATATATATATATATATATATATATATATATATATATATATATATATATATATATATATATATATATATATATAAGATTTAGTGGGTGGTAATATAAATCAAACATAATATTTATATTAATATGGTAAGGGATAGATTTGAAAAATAAAAATTAAAGATCTCTTTCATATACTACAAGCAGCTCTCTTATGAACTGTATAGTTTAGTTCTCTTATGAACAATATAGTTTTTATGAACATTATGGATTTGTGGGAATTAAGCTATGCTTTCATTTATTTAATATTGCGAGTATTAAATCATTTTCAAACAAGATGAAAAACACAAGAAAGGGACATGATATTACATGAACAGTCTATATGTAAAATAAATAATATATTGGATTATTATCAAGACACAACTCAATAGCATTCATACTAGAAATTAAACTCATGTTTCAATTTCATGACAAAAACTTGTCTAGATACACATAATTTTCTGCCAATATGGTAACATAGATTTAATATAATAGTAAAGAAATTAACCCACCCACGTGTAGTTTCCATATACCGTTTGCATGGTATGCCTTGGAGGACAACATACAAAGCATATTGCATGATATTCACAGTGTTCTTGTAAACCCTAGAAAGTGATAAGTGTGTCTGGAAATTAAAATTACAATTTTGAGTAGACAAGTTTCTCAATGTCCTATTTCCTTAGGTGACATGCAATAGAGTTGCACATTGGTCTTCCTTGAATGATGCATGTATGCTATTTTAAAATGTAAATGAAATGTCTCTCTGTTGTTCTACACAGGCCATTCGTTGTGGGAAAAATTAATTTGATTTTGATTCTAATAAGATTCAAAAAAGTTATTAATAATTATATTGGCCAAATGAATGTGGCCCATTATAAAGATGCTAAATTTGTTTAAGGCTTCTACTCTTGCAGGTTCTAGGCATCTATTAAAACTGTTAAAATTGACTCATTACTATCTCTATTTTAATTAGTATAACCAAGCCAAATCCCTACATAACTTCTCTTATTCTTGTATGTACTAAATATTATTTGTGCATTGCACAACAATGCTATATTGATTACACACAATATATTTATATTTTATCAGTAATAAAAACTCTTGGAAAGACTTTTTATATTAAAGAGGTCATTTTTTGACAGTCGAATTTTAATTAATGGCTAAATCGTGTCTTTTATTGAAGACCATGCTATCAGTGAAGGTTATAGTAAAATTCTAGAACTATTGATACTGTTAAAATATTATTTTCTCCTCTTTTTTGTATAAAAATAATTGTAATTTGCAACATATTTTCGATTACCTTTTACCAAATAAATAATGACTATTACTGACTATTACTTAACAATAGTAAAAGTGTTTCAACATATACTTTATGTTTTCCTTTAGTTTCAAAATTGACTTGGTAAGTGTAGACACCTAAAACTGGTCAACGCTTGCAGAATCGTACTTTAACATTTGTGCATTGCCTTATTTTAGGGTTTTTGCGTCACATTAACATTTCTCCTATGTCATGCACTTGGTCTTTATCATTTGCGAGCATCAAGTCCTTCTTCTGCATTCTTCAATTGTCTCACTTTCGAATTTGGTCTTGTCGATAACAATCTTCAGTCATGATTTTGGTCAATCTTATCTTGTTGCATCTATGTGCGTATTCATTTGTCATCATTTTGGACATCGTCAATCCTAATTAGGGTTTTGTCCTCTTATCAATCTTGTCATCATGCGATCGATTTGTCATCGATTCTTGTCTTTTGATCAATTTGTCATCAATCTTGTTGTCTTGTGATCTATTTTGTCATCGATCCTTGTCTTCTTGTCAATTTTGTCATTTTGCGATCGATTTGTCATCGATCGTCATCTTTCTCAATTTGGATCAATTAGTCATTGTCCCTTGTCAATTGGCGCATTTATCAATCACATCATTTATCAGCATTGGTCTTTTATCAAGTCAGAATTATGATCAAATCGAATCGATATCAATTATCCTTTGTCAAGACCTAATTGTCATCCTTGCATTTCTAATTCATCTTTTAGGGTTTCATGATTTTATTCATTTAACCCTGTTTGTCATTTCTCCCTCTAGGTTAAATAATTTATTTATTTATCCTAGGTCTTCGTGTCACAATTAAATGTTTAATTTAATTGGTTAACTAATTATTCCTCTTTTTGTGAATTAATTAATAAATGACAAATTATTAATTGATTTACCTAATTTCTCCTAATTCCTAATTTCCTAATTTTTCATCAATTTCTAAATTCCCTCTTTGTGAATTAATTAATAAATGAAAAATTATTAATTAATTCACTAAATTCCTAATTTCCTCATTTTCTAATTTCTCCTAATTCCTAATTTCCTCATTTTCTAATTTCCTAATTCCTATTTTCCAATTTTCTAATTTTCCTAATTTCTAATTCAATTTCCTCCTATTTTTCTCCTAATTTCATGGGAATGACATTTCAATTTGTCATAATTTGTCATAATTGACAATCAATTAATTTTGACATAGAAATTTGTCATAATCTTGTCATGAATTATCAATCAATCAATTTTGCATAGAAAGTGCAAATTTTTCATAATTTGTCATAATTGACATTCTTGATTTGCAATTTCCATTTGAATCTCTTCATGCTAATTTGATCTTTTCTCCAATTTGTCTATAAATTGGATGATTTTCTTCAATCCCGACTAATCACTTTTTCGAATCACTTTGTCGAATCAATCACGCTTCGAGTATTCTTGTGCTACTATCTTGTCTACTTGCTTTCATCTCATGTGTATGCACTTGTAGGTGAGATCCACAAACAAAACTATTTGAAGAAGAAAGAAGGACAATGGAGCCACATGAAGGAGACATTCAAGTCTGCATTTGGTTTGCTTAAGTTTTCAATCTTGAATATCTTGTTTTCATATCTCTATTGGATGTAATTAGGATTGATCATTGCATTTAAGCTTTTGTGATTGAGCTAGCTTAATATTGAATTGCTTGTGATGATTTCTGATTTCCTATGCTACATTAATTGGTGAACCCAACGTGAATCTAACCCCCTAATCATGCTTTTGAGAGCTTTTGAGTTGATTTGCAGGTTAAAAACCCAAGAAACAGGGTAATGCAGGGTTTTCTGGGAACTTCTGCGCCTGTGTCAAGCATTCTGTGCCCGTGCAAGCATTCTGCGCCTGTTTCAAGGACAATCTGCGCCTGTTTCAAGGACAATCTGCGCCTGTGTCAAGCAATATGCGCTTGTGTGAGACATTCTGCGCCTGTGTAGGGACAAAAACAGAGGTAAAAAGCAGTGTTTTTTACTTGCAAATTGTTCTGTTTTGCATTCTGTTTCTGCTTTTTTTTTGGTTTTTGGTACTGATTCTCTGTGCAGCACCTTGGCATACACATGATAAAGACAATAAATGAAACTACTAACACGTTTTATGCAGGTTCGATAGTCAAAGACTAAACATATCAAGCTTCTGACTTGGGTTTTGCAGGTTGCCTTGGACTACAACTAAACTTTGTGTTTGTAATTAATATTTAGGCACCTAGTATGATTTCTAAATAGGATGGAATGAATGTATGTTTGCTTTGATTGATGAGTTTGACATTGGAGTAGGAGAGTATGCTCTCATCTTTCTTAGGGTGATTAGAAATCCAGATCTTCGATACCATGCTCATGTTTTTGATTGTGTGTCACCTTTAGAGGGCCTGCCTTCCCGACCATTTGCTTTTGCAAGCAAGTGACAATCGTGAGAAGGGAATGACCCAAAGTGAGTACGACTAGAATACCTTGGCATTCTAACTCACTATAAACAAATACCTGATGGGTGAAAGCTTTGAAGGAAGGGTTACGTGGGAATTGCAGTTACTTGGGAAGTGATGACCCTTGAACTCTTTCTCATATCAACATCTAAGTAGGACCTCATGGTCTAAATCGTTCTTGCACAACTACATTTGTTTGGTATCTTGGTGGGCTTAATGTCTCAATCACGCTTGCGTGACACCAAGGAGTAACGCTTAACAGAAATCCTTACTAAACACCTTGTATTTAGAGGCCAAAAATCCTTCTAGTTGCTTGAGAAGGACAAGTTCGGATACTTGGAAGAGATACTAAGTTTTCCATGGGGAGATTTCCATGGGGACTGATGCTTGGCTGCCCTGAGAAGTGAGTGCCATGGAGGGGAGCCCGTGGGGTCAAGCATCTATGTATTCTCCTTGAATCCTATAACGAGTCTACCTCTCAAGTACCTAATGTCCTTGCCTACCATAAGAAATGTGTGAATGAGCATGATTGTCTTGAGTCTAAGTTGAAGTATCTTGTCTTCTTTGCTTGTCAAAAGTTGAATTGCATCTCATTTCAAAAACAAGCCAAATTGATTCAAAACAAGGTTAAACACAAGAACATTTCATCCAACAAAGTTCAAAACACCTTCAAACATGGTTGTCAAACATTCTTCAAAATCTTGTCTCAACATTCATGTCACTTAGATTTAGGTTCATCCTAGGTTTGCATTTTGCAAAGTCATTGTCAAGTACCAAGGTTAGGTTTCACCTAAGTCATACTCCTTTTCATATCAATAAGGGTCATCCATTTGCATGTGTCCTCTTGCATTAGAGAAATACCATTTCATAATTCAACCTAGGCTTAGGTCATTATCATATCATATTAGGATCATTTACATAGTAATTGTCCCTTTGCATATAGTGTCAAAACTAGGTTTTGTCATACTTGAGTAATCCAAATTTTTGATAAACCCTAAGTCATTGTTAAGAAGTCTAGACCTAATCAAACCTTTTGTCTTTTTGTCATCCATGTCATTTGGTCAAACCTAGCTTAGTATCCAAGCATATAGGGGAGACATTGTCATTTTGTCCTTTTGTCACTTGGTCCTTTTGTCCTTTGAGGTCTAGACATCATTTCAATTTCCTAAGGGTCTCTTTTTTAGATTTGCATTCCAAAAAGTTTGTCAAAATCTTGAATAAACAACCAAAAACATAGATTGCATTCTTGCCATAGATTGCATTTTCATCTATTTAGTTTGCATTTAGTTGCATATCATATATTATCCTTGAAAAATCCCAAAAACATTGCATAGTTGAAACAAGGTTCCAACCACCAATGATGCAACAAAGTTTGACATATCAACCGACAATGCAATCACAATTATATCCAACCCAACAACAAGGCAATATCGATCAAACTTTTTATGATGAAACAAGTCTCCAAATACAAAAACTAGAGGAGAAGCTAGCTCAAGAAAATGAGATATTGGAACAAAAAGTGAAAAACATTGCGAAGAATATATCACAAATGTCCAAAATGTTTCAAAAATTTCCAGGTCGAAATCCAAATATTGAGCCAATTGATGTAAGATCTCTTCTTGAACGATTAGATATACCAGCTCTCCTCTCCCAAATAGAGATGATGAAACAATTTCAAGAAAAGAGACAACATCAATTTCAACATTACATGCCTCCACAACAAGAACAAGGTGTTTACTATCAATAAGATTTTCAACCAATACAACCAATGGTTCAATTTCAACAATATGTCCAACCAACTATACAATGTCAACAAATGGTTCAACCAATGGTGGAATATCAACAAGTTCAATCAACATATCAATGTCAACAACCACAACCAAACATTCAAAAACAAAGGTTGCAGCACACACCAAGCCAAGTTTCAAACATGTCAGAACAATTGAACCAAGTCCAATATCAAAACATGACATCAAACCAAAAACAAGTTCAAATTCCAGATTCAACTATGTCAAAACCTCGAAAGAAAGGTGGATTTATTGCAAGGCTCTTAAAGAAACTACCAAGTGAGTTCTTTGAGGAAGATCAAGATAATACAATTATGTCTAGCAATGCCTCATCCCCCCACAAACAAATTGACTCCCCAGTGGCATCTATCCCTACACCTTTAGAAGTTTCACAGGAACCTTCTATATTGTCCTCATCAAACAATACACCCAAGGATGAAATTACCCAAGAGCTATCCATAATTGATTGCCAAGATAATCCAATTCATGATGCACATCCTTGTCATGTTTCAGAAATACAAGACCCAATGTCACCATGCACTTTATTGCCATTACCTGTTTTAGAGGACCCCATTCGAAGTCCTTCTTCCTCATGTTCAAGCATTGATTCCTTGCCAGAATCCATCACAAAGGTTCAAAGTGCATTTCCTTCATGCCAAAACATTGATCCCTTGTCAGAATCCCCCATGCATATCCAAAGTCTAACCCCATGTCAAGAGGATAATTTAGAGCATGAAAAAGCGTGTCTTAAAAAAGATCAAGATCAAGATCTTGAAACCTTATCATCCCATCCAATTGTTGACCAGGACTCCATGTTCCCAGACACTCACGATGATTCCCCTATTCTTGTCCATCCCATCCAAAGTCCTATTGACACTCCATTCCTAGAGCAAGATCAAGATATCCCAGTCCATCCAATCCCAAACGATCCCCTTCCATTTCATGAAAAAAATGTCCTTTCAAATCCCATTGACATTCCACTTCCCAAGCAAGATCAAGATATCCTTTCCGTCATTTATGATGATCCCATTGAAAGTCAAGAGAAAATCTCCTTTAAAGAGGATTGTAATGATCTTCCTCCTTGTCAAGATCAAATTATTCCTTTAAATCCTCCACAAGATCCTTTTGTTCCTCCATTTCCTTGTCTTAATGCTCCATATACACTCCAAGATCGCATTTCTTTTGATGATCCCATTATTTCTCCCATTCCATCTCTTGAAGAGCCTGTCATTGAACCATGTCCACTACACAATCCTAGTCCCTCTCATGATCCTAATCCCTCTCATGATTCTAACGTGTCAGTGCAAGATGTTCATGAACCCCTGACATTAACAATGGGTTCTTCCACTTTGGTGCAATCCGATCCGCTTCAAGATCTCATCTTTTCTCTCATATCATATCCACCTCATAATGGACTCGCGTCTTCTTCCCAAAGAAAAGAGTATCCTACAAGTCAAGATATTCATAAAGGCAAAGGAGTAGACCTTCATGAGAAAGAACCCCTCCATATCAAAGAAGATCTTAAGGCTCATGTCTACACAACTCACTCTCAAGACGTTGGTATCCCTCCATCACAATCCAAACATATCCCTTCCCCATCATCCCTTCCATCCATCTTAGGTCCTTATATCCCTTCGTCCTCTATGTAAGGTCAGCAAAGGCACACATCTTTGAGAACCTTCCAGTCATCCAAAAGAACTCCATTTCATTCCTATCCATCCATGCATTCCTTTCCCCCTCCAAGCAATTTGGATGCCAAGTATAAAAGTCATAAGTCTAGCAATCCACATGTATTCAAAGATCAACATGTCCAATATAATCGACATGTCAAAACAAAGAACAATATGATCTATAAAGAAAAAGAAATATCCAAAAGGCCACAAAGGCCCACTGAGCAAAATAAAGCAAAGTCAAAATATATATGGGTTCCTAAATCCCTTGTGCAAGCAATGCACTCCAAGGAACCACAAAATCATGAAAAATCAAAAACCATGTGGATCCCTAAGCGGCTCCTTGAAGCACAAAAGCCTAAAGAAATATCCAACTTGGCATCCAAAGTTGCTATTCCTCCATCCAACCCTCTCAAATTTGTTCCTCCATCACCTTCTTCATCCATTTTGGGCCCTTATGTCCCAAAATCCCAAGCTATTCCTCCATCCAAATCTCACAATCTGAGATCCATTTTTCCTCAATCAGTCCATCACCCCTCAAGGTGTGTGCCAATGTCGATCTTGCCAACATTTCTATCCACTCAAGAACAGTTCTTCCAATACCCTATCCATTATCCAATGCATATTTTGCATCCTTCGATCCCTTTGGTCCAATCCTTTTTGCATAAATCCTTGCCTTAGTTTCATATTATTTTCCATGTCCTTATCCTACCAACGTCTTTGAGCATACTTTTAAAGGTCATGGTCCATTTTTTTTTTTCAAGGCTACTATCCAAAAAAAAAAAGACGCTTGAGTCCTTCTTCCATCCCCTATCATGTGTCCATCTTCTATTGAAAAAGTTAAAATACAAAAAAAAAAGACAAAAAAGAAAAGAAAAAAGTAAAGAAAAATAATTCGTCCACTGGTGAAAACCTGGCAAACAGGCGCCTTGGGCAAGTACTGTGATGAAAACCTGGCAAACAGGCGTCATGCATAATCTATGAACTTCTTGCACATCACACTTGGGGGCAGATTTCCTCCTTCATATCCTATTGCCCTTCATTATCCTATCGAACCCCTGTCATTACCCTTCATATCCTATTGTCCCTCATGTCCATTTCCTCTTTCCACCTTTGATCTTGACAAGGCTGAGGATCTTCATGAGCATCATGCATCTTGTTTGCAGCTTTTAGTCCATCATAGCTTTTGGTCTTTATCCATTTGCTTATTATAACCTTTCATCCATATTCCTTGGCTTATTGCAACTTTCTGCCACTATCCTGTATCCTACCCTGACCTTCAGTCCATGTCCCTTATCCATTCTTGGTCTTGCTTATCCTATCCACATCTTATCACTATCCATACACTCTTTTTGTCCCTTGATCTTGATCTGACATAAGGACGCAAAATTTAAACATAGTTTCAAAAACCTCTTGACATGTCCCTCATGCCATGTCATTGCTTTACATTGTCATATCTAGTCTCTTGTACCTTCACGCAATAGCCCTTGAAAATTGCATCCGTATTGTCTCCATGATAAAAGGCCTTTGTCTTCCCTTTATTCACCTGTCATATTCCTTGCCTTGCTAGACACTGGGGGCAAAAATCATAAAAATTGAAAAATGTCCTTAAAAAAATCATAAAAAATTGAAAAATGTCCTGAAAAAAAAAATCATAAAAAATTGAAAAATGTCTTGAAAAAAAAAAAATCATAAAAAATTGAAAAATGTCCTGAAAAAAAAAAAGCATAAAAAATTGAAAAATGTCCTAAAATAATCCAAAAAAAAATGAAAAATGTCCTGAAATAATCCAAAAAAAATTGAAAAATGTCCTGAAATAAATCATAAAAAATTGAAAAACGTCCTGAAATAATCCAAAAAAAATTGAAAAAATGTCCTGAAATAATCATAAAAATTGAAAAATGTCCTGAAAAAAATCATAACAATTGAAAAATGTCCTGAAAAAATCATAAAAAGTCAAATAAAGTCCTAAAAAAAAATGAACACAAAAAAATTGTAAAAACTCGAAAAGCAAAACAAATTTTTTTTATCCCCTTTGTGCATAAGACAGATCACTGAGCATCCCTCCAATGACACGCAATCACACACTGTGCTTTAATGAAATCACGCCTTAATAGATAAACTTTTTCACTCAAACCAGACATTCAAACTGATCACAATTGTCTTCTCAATCAGCATCAATATCATTCGTCCTTGGCACACTATCATGGGTCTTATACAGGGTGTGGTATACTCGAAACCAGACTGTGTCCTGTCTTAGACAAGGTACCGCATTCCCTGAAACCAGACAGCATGATCGTCCTATCAACACTTTCAACTTTTGACAATGAAGATCAAGATGTTTGTTTGACTTGTTGGAATTTGTGCATCTTATCTTTTTATTGATTTATCTTTGGCTTCGATCATGTTCCTATGTTGCTCAATGATGTCACTGAGTGATTTAGAGTGACCGGGATGGTCCATGGTCCCTTTCTTTTTTGTTGTGATTGTTGTTTGTCTGCGATGTGTCTGTCTTTTGCAAAAAGGGTTGCATTTCAGCTCTGGCCTTCAATGCCATGATGCTACGCATCCATTTTGCTACATTAAAATAAAGGTTCTCACCTACAAAGTGCATTACTGAAAGCAAGTTTTTCTTCGTCTCTAACTGTCCTTTGTCTCATTTCTTCTTACTAACATTTCTTCCATCAGTTCGGATAGTCAGTTCGGTCTAGTGCTCTGATTTCCCCAAACACATATGTTGCATCCTGCATCCATTTGGTTAGTATATTTGCATTACATCAAGCATCACATCAAGCATTTTATCCATTTCATATTATAAATGCATCAGAAACACATCAAAATGTATTCATACATGTTCCACAATAAACAGTGCATAAGTCATCCATACATGGAAAATAAACATAAGTCATAACACATTGCATCCCATCATATCGATGCATATCATATCATATATCCAAATAATATCAGAGTACAAAAATTGGACTTTCTGTCCTAAGTATGGCCCACAGGCTGACTACATAATGTCACACTACATAATGTCATCTGTCCGTCATAAGGAGCACGTGCCTCTGTCACTGGGTGCTCCCTCTGTCCTCCTCATCCCTGCCCTGTCTCAAGGATGATGTCCCTCCTGCCCCAGGTCCTGGCTGTGGTGGTCTCATAGGTCCACTCACCCCCATGCTGCTCACTGACCTCCGAGAGCGTGGCATGCTCTCTGTCCTCGATCGTGCCCAATATGAAGCTGCTCTTTGCTCTGGTAGAACTATACTCTCATATAGTGTCCTCCAATGGAGTATCTCCTCTCCAGTCTCTACCAACATCTGTGCCATCTCACGTGCACTGGCGTCCCTAATCAACCCAATATACTCAGTGACTCTCTGTTCTTCTCGCTGTGCCTGAGCTATTGTTGTATCTCGAGCCGCTGTAAGTCTGGCTATCTCTGCTTTGAACTGATCCTGCTCTGTCCTCAAGATGGCATTCTGTCTCTCTAATGTCGCAATATGATCATGCTGACTCGCTATGGTAGCCCTGCACATCTCCATCTCCTCTATGCTAGCTGTCTCCAGCTCTATGGGTATATCTTGCAATGCATCCTGCTTGCCTGAATCTGGCTCATCCTCGTCATCCCCATCCTCATCTCCATCCTCATCATCCCCCTTATCCTCATCACCACCCTCATCCTCCTCGTCCTCATCATCTCCCTCCTCCTCTCTTGTGAGTGGGAGGTCCTCCTGTCTCCTCGGTATCGGAATATCAGGATCTGTTAATGGCACTGGCCGCCGTCGTGCAAACCATCTCTCATACTCCTCTGTCATCTCGACGTCCTCCACATCTGATCTCCACTCCCACTATCTCTATTGTAGCTGTGTGAAGTCAACATATGTTATGTGTGGCTAAATCATACTCCCCCACTGACTCGTCTCTCTGTGAGATCGGGCAAAGTGTGCAGTCCTTCTAGGTACATCCTGCCTCTCTCCAAACTGTCGTCTGACTCTCTTTGGCAGGTACATCTCAATCACTCTCTGGCGATTCACTGGTCGCCCAATCAGGTATCTCTCCTGTCTGCAATACGATAGCTCATCACTATCATCTAACCATCCAGGGCAATCACGATATGGCCTCCATGTGAACTCTCTCAATCTATCTAGCTCATGTCGCCAATACAGTATGTATCCAAAAGGACCCTGTCTTAGTGCTCCTCCATAACAGTACACATATGGTCGATGTGGTAATACCTGTCTCTCTGCAATCGGTCGACATATGGCTATGTGCTCGAATGCCCATACCTGTAACAGTGTGACTCCACAGCTCAAAGTCTGCACTCCCTAATATGCTATATGATTCAACTGAAAATACAACATAGCCAGTACACATGGTCCCCATGTGTACACCGTCCCCTCTATCGCCATCCGCTCTATCACTCTTCCCCATCCAATAGGGAATCCATGTCCTCGTCTGTCTCTTGCTAATAGACATGCTATCACCACTGCTATCACCACATATCGCCGATCATACTCTGATGCCATGGTCTCCCAGCCAATCTCCCTCTCTACGATATCCAAATCATCTGCGTCACACTCAAATAATCTGCACAAAGCGTCTCTCCCTGTCACTGGGTCATACTCTATCATCTCTCCATGAATCAGAATGCGGAGGATATGCCATACATCCTCTAGTGTCACGGTCGCCTCTCTAGTCGCCAGATGGAATGAGGAAGTCTCCAAATGCCATCACTTTGCCAATGCAGTAAGTAGTCCCGTGTTTGCCCTAATCTTGGGCATGAATGTGATATAGTATATCCCAAGTCCTACTAATGTATCTCTGTCCGTGCTCCTGAGTCTGTCGTAACATGAAGTAGTCTGGTCGTTTCTCTCGCGTGATCAATGGATACTGTCGACTCTGCATCACAATTGGGGCACATTTTGTTAGTTTTAGGGTTTGCTCCTATGGGCTGCATTTCCTTGTTTCATGTCCAAATCAGGGTGTTTTTACTCTATTTTGACCTATCCTATTCTTATCCCCCCTTTTTGGATCATTCGCATGCCAATTTTGACCAAATTAGGGTTGCCAATGCACAACTGCGCCTGTGTGCTCACTCCTGCGCCTGTGTAACGCAACCTATGCCTATGTCCCCTACACAAGCGTAGAAGACCCTACACAAGCACAAGATTTGCCCTACACAAGCGCAAAAGTCACTTTCTGCATTTTCTGTGGGCCCCGCAATGTCCCGCAAGCAGGTCAAGTACATAAAATTGACAATATGGGTTTTTGAGACACATACCGCTGCTCTCACATCATCCGATCGTCTGTACGTGCGTGCACATTCTCCGAGGTGATCTGCCCTTGGAATGTTCGCCATCTCTCTGCACGTGTCCTTTTCCAGAGCAACAAATCCTCCTCTTTGGCTAGTGCAAATGAGCAATTTTCACTCTCTTTGTCTCATTTATAGATCTTTGTCAGTGCATAGATGGATGTGCACTTTCTCCATCTCATGTTGGTCGCAGTCTTTTGCACCTTCAATTGCTTGTCCTTCATGCATTCACTCTCCAATTGTTAGTCTGTTTGCTCCTATCATGTTCTATCATTATTATCAATCAATTGGCCTCTTTTCTGCATGTTTGCGGCCAATTCCTCGAGGGGGCATGCATATGTCATTGTCAGTGTCTAGGGCATTTTCATTATTGTTCTTTGAAACAACACTTAAAATCGCATTGTCTTAAAGAGGGGCAAAATGTAGACACCTAAAAATGGTCAATGCTTGCGGAATCGTACTTTAACATTTGTGCATTGCCTTATTTTAGGGTTTTTGCGTCGCATTAACATTTCTCCTATGCCACACACTTGGTCTTTATCATTTGCGAGCATCAAGTCCTTCTTCTGCATTCTTCATTTGTCTCGCTTTCGAATTTGGTCTTGTCGATAACAATCTTCAGTCATGATTTTGGTCAATCTTATCTTGTTGCATCTATGTGCGTATTCATTTGTCATCATTTTGGACATCGTCAATCCTAATTAGGGTTTTGTCCTCTTATCAATCTTGTCATCATGCGATTGATTTGTCATCGATTCTTGTCTTTTGATCAATTTGTCATCAATCTTGTCATCTTGTGATCTATTTTGTCATCGATCCTTGTCTTCTTGTCAATTTTGTCATTTTGCGATCGATTTGTCATCGATCGTCGTCTTTCTCAATTTGGATCAATTAGTCATTGTCCCTCGTCAATTGGCACATTTATCAATCACATCATTTATCAGCATTGGTCTTTTATCAAGTCAGAATTATGATCAAATCGAATCGATATCAATTATCCTTTGTCAAGACCTAATTGTCATCCTTGCATTTCTAATTCATCTTTTAGGGTTTCATGATTTTATTCATTTAACCCTATTTGTCATTTCTCCCTCTAGGTTAAATAATTTATTTATTTATCCTAGGTCTTCGTGTCACAATTAAATGTTTAATTTAATTGGTTAACTAATTATTCCTCTTTTTGTGAATTAATTAATAAATGACAAATTATTAATTGATTTACCTAATTTCTCCTAATTCCTATTTCCCTAATTTTTCATCAATTTCTAAATTCCCTCTTCGTGAATTAATTAATAAATGAAAAATTATTAATTAATTCACTAAATTCCTAATTTCCTCATTTTCTAATTTCCTAATTCCTATTTTCCAATTTTCTAATTTTCCTAATTTCTAATTCAATTTCCTCCTATTTTTCTCCTAATTTCATGGGAATGACATTTCAATTTGTCATAATTTGTCATAATTGACAATCAATCAATTTTGACATAAAAATTTGTCATAATCTTGTCATGAATTATCAATCAATCAATTTTGCATAGAAAGTGCAAATTTGTCATAATTTGTCATAATTGACATTCTTGATTTGCAATTTCCATTTGAATCTCTTCATGCTAATTTGATCTTTTCTCCAATTTGTCTATAAATTGGATGATTTTCTTCAATCCCGACTAATCACTTTTTCGAATCACTTTGTCGAATCAATCACACTTCGAGTATTCTTGCGCTACTATCTTGTCTACTTGCTTTCATCTCATGTGTATGCACTTGTAGGTGAGATCCACAAACAAAGCTATTTGAAGAAGAAAGAAAGACAATGGAGCCACATGAAGGAGACATTCAAGTCTGCATTTGGTTTGCTTAAGTTTTCAATCTTGAATATCTTGTTTTCATATCTCTATTGGATGTAATTAGGATTGATCATTGCATTTGAGCTTTTGTGATTGAGCTAGCTTAATATTGAATTGCTTGTGATGATTTCCGATTTCCTATGCTATAGTAAGGATCATAGTATTGATGTGCATTTTCATTAGAAATTAATCATAATATTATAGTAATTTCTATTATGATATATTCTAAAGTTAAGGACTTTAACCTAACAATAATAAAATCATTTATGCATATACTTGATTTATACCTATGGTGCGGTTTCTTAATTTTCTTTGATGTTTGTACAACATATGTTGAGAGCTCCCTTGGTGTCATTCATTATAATTGATCTAAATCGGTCTTTAATGCAAATAAGAAAATAGACAAGATATACACAAAATGAGTTTGTTGCAAACACTTTACAATTGACTAGTTTTTCAATCAGGTTTGGGTTTCAACTAGCTATAAAGTTAGCTTTATGGTTCAATTAGGATTCAAAAAAATTATGCTCTTTAAAATAAATATCTCTTGATGTATTAGGATTCAAAAAAATTATGCTCTTTAAAATAAATATCTCTTGATGTATGATGTGAGTAGTTTCAATATCAATACCAAAAACTTGATAACATTAATCTAATTTTAATAAAATTTTTATGCATTCAATTTCTTTTATCAAATTTATGATTATATAAATTACTATCGATATAACCTGTAAAATTTAATTTCTAATAAATGCAAATACTATATCACCACATAACACTTTCTCCTAAAATCTCAACCTTAAGACTTGTTAGTTATTGTTAAAAACGTAGCCTCTCCAACAGGAACTAATAATAATAAATGACCACTTCCCCCTCAAAGTATATAAAATAAAACAAAAAAACTCTTTAAATAAATTTTTTTTTTCTAATAAATGCAAATACTAATATCTCAACATAACACTTTCTCCTAGAATCTCGACCTTACACTTGTATAAAATTCTGCGTGCCATACGCTTACGGATAAATTTCTACATTCCCTGTAAATGCTGCGCACTATACAATTAAGAGAGAAATTTATACTTGGCCTCACAGCTAATTGTGCATCGGACATTCAGCAGGAGAGATTAGGAAGGAGACATTGTTAGCGTAGCAGCAGAGAGAATGCAGTTAGCAGAGTGGGCATTGGGAGGGCGGTCATGGAGCGCTCCATCGATCTACATCTCTCCAAGAATGGGAGGGGGACCTCGTACTTACCCTGGCGGAGTGAGCAAATGGCAGTGGAAGAAAATGCAGGAAAAGAAAAGCAAGCAAATTCTCAAAGCGAGGCTCCTCCGAGAGCGTCAGCTCTATGAGATGCGGAAGCGCGCGGAGCTCAAAGCCGCAGATCTTGAGAAGCCATGGGAAATCACTCGAACTACTCAGGCCCCCACACTTTTCGCCGTCACAGCAGACGATCAGCTGCAGGCCATGGCCGACAGGTTTGTCAGGCGCGGTGCCATCGATTTGTGGACGGATAAAGATGGCCCTCTTTCTCACTCCGCTGCCTTCGTTACACGGGATGGAAAGCCCTCCGCTAGGGTTTTTCCCCGAGATGCCCTTTACAGCACACAACCCTACTCCCTCGCTTCACCTCTTCCTCCTGACAACCACAATGGGCGCAGTTCAAATCCTTCACCTTCTCGCTATCTTCCTCCCCACAACCATGATGGCCACAGTTCAAATCTTTCGCCTTCTCGTTATCCGCCTCCTCAAAACCACAATGGCCGCAGTTCAAATCTTTCGTCATCTCGCTATCCTCCTCAAAACCACAATGGCCGCAGTTCAAATCTTTCGTCATCTCGCTATCCTCCTCAAAACCACAATGGCCGCAGTTCAAATCTTTCGTCTTCTCGCTATCCTCCTCCTCAAAACCATAATGGCCGCAGTTCAAATCCTTCACCTTCTCGTTATCCTCCTCATCCTCCTCCTCACAACCGCAATTCCACGCCCATGATAGGGAAATCTATCATTACACGTTCCATTTCAGTGTTATCTTCTGTGTCAGGGCAGGGTAATTTCAGTGATGCTCACATAACGAAGGAGAATCACAAACAGAAATCTGTCAAAGATACAGAGCGACAGAGACACCGATTTCTCGCTTCTCCTGCGCCACCGCGTGCTGACGGACAGGGCTATTCAAACAAAACAAAATCCTCCGCTCCCAAGAGTGCAATGCATACTTTTGCAGGTTTTAATCTGGAAAAACGTTCAACGCAAAGACTCAGAGAGGCTTCCTATGAATCTAAGACGGACATGGACTGAATGCCGCAATCATATGTCAGAGCATTCACTGCATAACGACCAAACAGTCTTAAGCTTCTTTGTACGGTAATATAACTGCAACACCTCCTTCAATTTATAACGGTAGGATAGCAGAAATGCAATTGTTATATGGGATTTGGCAATTGAAGCTCAAAGAGATGAGTGTGACTTGATGAGGCTGTGTAATATTAACCATCAATACTGTCCTTTGTCAATAGTGCTTGTGATTGTTTTGGTTGTGGAAACGTTTAGGTCGGGATAGCCTGGCATTCATCCACCAAGGGTCTTAATGTTAAGTAGTATCATATATTCTCGGAAGAATCCCCGATGGTTAGATAATAGAGAAGAAGATTGTGGAAGTAGCTAAAACTTAAACCGTTTAAAGCGGAGAAATGAAGTTTGTAGTTGCAGAAACTTGCTTAACTGTCGAAACAAAAGACAGTAAGGTTGTTGCAGTGGGTCAAGGTTCACCAACAGTTCAAGTAGCAAAACAGAAGCAAATAACCAGATGTTAAGAGAGCGCAGTGATCTTTTCAACTCATCAAGAGGGGCACAACTTTATTGCCATTCATGCTTTATTCTGATCCTTTGTGCTAAATTTGGTGGCGTGGACAAGCTGGACCTTAACAGGCATTAGCTTTAATGCCACTACATATACTTGGATGATTGTATTTTACTTGTAAGAAATATTGTGCTTGGAGTTCATTTTACTTATTGTAAAAATCTTATTTGAATAAAGACTTTAAAAACTACCTTCACTAATTTTATATCATGAACAGATTCTTTATTAATATGATCCAAACCTTGCAGAAATATTTTATGAAATTATCTTTGTTGCAGAGAATAGACTTCAACAAAACCTGTGAATATAACAAAAGCTTTGTTTTTTAAAAGATCATTGACATGAACCATTGAATTATAATATTAATGATTCTGCATATAAAAATAAATACTTCTAGGCCATGTTGGTTGTGCACGTTATTCTCTTATACAAAATCAACTCTTATGTGGCCTATCATACACAAGAAATGTTAGCATCACACGTCTTCCCAATAATTCAAAAAATTGTTTTCATAACCTTTAATTCTATTGGTTCTGCAACAGTACAGAATAATGGAACCGTCTGTAAGAAAAGAAATTTGAAGGGCAGTAGGTGACTGTGTACAATAAATCCCGAGGCATCAAGCCATTATGTAAAATCGAGATCTGATTAAAGAGATGTACAGAAGTCATTTTAACATAAAACTATTGCTGTTGGAAGCATTGTAGGACCAATTTCATAAATTTATCAGCTTATTTTACAAAGTAGTAATTATCTGACAATTATGAATTGAGGGTTTCCAAACATCCATGCTTCCAAAGACAATTTGATGTAGCTGCTCTTTAATCAAATAGCCCACTGAACGCATAAAGAAAGACTTAACATTAAGACTTGAAACACAAGACCCCCATTCCCTTCAAGTTGTGTAATCGTTGAAGACTAAAGTAGTTTTTGTTAGGGAATAATGGGCACGCGTATCCCCGTATCCGTTCCTGTATCTGAAACAGATACGTATCCGATACATCTTCGATACACATCGAATATTGTATCCACGCGTGCCAAAAAAACCTTGATTTCCAATCATGCTAGATACTATGTGATTTGATTGTTTTAAAATTTGATGTAAATCTTCCTAAATTTAATTTTATAAAATTTCATTCATGCATTTTTTAAAAGAAAATTGTATAAACAAAATCTTCACCAAATGAGAAAGACAAATGAAATGTTTTTCTATTTTAGTGACCCATTTTTTGAGTTATCTTCCAATGCAAGTCTACTATTTTTGCATGTTGTAAAATGTTAAATCAACTTATCATTATTTATGTAGCATTTATGTGACTATATTGCTTTTGAAGTAATGAAGATCTCCTCGAATAACTTAGAAAATTGTGTTAAATATATGTATATGTGTTTTTTATGAATGACATATCCAGCTGTATCCATATTGGGGGTCTTAAAAAATGGCCGTATCTGTATCCAATACCGTATCCGTATTTGTATCCATATCCGTTTCCATGCAACTTTGGATATAAGAGCTGCAAAAAGTCAATTAGGTCATACAAACAGAAGATTTGATAGATCAATCAAAAACATCCAAGCCTCAGTCATGTTTTATCTGCCAAAGTTTATGAGTTAGTCGATTTACTCCTTGATGCAGCCAAATTTAACCTATTCAAATTCATTGAAAACATGAGTCAGTGGCTGAATCAATCAATATCATGCAAGCAAAGTCTAAAATTCTATGGTTGTACCTGATTAAAGGCTTCCACTGAGGTTCAGACTTAGTGCCAGAACCAATGCATCCCATACCAGTTAACCCAAGAGGCCGATTGTGGAAAAAAATGGCAAACAGAACCCACAGAGAAATACTTCAGTCTCAATTCCAAAAATAACACAACCTGGAAAGATGACAATCAAACAGACTAATAGTATGCACCAAAAACAAGAGAATTGTCTAGACTAAGGAATCTTTATCTAACTTGAACACCAATCAAATAGACTATGCGTAAACTTAACAAGTACATGCCCTGTTCACAGACTACTACTGTAGCCTCCTTTTAACCTTCATATTGCATAACCAGCATATGATATTCCTATATATGTTAGTAGCAAACAAAAAGGTTTCCAATCAAATTACATAATCACCATAACACACTGACTTATTTTGCATGGAAAGTCAGTTAAAGCACTTATTTGAACAGGATGTCAGGAACTGACAAGCAAATTGCAAACAGACAATTTTGAACATAAATATCTGAATCAAGTTTTGGTGATGGTTTAATACATCAAGTTCCTCCACACTTTCACACTTCAATTTGTTCAAATGTGGTTTAGATGGTAAAACTACTTTAGGCTGTGCAATTTCATTCTTTGCCAACATGGAATCGACAGACTTCTTATCCCCTAAAATTGTATTTGTTGGATACTCATCCAGTTCCTCTAGCTCCTCGACTGATCCAAATACACAGGGTTGACCACATGTTATCTTTGTTATGGCGACTTCCTCGGCAGTTTTAATTTGAAAAGCTTGTGTAGTGATCAATTCAGCAGGTGAACTCCCCTGTTTCCAAATTTGAAACTGTCCTGCCATTAGATGGAGGAGATGCCCTGGACCTCTTGGTTGACACATATTCAGGTGTTTTCTCCCTTTTCCTTTTTCCCATGCTAGTGCCTTTCCCTGAATCTCTATCTAGTTCATCATCCACTGAAGGGCTCCCTGTTTCCAGATTTGAATCTGTCCTACCACTAGATGAAGTAATGTCCTAGATTTTTTGGTTGACATATATTCAGGTGTTTTCTCTCTCCTTCTTTTTCCCATGCTAGCAACTTCCCGTGAAACTCCATCTAGTTCATCATCCACCAGAGATGCATCATGATTAGCTGCACAATTTGAAACTGAGGCTTTTGCATCAGAGACAAACATTGGCCTCCCAGCAGTAGATGATACTTTGCGGCTGCTGGGGACGAACCCCACCTGGGAAAACAAATGGAGGAATATTCCTCCATTTAATATGAGACACAGTAATCTCTGGTGTATATGTACCGTCTGCTTGAACTCCTCCACACATGCCCTTACGTCAAATGGTTCTCCTTCTTGTACCTGCACGCCTGGTTTCTGCTGCAATCCCATTAAAAAATAACAGTGATATGGCTTATGAGGATCCAAGAAATCATCTGGGTGTGGATGATATTGAAGCATGTCATATGTATACTTTTCAATCTGGTTGAAGAAAACCCTCAATTCATTCAGTTTTGGTCTTTTGACTAAAATGGAAAGGAAAGCAAGAAATACCAGCATAAAAATGATTGGAGCAATAGAATAAATAATTGAGGTAAATTTATACTTTTTAAGTTACCACACGAAGCTTGGATTCTACCCAGCCTTTCCATTTTCTTGGGTCATCTTCACCTTCCGCGTATAGATCAATTTCTAAATAATTAGAGTCAAAGAAGGGGTAAGGCTCAAAAAGAGCTGTCCAATCAACTTTGTTCCTCTCCAGATTCTAGAAACAATTGCCAAATAATATAAGCTTAATAACAAAGCACAAAACTAAATGATATGCAAGCTTATGCTGTACCTAATCGTATACAGGTGCCAATGCCCAAATTTTATATATCACTCAAGTGCGTACCTACCAATCTTAGTATCTGCATCTAGTTAATAAAAACTAAATAGAATGCGAAAGAGGAGAGAACTAGAAAACATTATGGTAAAAAATATAAGCACCACAAGCTACAACTCAGCACAATAACAACGAATTTAGTATAGTTAAAGTACAAACCAAATACTTAAAACTATTGAACCTCCACTACCTCACAAATTGCACTTCCACGCTGAAATTCTTCCATAATAACTTGTAGTGTACTTGAGGACACATTATAACTTGAATTCATACAAGGATATGCCAGTGCGATTATGGGCATTTGGTGCAGCCTGTCACGCATGTTTTTCCATGGATCATAGTGAGGCCTAGGGTCCCATCTTCAATGGGGCAAAGCATTACTGGGTTTGGCTAACGCCATCGTCTATATACACGAAGGAAACGAGACACCAACATGCTAGGCACTACATTGGGATGCAACTGGCAAATTCTAGCAGAAGTATTGCCCAGTTAACACCTCCAAGAAATCCTGCTACCTGCTCAGCTATGAAAGAGGATCAGCGCCAATAAAAGGACAACATTCAAGCTAGCACCTCAATATTTTTTCATAGCTAAAATTTCACACTACTATATATCCACTCAGCTACCTTACATTTGATTAAACACCATGTTGTTTCACCCAAAGCTTCATGCATCTAAGTGTTGTTCGAAAATTCTGCATTCAAGTTCACATTAGACAATTACATAATGGATAATTAGTCCTACAGCAATCTGCAAAATGCTGATATATATCACTGTCAAATCGTTATTCAGTGGAAAACAGGCACCTGAATATTTGGCACCAAACGCAAAATCTAATCAGTTACTCTGCACCCATTTAAACTTCTAACATTTTGTTCATCCAAATGGAATTCTGTGAGAGATCGAAATCCTGCATCAGACACAAACATAAAAACAATAATGGACAAACCTTAGTTTCCATATTCAATATTAAGATAAGAAAATATGATTCTCGTAAAGGCCATAAAAATATATTTGGCAAATAGTAAGAACTGTTATATGCCATCAAGTACCATTAACATTGAGTATAGTGCGTTTTTATAAAAATTAAAAAAGGCCATGTGTAGAAAGCTTCTGTCATAAGTTTTTGACACATTCAAATTATTCTTGCAATTTGTCAAGATGTGTAATTTAAACCATCATTCACAACCACAAAACAGTCATTATAACAAAGATTAGATCCAAGTCAAGTTATGCTCATAAGTCTGATTCAGGTGAAAGATAAATACTTTATTTTTTTATTAACTGTTGTTGATGTATATATCTGCGGGAGTCTCCCTGGGGACCGATTCCGCCAAATATGCAATTGGGCTTTGGCCTTGCATATTTTATGTTGCCCGATAATTATCTAAGATGTGCGATTTCTTAATTGTGTTTATTAAGGGTAAGCATTCAATCTAAGGGAGCCCACTCTTCATGGAGAGTCACCTTGCATGGGTATAAAGGGAGATCGATTGATTTCTCCTTGGCATTCGAATCATACACCAAGCAGACCGAATAAGATACACAGCAGATCAGACTTCTAAGGCCAGATTGTATATTTCATCAGCAATTTGTATATCCTCTTCAGCAGTCCGTGGATTAACTTGGGACCATCAAACAGCACATTCAGACCAGACTGTGTTATCAAGTGTTTGCTTCTAGCTTCAAGGAGTGAAGTGAATCTATTGTAAATACAACTTGTTTTCTGATAAATATAATAAGAGAGTTTTTTGTTGCTGGGTTTTTCACTTTCAAGTTGGAAGGTTTTCCCAAGGTATATGCTGTGCAAACTTGTGTAAATTGTTTTATATCTGCATTGTTCTAAATCAGTAAAATTATTAACAATGGCATGCACCGCCCATGTGGCCTTGAAGACTGTCATTTAGGCCTGGTTTTAAGAAAAGAAAAATTAAAATTGTTTTTGGTCATTTTAAGAAACTGAAAGCAAGATATTAAAATTGTTTGGGGGCTGTGGGAAGCAAAAGCAGAATTTTTCCCTTTAATTGGACTTATATAACTTAAACAGCATTTTTCCCTTATTTCTATGAATTTATCAGCAGTTTTAGTCTCCCAAATACATCCAAAGTAATTGAATTCCATTTATACTTTGGGTTTGCAGAGTCCATTCTGATTTGGAGTGATGTTATCATTATCAGAAATAGACTTTTATTCTCATAATTTCTTCTTTATAGGTCTTATGCATTATTTAAGTGTATTTGTGTAATTTTTTATTTCCTCCCAAGTGTTTAGTCCAAGTCACAATTTTGGCCTGCCAGGTTTTTGCCTGCTCTGATTTTTTGAACTATGGTTTGAAGTTTGAATTTTTATTTATTTATTTTTATTAACTAAAAGAGGGGTAAAATTTTTATTAGAACAAAGAAAGAGATACAAAGCAGGGAAGGCCACACATCCAATAGAGAAAGAATTACACAAGTCAGTCAATATCCACTAAGTGATCCAACAAATGAGACATATCCGGAGAAAATTGCCCCCCGTCCACAATATTCCAACCTTGCCCATGATCAGAAGCCCATTTGGTCAAGCAATCAGCCACGCCATTCGATTCCTTAGGAATGTGGCAAAAAATAGCAGATTCCAAGGACTTACTCAACCAAAAAATCTGCCTAATCACCACAGCCAAGTGCCAGCTAATCTCATCTAACCGACGTTCATTCAACAAAGTCACCACCACCTGAGAATCAGATTCACAAATAATTCGCTTTCAGCTAAGAGCACAGCTTGTAACGTACCTTTGTTGTACCTGCTTGCTTGACTGAGATTAGGGTCGAAATTGTTACTCCAAGGGTTTGAACAGGGCAGTGAATCGGATCTAGGGTTTCCTGCAACATATTAATAATTGCAATAGATATATCTATGTTAGCCATAATAGTGAGTTAATTACATAACTGAAACTTAAAAAAATAGACCCATTCAGGAACGTCGGGGATACTCCAAGTTGGTTGGGCTGCCCATCCAAACCCATCTCGTCTCTTAGGGCTCCTAGGGTTACTTGAGGATGGGACCATCATACCCTTGGCTGGAATCCCCTTATTCTGAATGTATTGACAAACAAGAAACAGCAGGGGAAAAATTATATAACAGAGATTAACGGTTTCAGAATGTGTGTTAATTAATTATCCTTTATTCACTCTGTTATTTGGAGTTTATTATTTTTAGTTTAATTTCAAAAAATCACCCCTATCATAGATTACTATTCTTTTCCTTAATTCATATTAATGCAGATGACTACGTTTATCCTCATCTATTTCTAGAGTATATCTTACGACTTACAACCGAGCTGAGATGTGCAGGTCGTATGTTGGCGGGAGGTATACTACAACATGCTAAAGATTTGGGTTAATCCCATATGGCAAAAATGGTTTATATGTTGATTCAGATTTATAATTGATTAGTAATTTATCTATACGTTTCCTGGATTTATGTTCAGCCACATCTGATTTAGAATGAAGTTATTGAGAATCAATTTGCATATTAGTTGCCTATAAATATCATTAATAAAGGACGATAAATACCGACACACTGTGCTGCCCCAACGGATTGGCCTGAGGACGTACCGGTTTGCCAACGATGGGGAGGGGCACTCTACTCGCTGGTTCTTCATCGCTGGGAAGAACTAGTAGCACCTCCCTCCATACTGCGTTGACCTGATCCGTTCACAGACCAGCCCGTATGAGAAATCAGCATCGCCATGGAATTACATTAATATCATGGCTAAGTAACAACGTTACTTGTCTACTGCTTCCGCCTGGTTTCCAGCCTTTATGCCGCCTCCTCTTCCACCGTACTCCCATTGGTGGCGTGTTTAATACCTTATGGAACATATGTGACCCCTTTTGAAGGCGTGGTGACCTTTCAGCGATGGTTTTTGGCAATGGTTGCAACCTTTCGTTACCAAAGTTAGTTAAGGTGTAAACAATTAAATGAATTATATAATTTTATTAATTTGAAATGTGGTGTGAATATACATATATGAGTATTTCTCATATGATTTCTGCCTCTCATGATCTCGCTGTCTTCACGGGATATGACAGTCCTCCCCCCTTACATTGCTTGTCCTCAAGCGATGTGGAGATTTGGGTGGTTGAAGATCTCTTCACCTTCCCAGGTTGCAGGACAAGCAATGTGGAGATTTGGGTGGTTGAAGATCTCTTCACCTTCCCAGGTTGCGTCCTCCTCTGGTAACCCTTTCCATAAGATCAGGTATTCGACAATGCTCTTATTCTTTATTTTCCTTTCTCTTACGTCCAAAAGGGCTTCTGGATCCAAGTCAACTTTCCCTCATCATCTAGTAGGGGTAACTCCTTGCATGGGGATATCTGATGTCCCAATGCTTTTTTTAACCTAGACACATGGAATACATTGTGGATGCGGCTGTCAGGAGGAAGCTCGAGTTCATATGCTACCTCCCCTACCTTCCTTGAGATTGGGTAGGGTCCATAGAACCGCGGTTTCAGCTTCTCTGCCCCACTAGATTTCAACAAAGACTGCTTGTAAGGCTGCAACCATAGGAAGACTAAGTCTCCTACCTCAAATGATCTTTCACTGCGATTACGATTAGCGTATATCTTTTCCTGATTTTGGGCTTTATGTATGTGATCTTTTAGGGTCCTTAGGATGTCCATGCTTTCCTGAATAAGATCCCTTGCTCGCGACACTTGACTTTTTGGAGTAATTAGTGATCCGAAAGAGGTGGTTTCATAACCATAAAGTGCTTTGAATGGGCTCATTTGGATTGCCATATGATGTATAGTATTATAACAATGTTGGTATTTTGGATATGTTGATATAGTTTTGTCATTGATGTCAACACCTATTAACACTTATCAACTCTGGCACTTTGGAGGATTGGCAATGTTCACTGACAAGCAAGTGACTTTATGCACAGTCATCGGTATCTGGTACACCGGCAGGATATATTGTTCACCGACACTTGGAATGACATGGAAAACACTTGGTTAAGTCGAAGACATTGTTTGGACACTTTGTCTTCAAGATTTGTTCATTGGTATATTCGTGTTTGCATATTTGTTGTTACCGGCAAATAGGTCCAGAATAAGCACCGACAAGCTTATCTATTCCAGATCAGCACAACACGCTTTGGAAATGATTTTGTTGTTATTGTAAATGCATTAAGCCGACATGTTGAATCGGATATTGCATCGGTTATTGATTTACTTGTAATTGTTTTATTGTAATATCTTTTAGAGCCGACCTACTAAAATTGGTCTTAGGTTATGGTATATATGTAAGATCTTATTTGTAAGATCGATATGTGATTGGGAAAAAGAATTGTAAGAAGGTATATGCGAGAATAAGCAGAGCTATACACGCAGACATCATTTGAAGGCGAAACAAGGTTTTTGTAAAGGCATATCAGAATTGAACCGGTACTGAATCCAACATATGAAGATGCTATTTTGAGTAGTACATCATTATTGGATTTAACCATCCAATTGTAGTCAGTGTGACTCCTATTTGTGTTTGAGTAGTAAGCTCTAGGTGCTTGGCCTTTCTGCATGTGCAGACCCCATATGTATACACATACTCTCTGCAGTAGTATCATCTGATTGTGGGTAAGGTTTCCCACCTTGGTTTTTCCCCTTACAGGGTTTCCACGTACAAATATTGGTGTTATGTGTTGTGGTGTTATGTGTTGTGGATGTTATTGTCTTTCTGTTTCATGCATTAATCTTTACCGGTATTGCAATTAACTAATAAACTGTCTACCGACATAAAGTTTGGTTTACCGGTATTAAGCATTAAAGTTGGTTAAGTTGTTTTGGTTTGAATTTATTTGACAACTAATTCACCCCCCCCCCCCCCCCCCACCTCTCAGTTGTCTCCGGAACCTAACAATTGGTATCAGAGCTTAGTCCTCTTTTTGCAGAAGTTTAACAACTTGAGGAGATCCAATGTCTACTAACTATTTTAGGAAGGACAATCCTCAACTTGATGGAACCAACTATGAAATATGGAAGATCAGAATGGAGACACATCTAAATTGCATTGGAAAGGACATTTGGGATGTTACAAAGAATGACTATATTGCTCCTACTCAAAGTCAGTCTAATCCACCTACCTTAGGAAAAGATGAGGAAAATGATTGCAAAGCAAGAGAAGCACTTTTGAGCGCATTATCAGGTCAACAAATCATGAGATTATCAGATAGATCTACTGCTAAAGCTATTTGGGACCATTTGGAAACATTGAATGAAGGAGATTCCACAGTCAAAATTGGAAAACTTGAAAGCTTCCGGGTCAGGTATGAAAATCTGAAAATGAAAGAAGATGAAAGGATTATTGCTTTTATGGAAAGAGTAAATGAAATTGTTTTGGGTGTTAAATGTTGTGGAGGAATCTTAAGTGAAGATGAAATTGTTTCAAAAGTTTTAAGAGGATTGCCACCGACATATAAAATGAAAGTTACTGCTATAAATGAGTTAAGAACTATGCCTAATACATCAGTAATTAGGGACACATTGATTGGAAAACTTTTAGCTTTTGAAATTGAGGAATTTGGTCCTGTTGCTACTATAAAAACAGATTTAGCTTTTAAGGCATCAACATCATCTACACCATCATTTGACAAATCTGATTGGAAAGCCTTTTATGCAAGAGAACTTGAGGAAAGCAGGAGAGAACTTGAAGAACTTGAAGCACTATTTGCAAGGAAAATGCCTAAAGGTCTAGTTGGAAGCAAGTATGAAGGTAAAACACTTTTTAAATGTTTTAACTATAATAAGATTGGTCATATGGCTTCAAGATGCCCTGATAGACATGCTAGATTAAGAGAAGCTAGAAGAACATACAAACCTAACCCTAAATATCAGAAATACAGATTTAAGAAGAATAAAGATAAATCTTGTTATCTTGCCGATGAAGGAGTCACTGATGATTCTAATGAGGATCCGACAGACAATGGATGGGTCTTTGTTGCTATAACAGAAGATCAACCGACACCTACTGTTCAACCGGTAGAGCAGGCCCTGACAACTAAAGTTGAAGTTAAGGATGAATGGATCATTGATTCAGGATTTTCACATCATATGACTGGTGACAAAAGTATATTCTTGAACTTTCAGGAGTATAATGGAGGTCTGGTAAGATTTGGAGATGATAAATCTTGTTTGATCAAAGGAAAAGGTACTATATGTCATGCCCAAAATTTAGGGCAAAAACGGAACGTGTTTTCTTTTTAAAACAACTAGTTAATTAACAAAGTTCGCTATCACGACATGTGTTACCATGTTGGCCTTAACAAAAATCGTACTAGCTCTGATACTAACTAAGTATCAAAACCTAATTAAAATTCATTTGTAGAAAACTAAATGTTTTAATTTATTTTCTCATCAAATATTATCGTTAGATTAATTTATTAAACTCATTTAAATTGGTAGACGTAGATAAAAATTGATCTCCAATAAAGTCATATTGTCTAAATTTCTCTTTAAATCATTAATTAATTTAATGGATTTAGGTGTCAACTTAATTTTCTAAACGACATTATCCAATGAGGAAAAATTATCTTTCCAAAATCCAATTTGGCTTTCAAGGAATTAATTTCCTTTTTTATTTAATCAAGGCTTCACAATAGTTAATTTAATAAAATAATTAATTGGGATTAAAATTCCCATGTCTATCTAAAATGAAAACCCTAACCAATTTTAAATATAAATTTCTTTTCCACAACTTTTAAATTAAACTCATAAAAACCCTAATTTATAATTCATTATAAAATTACTTCTTTGACCCCTTTTTTTTTTAAAAAAGAACTTAAACTTATTTATCTTTCCCTCTACCCTAGCTCTAACCGAGCTAGGGTTTTCTCTTTTTAAATTTATTATTATTATTTTTAAAAACCCTACATTACCACGCAGGGCGGCCATGGCGGGTTGAGCGAACGCAGGAGGAGGCGAAAGCATGGAGGAGGCGGAAGGTAGAGGTCGGCGCCGCCGAAGTCTCCACTGTGCAAGGCACAGTGGGCTTGGCCGCCGGCCACTATGTATAACACAATGCGCATGGCCACCGGCCACTATGCAGTGCATAGTGAGCTCGGCCCGTCGGCCACTGTGCAATACACAGTGGTCTCGGCCGCCGACCACTATGCCATGCACAGTGCGCTCGGCCGCTGGCCTCTGTGCATTGCACAGTGCGCTCGGCCTCGACCGAAACACTCCGCTTAATCATTTTTTGTTTTAAATTTTTTTTTATTTTCTTTATATATATATATATATATATTTGTTATTAAGATTATAACAAAAACAGTGAAAGAAGTTTATCTATATTTTCAATTACAGAGATGAATAATGTTTTTTTTTTCTTTGACATCTGCTTTATGAATATAGGATTTAGATGGAATTTTATATATTCCTAACACTCTGATTTTTTTTCTTACAGTATATTTTCAAAGGCATAAACATGATATTGCTGGAGTCTAGGGTAAATAAATATAAAAGAAATCAACAAGGTAAATAACTATAAATTTATTTTCTGAAATAAAATAACCATAGATATCAATAAATTTTATAGCAACTAAAAAAATCTAAAGTTTAATAAACTCAAGAAAAGGGAGTAGAAGAGAAGAATGCTTAGGATTTTATTCTTAAAATTAATTGTAAAATCTCATTTCTTGCAACTAATATTTTCTAGGGTTCATACATCTTAGATCTTACTTTAGGAAAAATAATCTGCATTATACACCTTTAATACAACATGCATACATTCATTAAATTGTTAACAAAACGTACTACTCATATTTTTCTACAAGTAAAAAGTAGGAAACTTCACAGATAAGAGGAAATACTGAATCAAATAAAACTGATCTTCATATTAAAATGTTTATTGCATGCAAATCAAAAGTAGCTTTTTTTTTTTTTTAAATACCAGAAATAGAAATAAAACAAGCTTTTTACAACTCTAAGATATTCTGCAAAATTTACAGGATGTTTCTTTTTTTTTTAAACTACAACAATCCCAACTCTCATGTCTATATTTCAAATTTACAACTTGCCTCTCATTTCAACAAATGAGGGCGTATTTCTTCTAACAAAACTAACAACTGCAAATAAACTTAGATTTCTTCAACAGTATTCTTCTGCAACCTTTCACTTTCCCTAGTCTTTTCTCCTGACATTCCTGCATAATGGAAACACAAATATGACCACAGAGTGCTCACCTCCCAGCCTAGGCTAATTGGTAGCCACCCCCGAGCTCGGAGAACCAAGCCCTAGACGGGTAACAAACATGCAAACACATAGATGACATACATATACACACAAATTTTCAGACACACTCCCAACTTGGCTTCACAGCACCACACTTTGGTGATGACTTTTTTAAGGGTGGTAGTGGACCAATACCCCGAGGAGAATTGCAAGTATGGAAAAACAAGTAGCCACCTCATGGCATAATAAATATATCAAAAATCTCAACCCCTTATTCCTTATGTCCCCCAAAGGCATTCTAGCCTTATATCCCTCCTTATGACCCCCATTGCACAAACAGGCCATGCAGCAAGGGTCACACAAAGATCCCTTGTGATCGCTCTCAAACGAGAGTCTCTTACTCGAGGGTTGTCACTGCTACCACCCACAAGATCCTCCTCTCTCCCAAGAGTAAGAGGTCTTGAGAAAACTCCCAAAACACAACAAAGCATAATGCAAAAATTCCAAATGAAATTCTAAAACAAGACATTCAAATACACAGATTTCTTACACCAACCATACTCTCAAACACATACAATAAAATAGACATTTTAAAGAATAATCAAACCAACCTTAATCTTCCCAATGGTAGTATAATATTTGAGGAAGAGCTGCCCAATCCACGGATCTTCTTCTTCTACCCTTAGTCAAATTTTCTATTCCAAACTATTCTTTTCTTTTCAAAAATTCTCTTGTCTCCAAAAATGGAGAGTGGGTGATTATCCTCAATTTTTTTCAATTCTTGCTTAAGAAGCTCATTCTCTGAGTTCTCACAAGTTTCTAAACACCAAAAAGGAAAGTAAAGCAGAATGGGAAAAAGACTTCCATTCCAATAGGAAAAATCTCAATTAGATTTAAACTTCTAATTTTCAATTTTCGCACAACTCAAAAAAGCCAATTTTTAAAGCGTCAAAAAGGTCATTTAAAAGTAGAAACTTGCCTAAAATTATCCCTAACCCCTAGGTATACCTTATGGGCTTTAGGAAACCCTATTAAACTACCCCTAGGTGTTCATTTAACCCATTTTAAACCCCTCTGAAGTTTATTTTCGTGTCAAACATATGTTGACCACTCCAAAGATTATATTCCCATAGTATTTATGACAACACATTATATTATTTAAGAAAAACTATAGTTAAACACTTTCTCTCCAAGAGACAAAAATAAAACATTTAAATTTAAATCCACTCGTGTCAAGTGACACAAATAAAACATTTTTACAAAATAAAACATGAAATCGTCTCTTGTGGGTTCTACACATTAAATTTAAATAACACTTAACACTCATGCAACATATACTGTTATGAATAAAACACAACACAAACGGGGTGTTGTCTCTCTAAATAGACAACCCCTGGCTTACGAACATACATAAGTCTAGGTTTGGTTCTCCGTAATTTTCCATGGTCACATGGTAAATTTCCTGTGCATCTCAATTTACACATTAGTACTTTCAAATATCCACATATAATATAATTCAAAGGAATAACAATACACATCATCACTTGCATACAATTTTCATTTGCACAGATTAAATACATCTTTTATCAAGCAATTTCACATAAGCAATTTCATCCCAATTCACATAAACTTAACCATACATCACAGTTCTGTTATCATAGTAAAGTTCTGCAAATTTAATAACGACATCTATCATTGCAATATCATCCTATTTAACAATCATGTAGTGTTCTATCTCATAAAGCATATAAGTAAATCATCAAAACATAGCAATGTTATTCAAATCCCGAAATCATATAAGTTCTAAGTCTCAAAATGCATCAAAATAAAGTATCCATAATACTCTAAATATAAAATCCACTGAATGTCAGACTGAGTCGAGGTGAGGCCTCACACTATATCTCTTGATGGTAAGCATATTACTGACAATGTTTACTATGTTGAAGGTTTAAAGCATAATCTTTTCAGTGTTGGTAAATTAGTTGAGAAAGGATTTCATTTACAATTCAAGAATGAAAAATGCAAAATTATGAACAGAACTGGTTTGGAAATTGCAATCGGTAATCAAACCAGAGGTAATATCTTTCATTTGAATAACAGTGAAAAGACATGCTTGATTGCACATATTGATGAAAGTTGGCTATGGCATAAGAGACTTTGTCATGTAAATTTTGATTGCATTGTGAAAATCAGTACTACTAAGGTAGTTAGAGATTTACCTAAGATTGTTAAACCTCACAATCCGGTATATAAGGAATGTTAATTTGGAAAACAAGTTAGAACATCTTTCAAAAGTATTCCAGAAAAATCCAATAACGCTCGACTTAATTCACACTGATTTATGTGGTCCAGCTAGAACTAAAAGCTTACAAGGTGATAGATATTTCATGCTAATCATTGATGACTATTCTAGAATGTGTTGGGTTACTTTCCTTAGAGAAAAATCAGAAGCACTTGGGAAGTTCAAACTATTCAAGGTGATGGTAGAAAATGAAACCGACAAGAAAATCAAATGTTAGAGATCAGATCAAGGAGGTGAATTCACATCTAAGGAATTTAATACATTCTGTGAAGTGAATGGAATCAAAAGACAGTTATCAGCTCCCTAGACACCACAACATAATGGAGTTGTAGAAAGGAAAAATAAAACTATCTTGGATGCAGCTAGAAGTATGTTATCAGAAGCAAATTTACCACATATATATTGGAGAGAGGCAGTAAGCACAATGGTCTATACATTCAACAAATTTCACATCAAAGGTGAAACCGAATGAAGATCCAGTTACACCGGTATCATCTGAAAATTCCACTGTAACTGAGGAATAACAACAAACGAAGACACCCCGGTATGTAAGAATGAACCACTCTGAAAATCAGATAATTGGGAACAAGTATCAAGGAGTTATGATAAGAGGAAGACTGACAAATGAAGAGGTATGTCTTATTTCTCAAATTGAACCATCATCAATTAATGAGGCATGTGAAGATAAACACCGGATTAAAGCTATGGAAGAGGAATTAGAACAAATTGAGAAGAATAACACATGGACATTAGTTCCCCGACCTAAAGACAAAAATGTAATTGGAACAAAATGAGTATTCAGAAACAAACTTAAAGAAGATGGTAAGGTAATCAGAAATAAAACAAGATTAGTGTGTAAGGGATATTCTCAGAAAGAAGGAATTGATTATAATGAAACCTTTGCACCAGTAGCTAGAATTGAGGCAGTCAGATTATTCTTGGCTTTTGCAGCACACAAGAATTACAAAATATATCAAATGGATATTAAATGTGCATTTTTGAATGGAGATCTTGAAGAAGAATTTTACATTGAGCAACCTGATGGATTTTCTTTGACAAATAACAAAGATATGATTTGTAGGTTAAGGAAAGCTTTGTATGGGTTGAAGCAAACTCCAAGAGCTTGGTATGCTAGATTGGATAAATATCTTTTGAAGATTGGTTTTTCTAAAGGTAATGCTGACAACAACTTATACTATAAAGTGACTAATGATGACATCTTGGTTATAGAAGTTTTTGTTGATGATATAATCTTTGGAGGAGAAGATGGATTATGTAAAGACTTTTCTATTGAAATGCAACAAGAATTTGAAATGTCTATGATTGGAGAGATAAAATTCTTTTTAGGATTGCAAATTTCACAGATTGATAAAGGTATATTCTTGAGTCAATCCAAGTACTTGAAGGAGTTACTAAAGAAATTTGGAATGGTAAACTCTAAACTGGTAAGCACACCTATGACTACAAATGACAAATTATCACTAAGGGATGAATCTACACCTGTTAATCTGACTAGGTACAAATCTATGATAGGAGACCTACTGTATTTGACACAAACAAGACCTGATATTATGAATGCAGTATGTATTGTTTCAAGATTTCAGAGTAATCCTAAAGAAAATCATGAATCAACAGTAAAAAAGATTTTCCGGTACTTACAAGGCACTACAAATCTTTGCTTATGGTATCCTAGAGATGAAAACTTTGAATTATGTGCATACATAGATGCAAATTGGGAGGGAGATGTGGATGACAGAAAAAACACCATCGACGGAGCATTTTTTCTTGGAAGCAGATTAATTTCTTGGTTGAGTAAGAAACAAAGTTGCACATCTTTATCAACAACATAATCAGGATATGTTGCAGCAGCAACTAACTGTACACAAGTATTATGGCTTAAGCAAATGTTGAAGGACATAAAGGTAAAATGCAAGGAACCTATAACTATCTACTGTGATAACACTGCAGCAATTGATATATCTAAGAATCCGGTACTACATTCTAAAACTAAACATGTTTCTATCAAACTGAATTTTCTGAAAGAGAATGTTGAAGCAAAAGAAGTAAAACTGGTTTATGTAAATATTAAAGAGCAGATTGTAGATATTTTTACTAAGCCTTTGCCTAAGGAGACTTTTGAATATCTTAGAGATCAGCTTGGGGTCATACCTCCACTGGTAGAGACTTAGACAGTTGATGTTTGTCATCAACCGACATAATTAACAGAGAAATCTTTTACTCCGGCTTTGATGAGGAGAGCTACTTCTTAGGGGGAGTAGTTGGTATACTGAATTGGTTGGTATTTTGTATTTGAACCTGGCTTTTGTATTGACTTTGGCATTTGATGTCAAAGGGGGAGAGATTGATGTGGAAAAACATAAGGAAAACACATGTTACTCTCAGGGAGAGAGATTGTTACTTTGGGAGAGATTGATTACTCTTTGTATTTGAATTTTGATTTCTGGTTATGATCTCTTTTGGGAGATTGTTGGTTTCTGGTATTTGACATTTCTATTTTGGCACTTTGATGGGTTTTCCATCTTGTGTTGCCATCAATGCCAAAGGGGGAGATTGTTGGTATTTTGGATATGTTGATATGGTTTTGTCATTGATGTCAACACCTATTAACACTTATCAACTCTTGCACTTTGGAGGATTGACAATGTTCACCGGCAAACAAGTGACTTTATGCACAGTCACCGGTAGGATATATTGTTCATCGGCACTTGGAATGACATGGAAAACACTTGGTTAAGTCGAAGACATCGTTTGGACACTTTGTCTTGGAGATTTGTTCATTGATATATTCATGTTTGCATATTTGCTATTACCGACAAATAGGTCCAGAATAAGCACCGACAGGCTTATCTATTCCAGATCAGCACGACACACTTTGGAAATGATTTTGTTGTTATTGTAAATGCATTAAGCTGACATGTTGAATCGGATATTGCATCGGTTATTGATTTACTTGTAATTGTTTTATTGTAATATCTTATAGAGTCGACCTACTAAAACTGGTCTTAGGTTATGGTATATATGTAAGATCTTATTTGTAAGATCGATATGCAATTGGGAAAAGGAATTGTAAGAAGGTATATGAGAGAATAAGAAGAGCTATACATGCAGACATCATTTGAAGGTGAATCAAGGTTTTTGTAAAGGCATATCAGAACTGAATCGGTAATGAATCCAGCATATGAAGATGCTATTTTGAGCAGTACATCATTATTGGATTTAACCATCCAATTGTAGTCAGTGTGACTCCTATTTGTGTTTGAGCAGTGAGCTCTAGGTGCTTGGCCTTTCTGCATGTGCATACCCCATTTGTATACACATACTATCTCCACTAGTATCATCCGATTGTGGGTAAGGTTTCCCACCGTGGTTTTTCCCCTTACAGGGTTTCCATGTACAAATATTGGTGTTATGTGTTGTGAATGTTATTGTCTTTCTGTTTCATACATTAATCTTTACCGGTACTGCAATTAACTCATAAACTGTCTACTGACATAAAGTTTGGTTTACCGATATTAAGCATTAAGATTGGTTAAGTTGTTTTCGGTTTGAATTTATTTGACAACTGATTCACCCCCTCCCCCCCTCTCAGTTATCTCCGAGACCTAACAAACAATACTCCCCTAAATGTAACCATTTGGTCCAAGCTTTTTGCTGCCCAGTGACATAATTTCTTAGATATCCTTCGATCCATTTGTTGACGATTTCGGTTTGTCCATCAATTTGGGGATGATAGCTAGTGCTAGGGGTGACACTAGTCCCTGCCATCCTGAAGATTTATTACCAAAATTGTCCCATAAACCGGCTATCTCGGTCGCTTATGATATTCTGGGGAAGCCCATGAAGTCTGAAGATTCCCCTAAAAAACACTTCGGCTACTTGGGATGCTTGGAATTTATTTGATATAGCAAAGAAATATGCATATTTAGTGAGCGGTCCACTACTACATAGATACAATATTTTCCTTCAACCTTGGGCAGGCCGATGATAAAATCCATCGAAATGCTTTCCCACTTCTGGTCGAGAATGGGCAATGGTTGTAGCAACCCAACGGGATGGCTGAGTTCTGCCTTGTTCCTTTGGCATTGTGTGCATTCTTGTATGTATTTTTGGACTCCCCTCTTAAGTCCTTTCCAAGAATACCATTCTCTGATTTGTTTATATGTCTTGTAGAACCTTGGGTGTCCTGCCAACGGATTATCATGGTATTCTTTGACTATTACTTCCTTGAGTTTAGAGTTGGGCACCAAGTACACCCTGTCTTTATATAGGATCAGGTCCTCCACGATTTTGTATTCTGCATGGTTTGATCGGTCCCTCAAGATTTCACTAGCAAAAGGATCTTTGGCATACTCTGCCAATAGATCATATTTCCAATCAACATTTATAAAAGTTATGGTATTTATGTGTGGCTTCCTTGATAAGGCATCTACTACCACATTGGTTGTTCCTTTAATGTATTCAATATCAAAGTCATAGGCTTGTATTCTGTTGACCTAGTTTTGTTGTCTATCATTTAGATCCCTTTGATTTAAAAAGAATCTCAAGCTGTTATGATCTGTCTTTACATAGAACTTGGTGCAAATCAGGTATTGGCAGAATTTGGCTAGTGCATGCATGATGGCTAACATCTCTTTATCATAAACGGGGTAATGCCTTTCTGTTTCTATCAATTTATGGCTTTCAAAGGCTATAGGGTGTTTGTTTTGCATTAGGACAACTCCAATCCCTTCTCCCGAGGCATCACATTGTAGTTTGAAAGGAAGGGAAAAATCAGGGATAGCTAGTATGGGGCATGAGCTCATAGCTTCATTTAGACTTTCAAATGCTCTTTGGGCTGGATCACTCCAAGCATAGGCCCCTTTCTTAGTTAGGTCTGTGAGAGGGGTGGCTACTTTGGAGAACCCTCGTACAAATCTTCTGTAGTAACTGCATAACCCCAAGAACCCTCTCAATTGTGTGAGGGACTTAGGTTTAGGCCATTATTTGATAGTGGCTATCTTCTCCTCATGCACGCTAACTCCTTCAACATTAATCTTATGCTCTAGATATAAGATTTTCTCCATTCCAAACTCGCATTTGGAAGCTTTCGCATAAAGAAATTCTTGCTCTAGGATCCTCAATGTTTCCCCAATATGTTTGAGGTGCTCCTCCCAAGTCTTGTTGTATATCAAAATGTCGTTAAAGAAGACTAGTAAAAATTGTCTTAGTTTCTTGTGAAAAATATGATTCATACATGACTAGAATGTTGTTGGCGCATTGGTTAGACCGAAGGGTAGAACCAAAATTTCAAAGTGTCCATAGTGACACTGGAATGTTGTTTTGGGAATGTCTTCCTCCCTCATCCGGATTTGATGATATCCCGATCGAAGGTCGATCTTGGAGAAGTATCTAGCTCCATGTAGCTCATCTATCAATTCATCTATTCTTGGGATTGGGTACCTATTTTTGATGGTTTTCTTACTCAATGCCTTGTAATCCATGCACATCCTTAGAGTGCCATCTTTCTTTTTAACAAGCACCACTGATGATGCGAAAGGGCTAGAGCTAGGTTGGATGTGTCCCATAGCCAGTAGTTCCTTAATGGTTTTCTCAATTTCTTCCTTATATTTGTGAGGGCAGTGATAAGGGGTGGTAATGACTGGTTTTGCTCCATCCTCCAATTCTATAGTGTGATCAAATCCTCGTTTGGGAGGTAAATCTTGGGGAATTTCCCCAAACACTCTTTTATACCTCTCCATGATGGGCTGGATGTCAATATGAATCGATTTCTCATGAGTATTGCTCTTATCTAGTATCATGCATTGGGCCACCCATTCCCCGCAAATTTTTCTAAAAATCTGCTCCATTCTTTTACATGAAACCACCCTTGGACTTCCATCAGGTAAGCCTTTGAGAGTAACTTCCTTCCCTTCATGCTGAAATCTGATTGTTTGGTTTGGGAGATTGAACATAAAACATCCTAGTGAATAAATCCATGGAGTTCCTAATATGATAACCGTATCTAGTGGTACCACATATAGATATTCCTTTACCAAATGTTCACCTATCGTGAACTCCAACTTAGGTACCAACTTAGTGCATTGTACCCTTGCGCCTGTGGTTGTTGCTGCTTCAAACCCTTTGAATGACTGTGTGGGTAATTTGTGTTGTTTGACTATCCTTTCATTGATGAGTTATGGGAGGCTCCACTGTCCACAAGTGTTACTACTTTTTTCCCTTTCAGTGAGCTCTTGATTCTGAATAGGCTGTGTTTAGCAGCATGGGTGATGGTGGCAATTATGGCTTGATCTTCTTCCCCCAATATCATTTTTTTGTTGGGTGGTTCTTCCTCACCTTCATATGGTGGGGCTTCTATCCTGTGGGCCCGACTTTGGCATTTGTGGCTTCTTCCTTCATAAGGTTTTAGGCATGTGAAACATAGTCCCTTTTCCTTAAGGTCCTCCAAGGTTGAGCACATGTGCCCCTTCTCTCTCCTCCCCTTGCAATAGGAATAAGACTTCACAACTTCTCCTTGGTTGTGTTTACTATCTCTGGATGGAGTTTTGGAGGAGTTGCCAAAGGATTTAGACTTATCCTTGGGTGAGCTTTCCTCAAATTTCATAGCTTTTTGTATAGCCTCATCTAAGGTTTGGGGTTCATGTGCACTTACTGTGCTTTTGATTGAGCCCCTCAACCCTTCAATGAACAGGTAAGCAATCCTTTCTGGTGTTAGACCCGGTACCATCACTGCTAATTTCTGGAATTCTGTGGCATAATTTTCAATAGTCCCGCACTGCCTTAGTTGGGTGAGCTCTCGAAAGTACCACTCGGGGTGCTTTTGGTCAAATCTTTTAATAAGCTTTTGGGTGAACTCATCATATGTGTTTATAAGCTAATGTCCTTGGGTGATGAGGCCATGGTGCCATCACTCATGGGCAACTCTAGAAAGATGAAGTATAGCAAATTTAATGGCATTGGATTGAGTCATGGGGCTAAGGGATAGATATGTATCCAATTTTTGGACCCACGAACTAGCCAATACCTTTCCCTCACTATCAAAGTTAGGGAGGGTTACCTTACTGAGTTTGTTTTGAAGTTCTTTGTGGGTTGGGGGATATCTTTCATTTTGACCACGGGTCTTTAGTTTGGCATCACAATAGTCTTTGAAGGTTACAAGATCTCGTAGCTCAGGATCCAACCTATGGTAGGTTGCAAGAATCTTATCTACATCTTCCATGGGTCCGTCATGGTTATCATCTCTTATTAGTACCTCCTCAGGTAGGAATGAAGGGTGAGTGGGCCTTGAGTTGGTGTCTTTAGATGGGGTGGGGTGGTGGTTTTCAGAATGATTGGATTGGGCTTCTTTGGCATTATGGTTACTTATGTTTTGGAGGGCCTGAAGGACAAGTTGGTTGTTCCTCTCATTCTGTTCAATGAAGGTCTGCATGGTTCTTTCAGTTTGCTCCCTTAGTGCTTGAGCAATTTGCTCCATGAAGGCCCTAAGTTCATTACTAGCTTGTTCACTCATGTTGTTGGCACCTTTTTTCCTTTCTTTTTCTAAGGCCCTATGACTTCTTTGGCTCTGTTGCATCAACTATTTCCACAGGGTGGTTGGAAGGAGGCTCTGATACCATTGTAACGTACCTTTGTTGTATGTGCCTGCTTAATTGAGATTAGGGTCGAAATTGTTACTCTAAGGGTTTGAACAAGGTAGTGAATCGGATCTAGGGTTTCCTGCAACATATTAATAATTGCAATAGATATATCTATGTTAGCCATAATAGTGAATTAATTACATAACTGAAACTTAAAAAAATAGACCCATTGATGAATGTCGGGGATACTCCAGGTTGGCTGGGTTGCCCATCCAAACCCATCTCGTCCTTTAGGGCTCCTAGGGTTACCCGAGGATGGGACCAGCATACCCCTAGCTGGAATCCCCTTATTTCGAATGTATTGACAAACAAGAAACAATAGGGGAAAAATAATATAACAGCTCGATTAACGGTTTCAGATGTGTGTTAATTAATTATCCTTTATTCACTCTGTTATTTGGAGTTTATTATTTTTAGTTTAATTTCAGAAAATCACCCCTATCATAGATTACTATTATTTTCCTTAATTCATATTAATGTAGATTGTAGACACCTAAAAATGTCTCATTGATAATGTACTAATTATTCCTCTAATTGATTAAATAATTCTTTAATTATTTAATTAAGTTAATTAATCTTATTCTTCTAATTTCGTATTTCCTCATAATCTTACTAATTATTCTATTTCCTATTCTATCATCATTTAATCATTTTAATCATTTTCTAAATATTAATTAAATATTTATTATTTAATTAATTCTGATTAATTCCCCAATTTAAATAATCTTTATTATTTAAATAAATTAATTCTCAATTTCTATCTCTAATCATCTAATCATTCAACCCTTTTCTAAATATTAATTAAATATTATTTATTTAATTAATTATGATTCAATCCTTTAAATTAAATAATCTTTATTATTTAATTAAAGTCCATTCCTAAATAATTAAATAGTTTCTTTAAATTATTTAATTCTTCCATGTCCAAATCCCCAAATTCTAATTTCATATTCTTCTAATTTCTTCCAAATTCAATTACATGTGCATGGTTTCAAAAACCAAATTGAAAATCAAAGTCGTTCTAAATATATTCAAATGCTAAATTGAATTAAAATAAATTCAATTATTTGAATAAATTTCATGCAAAGATTAAATTGGAAACCTAACTCTAAATGCAAGCACATGCTAAATTAATTAATTAAATCAATTAAATAATTAAATCATTATCTCTCCAATCTCTATTTCCATCTTTTAGTTAGCTTTTTCTAAATAAAGCTTTCTATGTCATCCTCTTTATTTCCTCCAATCATACTTTTTCTTCTCTCAGTCAGCTTTTTCTCAATCAATTGACTCCATTGATCTATTCAATCTATTGAGTTTCCCTCTTACAATCAGCATGTGAGCTCACCTGAGTTCCACCTCTTAAACAATTTGTTCCACCTTTCAAGCCATCTTATCCAAAAATCTATAGATTGAGCATTCATTCTCCTCCTCAATCCTGGACAATTCCTCTGAATCATGAACTTTGAATCTTTGTGTCACTTGCAGGTTACCAACACAATATCTGAGAGCCATCATACCACAGAGAAGAGAAGAGCAATGGAAGCTATATGCAATCTTGGATTAGGGAGTTTGATTTGAACTATTTTAATTCCTATTTGTTTGATATTGCATTATTTCATTGTTAGTTTGTTAAGATTCTTTGATTAGGTAGGGATTCATGATTTCGCTTTGATTTCTAATTGAATACTTCTTATAAAGATGAATTTTATATACGACATTTTGGTGAACTCGACGTGAAAAACAACTAATTTAACTTCTCTGTTCTCTGTGTATTTTTTGCAAGTCGTAGGGATTTGTGCATTTTTTTTTACAGATTTCGCATGGATTTTGAGAACAGAAATTCCATCACGCAATCGTGATTACATCGTTCCAAAATCGCATAGACAACATCACGCATTCGACCCCTCGGGGTCAGACATTTGCTCTATCAGGGTTACACAATCACCTTATTCAGATCACACAATCACCCTTTCTGGATTACGCATTCGCAGGGAAATTTGTTGTCTAATTTTTTATTATGTTTGTTATTTGATCTGTCTATTTCTATCTAAAATTGGGTTAATCTGGAAACAGATTACTTCTATTTCATGATTTCATTATAATAGTTTATGGCAAGAAAAGTACAGTTCAAGATTTCAAGTGCAAGAAGGACGAAACAACAAAGAAGAGAAGCCAAATGCTATCAAAAGGTTATCCAGGCAAGAAAGCAGATACAAGAGTCGGAAGATCAACTGGCCTTTGATAGATATAATAGCTTAGTTCTTTCTTATCAAGTTAAATATGATCTAATCAATATTGAATGGATGATGAGAGATTTGGCTAGGGCCTCACAGTTGGTTTTGCAGGTTGCTGATTGGGTTTAGTTTTCTTTTATTTTTAATTTTTTTAATTTTTTGTTGTCTTCTTGTCTATTATGCAATCGACCTATTATTATTACGCAATTGATCTGTTATCATTATGCATTCGGTCTGTTGGAATTACACATACACTCTGTTAGGTTCACGCATTCGGTCTGTAAGTATCACACAATTGAACATGTATTGTTATGCATTCACCTCTGTCAAGTTTTGAGTTTTTGTTTTCTATTGGTTTAATTTTACTACTAATCTCCTATTTACAGTCTGTGACAGATTTACAGAAAGGATTAGAATAGTATTTTTGCATGCATCATCTAACACTTCATCTTTTGGTGCTTAAAATCAACAACAGTTAAAATGGACATGCATGGATAATCTCACACTTCGTTGTTTGGTGCTTAAAATGAACATGGGCTAAAATTGACATGCATGTATCTCACAATTTGTAATTTGGTGCTTAAAATCAACAAATGGTTAAAATTGACATGTATGCCTTCATATTTCGAGTTGGTGTTTAAAATGGACATGCACATGCGTATTCAACACCTAAATTTGGGCTATAAAATGAACGTGAATCAGGCTACATTAGATTAAATCATTTTTATTTTTTCTTAAGGTAAGGAATTTTTATTGTGTTTGGGGTGGACCTACTGTTGCATTAACCAACTTTCCACCCACCTTCAGGGTCTTGGGAGAAAGGAGGAAGGTGACAACGACATCCAATTTTTATTTTATTCTACGTAGTGAGGGGTATCTTTGACTGGGGATTTCATCACCCCACAGAGGTACTTCGAATTGGGATGCGTTGGGGATATCATCTCTCCCAGTGTACTCTTGAGCGGGTTTTTCAAGCCGCTATATAAGTATACTAGTCAGGCGGCTAGAGTGTTGAGTGAATTCTACGTATGTGGGGGCCTTCCCTACACCGATAAGCTCAATTAAAGTCTTAAGTGGCTTGCTCTGAGAATCCGTCATTGGATTGGGGTCCCTCGAAACCCAATACTACAAACCAATTTAGTTGCCAAAAATCCTACATCCAGTGATTCTGGGAGTGCGGATCGTACCCCATAGATACCCTTCATGTACCTTACACTATGGTACAAAAATCCCTTGGCTATAAGGTCTTCGGATCTTCGGGGTAAGAGAGACTGGCATGCCCGAGAAGTGTGTACCGTGGAGTGGAGCCAGTGCTGCCAGACTCTCTATCTGTCCCTCTTGTTTCGGTATTTTATTGTAAGGGCCTCATTTGAATGGTGTCCACTTTCCAGCCTAAGATTGTATTCTATTCTTTTTTATGTATCGTTGTGTCGGACCAGTATTGAGTCAGTCCTTTGGGCTATTTCAGGCCCTATCCTACGTATCTCTAAATTTTCTGAGATTGTGTGAAAATTGAGTCAGTCAGCTATACCTACCTCCAAGCAATTGTTCTCAGATTTGGAAAACTACAAAACTTGTCCCACACACGAAGTTACAGAAAACAAAGTCCATTTTGAAACCAAAAACTCAAAAGTTTAACATACTTGTGACCCTAGGAAGTCCTAAGTCCTTGCATAAGTCCCCACCTATGTCCTCATTATCATCCTAAGTCCTTGCATGGTCCCCACCTATGTCCTCATTATCGTCCTAAGTCCTTGCATAGTCCCCACTTACGTCCTCATTATCATCCTAAGTCCTTGCATAGTCCTTATATAGTCCTCATTATCATCCTCATATACATCCTTGTCTAGACCTCATATACGTATGTCTTAGTTCATCATCATTTGCATAATCATCCTAGAAAGTCATACCCCAAACATCCAAAACACAATCAGAGGATCAATCAAACTCAACCTCAACTCAAACAAGTTGGTCAAGTTCAATCAAACATTGTCACATTTAGAGAAATGGAGAAAATATCTTACATTTTGTGATCCTAGGTCCAAACCAAACAAGCAAACATCATGGATTCTAATTATACATTTTGTAGGGAAGGTGGAGGATTCATCCCTTCCATTCCTATTCCATCGCCATCCATAGAAATATTAGCTCAACAAATCAAAACTTTGCAACAACAAGTGACAGACACGGCTAGTCCTGACAACCATAGGGGCTAGTTAGAAAACATGATGAGAGAAGTGATGGCCACAAGGGAATCAATATCAGACCAACATTCTTATTCTTTTGAGACCATTCAAACATGACAACCTTCATTCATCAACAAAATTGTTCCTACCTTGGTTCAACCAACATTAGAGTCATGTAAACCTTTTTTTTCTTTCAACCCACTACATCAATCATACCAATCACATCAACCCAACATTCAAAGTACCTCTTTCAACCAAAATCAAACCCCATTCAACAAAATCCCATATCAAAATTCATATCAACCCAACATTCAAAGTACCTCTTTCAACCAAAATCAAACCCCATTCAACCAAATTCCAAGTCAAAATTCATTTAACCAAAATCAAACAACTTTCACCCAAAATCGAACATCTTTCACCCAAAATCAAATCCCTTTCAACCAAAGTCCAAATCAAAATTCACACCAACCCAACATTCAAACCTCTTTCAATAAAAATCAAACCCCTTTCAACCAAAGTTCAAATTAAAATTCATTTAACCAAAATCAAACAACTTTCACCCAAAATCAAACATCCTTCACCTAAAATCAAACCCCTTTCAACCAAAGCCCAAATCAACCATATCTATCCACAATTTCATTATCCTCTGAAGTCACACAAAACCAATCCATGCCATCTCTATCTAATAACACAACCTCCCAAGGGCTATCCATCGTACACAACCAATCTAATCCAAGTCATGATTCAGAGAATCTCATTCAAAATCCTTCTTCATTAGGCCAAAATGTCGAAACATTCCAAGAATCTCCCATGCATTTTCAAACTCCTTCCCCGTGTCAAGAGGATGATCCAAAATCAGAAGAAATGAGTCCTGAAACAAATAAAGATCAAGAACAACCACTTCCATCCTACCCAATTTTTTATCAAGATCCCATCGACCAAGAGTCTTATGATGATCCTCTTGCTCTTTTCTATTCCATTCATAATGGCACCCTTTCATCTCAAGAACAAAGTGTCCTTTCAAGTCCCATCCAACATCCACCTCTAAACAAAATCAAGACATCCCTTCCATCCTCTCTAATAATCTCTTTACAAACCAAGATCAAAGCATACCTTTACCTTCACATCTTAAACAAGATCCCATTATTTCTCCAAATCTTGATCAAGGTCCCTCCATCCCTTCATCTCCATGTCATAATCCTCCATGTTCTTCACAAGATTCCCTATCAAACAAAGTTGTCATTTCTCCCAGTCTCTCTCATGATTCCTCTACACAAGTTGTTCATGAACCCCTTATCAATGAAATGACCAATCCAGATTATACTACATAGAGAATCTTGTCAACAATTGTATGTGAGCCATCATCACATGCTAAAGTGGTGACAAAAACAAGCATAACACTAGCTAATGAGATCAATGTCTGGTTGACTTCATCATCCTCTTCAAGTGCATCAATAAAAACATGCATAACACCCGCTCATGTCACAACTTTGAAACCAAAAATAATTTGTCTCATACACTCACACTTGATAGATTGGGGGAAAGAGAATCTACCATGGTTGGATTGATTTGAAAATGATAACGCTATAGCTGAACTCAGGGGTTCTAGAGCTGGATTTCCCTCTGATGATCCACAAAATCCAAAAATTAATAAAATCAATATTGGAGATGTTGAACACATACACCCAGCTGAGTCCTTATATCCTATTGGAAACACATCTTTATCCAACTCTTTAAACAAAGACCGATGAACTACCTACACAAATATTATACCTAAAGGCTGGGTTAGTTTAGGTTTTACTTTTCGCATTGCATATCATTTTATTCACAACACTGCATTGCATACAGTTTCTTTCCAAGCACCATCATATTTCGAAGTCACATTCACAAAATTTCTACATTACCATATAGCAACATCAATAAAACAAGGCAACTGTTCAAGTTTATCATTCATTTGCATTCAAGAGAATCAAGGGTCATCTCCTTTCTTAGATATTCGGACATGAAGTCTATGAGGTCCTAAGGTTATTCATTTTCAACATTACCCAGTGACGACGCTTTACTTATGGTTGGGTAGCAATTTCACTATTTGAGACTTGTTAACCCAAAATTGATGTAGAATTGGTAGGGGTATGGTGGTATAAGACAATGCCCGAACAGGTATAGATGACTTTGTAAGGTATAAGGGAAATACAAGGTAGGAAAATGATAGATCCCCTTAAGCCTACAAACACTCCAAATGGTTCAAATGGGCCAATTATGAAACAAAACCTTCCCAAATGCAAATGATGGTTTAGGTGGTGTAATTAGGTCTACTATGAAAGGTTCAAACTATATTTGGCCTTCTATTCAATACCCAAATGCTCAAACCCCAATTTCCTCCTACTAGCACTAGAGCCCCTATTAGCCCTATAGCGAAAGAAATTTAATGATAACTCTACAAACTTCCAAGACACCAGACAAAAAAAATGGACTTTTGGATACCCTTTTGGATTTTCTATAACATAGTCAAAGCATTTAGCAAGTTGTTTTGGAAAGTATCTGCTATTTTTTGACTATCCTTTGTTTTCAAGCAACTAGAATGGTGGATTAACAAAGCAACTACAAGAAATATTACTGCCTGGATACTTCTAACCCAAAAAAAGTCTTAGCACATGATAAATGATGAAGGAATCTACAATCAATTTCAAGGTATGAGGTTTCCAACCCCAAAAGCCCTAAATTCTTCACTCAAACCCCTAAAAATAAGGGTTTCTCCAATCTCACAATTCCACACACTTATGGAATCAATTGGTTGTTGTGTCACCTTTAGATATCCAACATACCACTATACAAATCATAAAATATACCCCTCCAATGGGTAGATCTCTCCAACCCTCACCCTACCTAGCCTCTTCACTAGGCTTTCCAAGTAAACAATGGTGATCACCTCTCTTAAACCCTGTTATCTACACATTTAGTTGTTAGGGAATATGGTACATGTCATTCCATGAGAAACAACAGATTAACATTCATGGAATGACCCAATGATTAACAAAACCTCAAAACTGTTAAGGAAAATGACACAAAACTTGTTACAGTCAGCCCAAAAGTAAAGTTGCTAATAAAACAGTAAAATCAAATCATGCATAGGAGTGTTTGATGATAATACAAATCCCTTAAAGTGCTATGACATCAGTTAGATTCAAAGGAGCCTTCACTCAAGCATAAAAATCAGAAAAAATGCTTCCAAACTGAGTTTTTATTGGTATTCCAAAACAGTCCGTACACTCCAGGCATTCATCTCCTCCATACAATGCATACCAAGTGCAATATATAACTCCTCCAAGGTTTTTTCAACCAATTTTGGTTGGTTACAATGCTTATTTAACACAAAAACAATTAAAACTTGCTTTTCCCTCCTAATTCTTCCTAACCGTTGGAATTCAAATGTTTGAATTTGGCAACTAAAATTGCATTACCATCTTGAAATAAATATTGGAATTTATGGATTTTCATCCATATTGTCTATCTAGATGAATCTAAACCCTCCTAGATCCCCTTTTGAGTGTTTTTACCCAATATCCAACATTTTACAACATTTTACAACTTTCAAGATAGATTGACAACTTTTTACATTTTTGTGCCTCAAAGGCCATTATTGGTTTTAGGATCTCATAATTTATTTTATTGAATTTGTTTGATATTGGACACTCCTCCTTGGTCTCAAAGGTCTTCAAATTTGAATTTGTTTTCCTTGGTGCACCTGCACCATACTCCCCATGAATGAAAGTCTTCTTGTCCCAAGAAGTCATCCATGCCCTTCCTTCATGATTGCTTGTTGGCATCTGACATTTAGGAACTAAGTAGTCCCCTAAAGTGACTTTATTCTTCCTTGAATAACCTGCATTCACACACCAATGATCAGAAAGAAAAATTGTTTGATTTGGCTGTCCTAAACCAAAGTTGCTGTCATGTCTGCCCCCTTTCCTTTGTCTTGAGGCATCTGCAACCTACCCAACCTGCTATCCTTTACTTGTCCAATGATAAGACACTTGACTGTACCAACTTGTACATGATCAAGATTCCAAAGTCCTTTATGAAATGGACAGTCATAGTGCTGCAAATCTACACTTTTCTTACCCTGCTCTTTGAGTGAAAACTCATTGCCAAAACACATTACAGTGTTGTCTCTTGCCTCCCCCATTAATGGGCTCAATTTATACTTCCTTCGACCCTTATGAACCACATAGGTGTTTTGATACCCATCATGTATAGTCCTTCTAGAGTATTGTCAAGGTCTGCCCAAAATCAAATGACCACAACTCATATCCATTACATCACACAAAATACTATCCACATATGGCCCAATGGAGAAATGAATAACAACCTGATCTTTTACCAACATATTCTGACCTTCACTGACCCATGTAGCAAAATATGGATTAGGGTGTGCAAGGGTTTGTAAATTTAACTTTTTGACTACTTCACAAGCAACCAAATTGTGACAAGCCCCTGAATCAACAATCAAATTGCATACCTTGCCATGGATCTTACAATTTGTCCTGAAGATCCTTTCTTGCTGTGATGGTTGTACTTTCCCCATGAGTAACAACTCTCCTTCCTCTGGTGGCATCATGATTTCTTCTTCTTGTTATTCCTTTTTGTCTTCTTGTGTCAAATTAACCCTCCTTTTCTTCTTATCCTCGTTCCATTTAGGACACTTGAATGATGGGTGCCCTGGTTCATTACAATTATAACACCTAAATGAGCCTCTTCCTTGACCAAATCCTCTTCCTCCTCTCTAGTTGTATCCACCTCTTGATTCTGAAAATTACTCCTCGCCCTTATCCTCATTGCTTGGTCCTTGACCTCTTCCACCTCTCCCTCTATTCGAGTTACCTCCTCTTCCTAACCTTTCTTGTCTCCTCTTCACCTTTTCTTCTGCTCTAATAGCCAATTGAAAACATTCACCAATGGTCCTTGGCACTTGTAGACCAATCTCGTATTACAAATGATACTTCAAGCCATTGACATATCTGGCTACCTTCTCATATTCTTCCTCATATCCTCCTCTAATACTCAATTTATGAAATTGTTCAGTATAGGACATTACATCCATGTTTTTTTGTTTCAAGTTTTGTCTCATCCTCTTCACATGTATGCTATAATTTGAAGGCAAGAATTGTTCTTTGATCAAATTCTTCATCCTTTCCCATTGTGTGATTCTTGCTAAACCCCTAGACATTCTATCATTTTGTAAACTTGTCCACCAAGTCAAAGCAGTACTTCTAAGTTTTGTTTTTGCAAACCTTACCCTCTTATCATCCTCCATCTCTTCATACTCAAAGTAATTCTCCAAGGCATCAAGCCAACCCAACACTTCCTCACTATCCATCTTTCCCTGATAGACAGGTACATCCACATGTCCTTTACCTCCATTTTTTTGTACTGCCTTCAAAATTCTAAGCAACCTCCTCTCCTCAAATTCCACTTCACCTTCAACTCTCCTACACTCTAGTCTCTCTGGTTTCTCTTCTCCATCATCTTCATTTTGTTCTTCCCAATTAGATTCTTCCCTCCTATGGTTCATTATTTCTTTCTCATATTATTCTATCTTTGCTTGCATACTCTCTTTCTCTCTTCTCCATGCTCTTCCCTCCCTTGCCTTGCTCTATTCTCTTTCTCTTCTTTCCCTCTCTAAGGTTTCTTTCAACTCTTCAATTTCCTTTTCCATCACTCCTTCCAACTTCCTACCCAGACCTTTTCTTGCTCTGATACCACTTTGATGCAGAATTGGTAGGGGTATGGTGGTATAAGACAATGCCCAAACAAGTATAGATGACTTTGTAAGGTATAAGGGAAATACAAGGTAGGAAAATGATAGATCCCCTTAAGCCTACAAACACTCCAAATGGTTCGAATGGGCCAATTATGAAACAAGACCTTCCCAAATGAAAATGATGGTTTAGAAGGTGTAATTAGGTCTACTATGAAAGGTTCAATCTAGATTTGGCCTTCTGTTCAATACCCAAATGCTCAAATCCCAATTTCCTCCTACTAGCCCTAGAGCCCCTATTAGCCCTATAACGAGAGAAATTTAATGATAACTCTACAAACTTCCAAGACACCAGACAAAAAAAATGGACTTTTGGATACCCTTTTGGCTTTTATATAACATACTCAGAGTATTTAGCAAGTTGTTTTGGAAAGTATCTGCTGTTTTTAGACTGTCCTTTGTTTTCAAGCAACTAGAATGGTGGATTAACAAAGCAACTACAAGAAATATTACTCCCTGATAATTCTAACCTCAAAATAGTCTTAACATAAATGATGAAGGAATCTACAATCAATTTCAAGGTATGAGGTTTTCAACCCCAAAAGCCCTAAATTCTTCACTCAAACCCCTAAAAACAAGGGTTTCTCCAATCTCACACTTCCACACACTTATGGAATCAATTGGTTGTTGTCTCACCTTTAGATAGACAACATAAAACTATACAAATCATAAAATATACCCCTCTAATGGGTAGATCTCTCCAACCCTCACCCTACCTAGCCTCTTCACTAGGCTTTCCAAGCAAACAATGGTGATCACCTCTCTAAAACCCTGTTATCTGCACATTTAGTTGTTAGGGAATATGGTACATTTCATTCCATGAGAAACAATAGATTAACATTCATGGAATGACCCAATGATTAACAAAACCTCAAAATTGTTAAGGAAAATGACACAAAACTTGTTACAGTCAACCCAAAAGTAAAGTTGCTGATAAAATAGTAAAATCAAATCATGCACATGAGTGTTTTATGATACACAAAGACCTTAAAGTGATATGAAATCAGTTAGATTCAAAGGAGCCTTCACTCAAGCATAAAAATTAGAAAAAATGCTTCCAAACTGAGTTTTTATTGGTTTTCCAAAACAATCTGTACACTCCAGGCATTCATCTCCTTCGTACAATGCATACCAAGTGCAATATATAACTCCTCCAAGGTTTGTTCAATCGGTTTTGGTTGGTTAAAATGCTTATTTAACACTAAAACAATTAAAACTTGCTTTTCCCTCCTAATTCTTCCTAACCGCCGAAATTCAAATGTTTGAATTTGGCAACATATTAAAATTGCATTACCATCTTGAAATAAATATTGGAATTTATGGATTTTCATCCCTATTGCCTATCTAGATGCATCTAAACCCTCCTAGATCCATTTTTGAGTGTTTTTACCCAATATCCAACATTTTACAACATTTTATAACTTTCAGGATAGATTGACAACTTTTTACATTTTTGTGCCTCAAAGGCCATTATTGGTTTTAGGATCTCATAATTGATTTTATTGAATTTGTTTGATGTTGGACACTCCTCCTTGGTCTCAAAGGTTTTCAAATTTGAATTTGTTTGCCTTGGTGCACCTGCACCAAAAATCTATCAATTGCTATATCTCAAACACAATAAATCTCTAATTTACTCGAGACACCTAGTTGATCATATGACTAGTAAAAAATCTAAAATTCTACATTTCTAATGAGATCAACGTCTAGTTGACTTCATCATCCTCTTCAAGTGCATCAATAAAAACAGGCATAACACTCACTCATGTCACAACTTTGAAACCAAAAACAATTTGTCTCATACACTCACACTTGATAGATTGGGGGCAGGAGAATCTACCATGGTTGGATTGCTTTGAAAATGATAATGCTATAGCTGAACTTAGGGGTTCTAGAGCTGGATTTCCCTTTGATGATCCACAAAATCCAAAAACTAATAAAATCAATATTGGAGATGTTGAACACGTACACCCAGCTGAGTCCTTATATCCTATTGGAAAGCACATCTTTATCCAACTCTTTAAACAAAGACTGATGGACTACCTACACGAATATTATACCTAAAGGCTATGTTAGTTTAGGTTTTACTTTCCGCATTGCATATCATTTTATTCACAGCACTGCATTGCATACAGTTTCTTTCCAAGCACCATTTTACTTTTCGTTTTCTTTGAAACAATGTCGTTCCGACTTTGTCTCAAAGAGAGGCAAATGTAGACACCTAAAAATGTCTCATTGATCATGTACTAATTATTCCTCTAATTGATTAAATAAATATTTAATTATTTAATTAAGTTAATGAATCATATTCTTCTAAATTCATATTTCCTCACCATCTAATTAATTATTCTAACATTATTCTATTTCATCAATCTATTCTCTCATATTCTATCTCAATATCATCTTCACATCACCTATCTCTATCTCTAATCAACTAACCATTCTTCTATCTTTCATCTCACATTCTTCTTTTTTTGAGAGATCATTCATGTCTTTAATGCACAAACAATCTCTCGAGGGGGCATTACACCCTAAGTATCACTGGGGCATACTGGGGCAAATTTTTTTTTAATTTTCTTTGAAACAATGTCGTTCCGACATTTTCTCAAAGAGGGGCAAATGTAGACACCTAAAAATGTCTCATTGATCATGTACTAATTATTCCTCTAATTGATTAAATAATTATTTAATTATTTAATTAAGTTAATTAATCTTATTCTTCTAATTTCGTATTTCCTCATAATCTTATTAATTATTCTATTTCCTATTCTATCATCATTTAATCATTTTAATCATTTTCTAAATATTAATTAAATATTTATTATTTAATTAATTCTGATTAATTCCCCAATTTAAATAATCTTTATTATTTAAATAAATTAATTCTCAATTTCTATCTCTAATCATCTAATCATTCAACCCTTTTCTAAATCTTAATTAAATATTTATTATTTAATTAATTATGATTTAATCCTTTAAACTAAATAATCTTTATTATTTAATTAAAGTCCATTCCTAAATAATTAAATAGATTCTTTAAATTATTTAATTCTTCCATGTCCAAATCCCCAAATTCTAATTTCATTTAATTTCATATTCTTCTAATTTCTTCCAAATTCAATTACATGTGCATGATTTCAAAAACCAAATTGAAAATCAAAGTCAAGTTCTAAATATATTCAAATGCTAAATTGAATTAAAATAAATTCAATTATTTGAATAAATTTCATGCAAAGATTAAATTGGAAATCTAACTCTGAATGCAAGCACATGCTAAATTAATTAATTAAATAATTATCTCTCCAATCTCTATTTCCATCTTTTAGTTAGCTTTTTCTAAATAAAGCTTTCTATGTCATCCTCTTTATTTCCTCCAATCATACTTTTTCTTCTCTCAGTCAGCTTTTTCTCAATAAATTGACTCCATTGATCTATTCAGTCTATTGAGTTTCCCTCCTACAATCAGCATGTGAGCTCACCTGAGTTCCACCTCTTGATCAATCTGTTCCACCTTTCAATCAATCTCATCCAAAAATCTATAAATTGAGCATTCAATCTCCTCCTCAATCCTAGACGATTCCTCTGAATCACAAACTTCGAATCTTTGTGTCACTTGCAGGTTACCAACACAATATCTGAGAGCCATCATACCACAGAGAAGAGAAGAGCAATGGAAGCTATATGCAATCTTGGAATAGGGAGTTTGATTTGAACTATTTTAATTCCTATTTGTTTGCTATTGCATTATTTCATTGTTAGTTTGTTAAGATTCTTTGATTAGGCAGGGATTCATGATTTCCCTTTGATTTCTAATTGAATACTTGTTATAAAGATGAATTTTACTTGCGCACACAGATGACTACATTTATCCTCATCTATTTCTAGAGTATATCTTACAACTTACAACCGAGCTGAGATGTGCAGATCGTATGTTGGTGGGAGGTATACTACAACCTGCTAAAGATTTGGGTTAATCCCATGTGGCAAAAATGGTTTTATATGTTGATTCAGATTTATAATTGATTAGTAATTTATCTATACGTTTCCTGGAATTATGTTCAGTCACATCTGATTTAGAATGAAGTTACTGAGAATCAATTTGCATATTATTTGCCTATAAATATCATTAATAAAGAATGATAAACACCGACACACTGTGCTACCCCAACGGATTGGCCCGAGGACGTACCGGTCTGCCAACGATGGGGAGGGGCACTCTACTCACTGGTTGTTCATTGCTGGGAAGAACCAATAGCATCTCCCTCCATACTGCGTCGACCCAATCCGTTCACAGCAAGCCCATATGAGAAATCAGCATCGTCATGCAATTACATTAATATCACGGCTAAGTAACAACGTTACCTGTCTACTACTTCCACTTGGTTTCCAGCCTTTCTGTCGCCTCCTCTTCCACCGTACTCCCATTGGTGGCATGTTTAATACCTTCCAGAACATATGCAACCCCTTTTGAAGGCGTGGTGACCTTTCAGCGATAATTTTTGGCAATGGTTACAACCTTTCATTACCAAAGTTAGTTAAGGTGTAAACAATTAAATGAATTATATAATTTTATTAATTTGAAATGTGGTATGAATATACATATATGAGTATTTCTCATATGGTTTCTGTCTCTCATGATCTCGCTGTCTTCACGGGATATGACATAGCTACACTCCACAACATACAAAATGACAAGAGATTCCATAAAATTATTGGTATGTAGACCCTTATAAATAGAGAAAATAAACTAAATATCTCCAGAATTATCACGACCAACCCCACCAATATCAGCATGGTCAGGACTCCCTGAGTTGAACCATATTTGTTGTTATAGAAGGTGAAATTTGGCAGAGGATCAGGATATCTGAGCCAAATATAGGAACCAACAATGAGACAGTCTGGCAAAGTTGATTTAGATGACTCAGTGGATAATTGTGCATGAAATTAGGGATTGAGATGTCAGAATCATCTGTAATTGTTTAGTGTATACATGAAATAGAAAATGCAAGTATGCCAACTTTAACATCAAATGACACACCCCATAATGATTAGCTTAGCAAAGCAAAAAAAAAAATGGGAGAAGAGAATGAAAAATGTGGTATAAGAAGAAATGAAATTATTGCCCATACAAAATATTCACTTAAACATCAGTACACCACATAAAAACTATTTGGGAAAAGGTTGTTTTACAACTTACACTATTAATTTGGAATATTTAACAAATATCAACTTGTTGAAATTCCTTACAAAGATAAATGTCTCAACATAGTGTGTCCATCAAAGTGCATACAGTCTAAGACTCTAAAGTCATAGCTACAATCAATACCATATACAAGAAAAGGGTGAGACTTGGTAAGGCTAGTGTCTAGTCATCTTGAATCTTCAGAACAACAAGATTTGTGAGACGAAACTATCCCTTTATGGATTAAATGTTCTAAACAATTTATATGAAAATCCTTTAGATATACATTGTGAATGTTTTCACTCACTGTATCTCAAAATAATTTATAAAATTTATAGGGAAATCCATCCAAACCACGAGCCTTGCCATTACACATTGAAAACTATTCTTTGGTGAGAAGCTAATCACAAAGGATACACTAAGAATTGGAATCTGACAAGGGACCACATTTAGATGTTGTTGTAAAGTAGCATATTGAGCCAAAGTATATTCTTGAGTAGAAAAAACTTTCTCATTGTGCTAGAACAAAAGCTTGTAAAATGTTGGGAAGATTATGAAATATTTGTTGCCCTCCCTTGATTTTCTTAATGGTTTGAGATGTATTGTGAGCGCATAAAGCCTAACAAAATTATTTTGAGATCTTGCCTTATATTTTGAGCCAATGAAACCAAGCTTTATTTTGGGCTCTATACATAGTATGAGCATCTAAAACCTACTTCTAGTGGTGGAGATGAGCCGCACCAGGGTTGAGTGGAAAAATCAAAAGGATATTTTGTCAAAGTGGAAGTGGATTAGCAAAATTTTGTGGTGGCCTTTTATGACCGATGATGAAAATAGGCTGATTGATACCCATAAATATGTAGGATAAGTGTGGGCGATAGCATCATTCCCCAAGCTATCCATCTAGTCTTGTGCATGTCACATGGTTGTAAATTTCAAACATGTTGAATATGAGTTGATGTTTCCTTGAGCAAAGAAGTCTCTAGAAAAATCAGTCTTTATAACTTGGGTTTGGTAAATTTATACTCAAATAAAATTGTATTAGAAAGTGGTCTAAATGGATAATGTTTGATAAAGGCTCCATTCACAAAGTGTAAAAACTGGGAAACAAAAAAAAGATTGAGTTAAAAGCATGGATCAATTCAAATGTAAGTGTATCACATCATATGATATTATCCAAGATTGGATAAAAAATTCCTAATTTATTGTCAATAAAGAACTAAACCTTTCTTTTTGCTAGTTGTCCATTACATAGGCAAGGCTTCACATTTACCATCAGCCATTTCAATCATATTAAAATTCCCACACATAACCAAGGAGAGGCATTAAACTAGTAATCCATATTTTAAGGGTATATCTATCAACAACATCATTCAAAGAGTAAATATTAATAATTCTAGAAAGGAATAGTTATTAATTTTGAAAAATGCTCACAATGCTTAGTTGGTAGGGTCACTTTATTGGTCAACTAAGTGTTGATGCTACATAGGAGAGAGAAATATGACAACACTACCTTGACTTGTTCATGGTTACTACACAAAACATAACTAAAAGGCCAAATGACATGATGAGCTACATAAAGTAAAAATAAAAAATCTCAACCCCTCACAAATGAAGGATGTCCAAACCTAAAAAATGTAGTCAAGCATTTCAAATGGAATACTTTTGAGGGAGGTTTTTTATTTCTTAGTTATTACAATAAATACAATTAATGAATGTCGAGTCATCTTGTCATTATCCAACTAATTAAGAGTGACATAATAATTCTATAAAAATGGTCCTTTTGAATCAGAACATCCTTTCAAAATTTAAGATGGATAGGTCATTGTTCCTCTGATACATATTCTCCCTCTTCCAAATGCCCCAACAAGCTAGTTAGAGGAGGGTAAGCATGTTTGGAAATGTTGGCTAGTGGCTAAGACAATTGTGATGCTACTAGTGGAGCTCTCTATATTTTTTCCCACCAAAAGTCTTCTTAGATCTAGAGGTTTTGAAATGCTTTTTAAAGATTGATCCCCAAAGCTTGAAGAAGGCTTAGGGTAAGGACATTATTACCAGAGTTTTTGGCTTTGTGACTAACAATTGTAAGCCAACCTTCCTCTTTTTTTGCAAGAGGCAGTGAGCTAAAGGCTAGTTGTGTTGAAGGTATAGAGTAGAGAGAACCCAAAGGGAAACCTCAAATCTTATGTTAAAAATTGACAAAGATAACAAGTATTTGAAAAATTCAACTAAAGAATACATTCAATGTATCTCATTTTTCTATTCTTGATATCCACAATCTTCTTCAAATTTTTGAAAAGATACACCTCAACATAAACCCACTGTTGATGATGAATTGGATAGATCCATTCATGTCCAACATAAACCATAGATCTTAGAATCTATTTGGCTAAAAAAATCAGCATGACAAGGGCAACCCAAGGAACTCAACCTAGACAAGCACCCAAAGAGTCTTTTCCTTAGAAACAATGAAGTCTTGAGTCAAGGGTTTGGAGATCAAAAAAGAATAATAGATAAGACGATCCACCATTAAGAATAGCCTCAACATAATTGTCTTAAATAAAACAAAAAGAAGAAGAAGCCTTTAACAAGGTTTTACATGACTTCTAGGTGAATCCCATGTGGGATCCAAGCCTTGTTGATCTAGTGTGTGTGCATTCTTTTTTTTGGGATCCTTCCTACAAAATATTATATCAAGGTAAACAATTTCTAACCATCAAATATATTATCAAAATAAAAAACGAGAAGAACAATAGTTGGGGGTGGTTTAGGGGATGCACCCCATGAAACACATTGGGGACAAACTTCATAAGTTTCTTAATCACGGTGTCATTGTTGATTGTTGTCAAACCTTTAGCTCCAAAAACAACTATGAACTTATAAAAGGACAAAATTTTTTTATAACGGACAATAAATATTTGTGAGTATGACAACTTAAAAAACAACACTATAAATATAATAAACTAAAGGCTCTTGTTTCAAAATAAATATAACATAAACATGAACAAACCAAAAAAACCCTAATAAAACCCAACACACACACACAAAAATAGCTCAAACCTTTATTAATATTCACTAGCTTCCAAAATATTTGTTTTAAAAGACTTTTGGAAATAAAAACTCCTATAATGAGGTACACTAAAACTCTTAGGACATGAATTGTTGTCTAGTATACATGCCTCACATTATTATTTTTTGAAATATATCGTGATCAACATCTAGGAATGTCAATTTTAAATGCTAGAAGGGGAACATCATAGAATAGATATATGTAGAATTAGTCTTTATAATTTTTGGTAGTTTATCTAATTTTTAAAAAAATGATCTTAAAAAAAATTAATTATATCTAATTTAGCTATTTCCGGATTCGATTGTGTATAAATTTTTGCATCTTTTCTCATCCGGATGATGGATCATAGAGTGTGTGTTGGAACCCCAAATTCTGGCAAATTTAGGGTCCCATGAGTAGAATGATTCTGTGAACACTTCTAAAATACATCCACAAATCCTGATTGAATAAATTTGCAGTCCATCAAGCACCTCAAATATTATGGTCTATATGCCTTCTGCACCTTTGATTCAGTTCCTATGAAATTTGCTGAGTAGCTCATAAACTTATTTATTCAAGAAAGAAATCATATCCTGCAAAGAAAATGAAAGTTGACTTATCCACATAAGTTACCCCGATAAGATCGCCTGAAGAGAAAAGGGGTGCATGTTGATCAGTACAACTTATATCGATGAATCCGATTGTGGTTTCCCAGGGTGAAAATGGTAGGAAAGGGATCGATGAGTTACACTGATGAGGATGGTTCAGCTAGGCTCAAGGAAGGAAATTTGAGTGGATTATGTTACCCCAAGGAACACAAAACAGTGAGCAAGAGAAAAGAGAAGCCCATGGGATTCAAGCATAAGGTGTTATCCCACATTGGTTGTGGGGAGAGAATATTTTGCATTTAAGTGCAAAGCCACACACAATGATAGTGTCGAAAGATAAATAGATTTTGGCATGAAGGAAGCTTGGCGATCCAATGGACCCCATGTGCATGCACACATCCCAAGGAAACTAAAGTCTTACAGACTGGCAAGGATGAGAGATAAAGGTCAAGTGAGTTGGGCAAATTAGACGGTGATCGCGGATAATCCAACAACAGTCGCTATGGTGGAAGAAGAAACAAATCGCCAGATACTGTCACAAATTGGCAACAAGGGGGGGCCCAGGTCCAGTGGCAGATCTAGGTGGTGAATAGGTGGATCTGTGAGTCAAGCACAAGGTGACATGTGGCAGGGCATTAAAGAAACATGAGAGATTTCCATCGATAACTTGTTATCGATCGAACATAAGAGATCGAAGGAAGGTTTTCTTCTTTCATCGAAAGGGGGAATTTCATCGATACTGGTACAAGGGCCAGATAGTGAAACTATTTTGATGGAATTCTAACAACAATAAAACAATGGAGAGACATGGCGAGGAAAATATTTCATCAAAAGCAAGATTTCGATGAAATATTACATCGACACGGACACTTGAAGTAAAGCTTCGACAAAGATGAAGATATTGATGAGACCAAGAGATACACCAGCGATGATGTTAGTTTCACCGAAGTAAAGAATGACTAATGTTGGAATATGTTTCGGGGAAACATAAATTGAGTCATTTTGATACCCAAAGAGATGACCTGACAAGGGAAGCAAGGTGTAGACCATGAAGAAAGACTTATCGGGGTAATGTGCATCATCGGAGAAACATTTTCAGAGTTGTGCTGATGCCCAATGGGCAAAATGCCACAGAGGGATAGAAGGTGGATGTATCAAAATAACTTGTTCTAATGGACATAAAGGAAAAAGTAAAACCCAAGTGAGGGAGGATTCATCAAGATGACTTGGTCCATTGAAAGAGAGATGAATATGTTGTGTCGATGCTTGATGGAATGATTGGGGAGACCTACGCCGATAAAGTAAAAAGGACTTCGGATTGAAATATTCAAAGAGACGAAACCCGAAGGCGCTGCACTAATGATAAACATGTTGGGATTAATTAAATGCTTCCAGTGGTTAATAAAATATAATCAAATGTCCCAAAGGATGTACCTCTTCGAGAAGGCATCTTTTGGTCTCATATATATATAAGAACTTTTGTAAGAAGAGGAGATTAGAATAATATTTTTAGAATAATAAATTTTGAGACATTTTGTACTTTTAGAAACTTGTATCAATATAATCAGTTGCATTTCTTTCTATAGTGTTATAGATTAATGCTTTCCTATAGGCAGTTCTTTTGTGGTATTATCTCAGAGAGATAAGGTTACTTTAAAATCTTCATAGTGAACTCTATTTCCTTGTTGTTATCAGTTTGAATAAAGAAGTGTCTATGAAATATAATTGTTCCTTGCATTTCTTTCTTGAATGGTCTCCTAGGATAGGGGTTAAACTCATTTAGGAAAACTATTGCAAAAGTTGATTAAAATAGATCTATTGGAGGAAGGATAATTGCCAGATTCATCCGGAGGGTGGGTTTAAACATTGTCCCATAAGAGTTACACATTAAGTCCTGGTGGAAATTCAGACTCTGCAGCCCAACAAGAGGTAAGATACTAATCATTTGAGAGCGACAACCTTTTCAGATCAGTTACACTTTTACTTTCAAGCATAGAATAGTTTCCATTAGGATATTAGGTAGGAATAGGAGTAACATAGACATTTAGATTTATAGAATAGATAACAAAGACCGAATAGCTTCCATTAAACGACAATCTTGAACTCATCTGCTATATCTCTATCCTAGAACCCAATGCCATTATGAGGTAGGAGTTAAGCCTGAGTAAAATCACACAATCTACTATAAATAACACTAAGTGAACAACTAGTGAATAGGTACACCCACCTAGGTTTTGCAGAGCCTAAAGTGAGAGAATTAATAACTCTATAGTTGACCAAGTCATTTGGGGAATTTAAAGATAGAATTTGGCTTATTCTTAGAATCCTCCAATCTGCTGGTTTGAGATCCAACAGATTGGCGACTCTGCTAGGGAGAGTATTCATTTAAACAGACTCTACTGTGGGAAAGAACGCATATAAAAAGTAACAAATTTCCTCTCTAGAGAGAGGTGGTGACTCTGAAGTAAAGAGAAGTTTTATATACGGGAGGAGGTCAATAACACAAGGCCATCCAATACTACAATTGAACTTTGATCAGAAAAGAAACTCAGAAGAAACAAAAAGAAATTTTGTCCTCTATGAAGGAGGTGGTGACTCTGTGTATAACTAATGAAGAAAATATCAGTGGTTGATACAATATCGATCCAAAATGTATCAGTATCCATATCCTTATGAAGCTCCGTGTTCAAGGATACAACATACATATACAAAATGACAACTTTATGAAGCATACAAGCCGTTGGATTTCAGTAGCATCCCTATGTATCCATATCCATTCCCCTACGAGCTTAAAAGTCATATGCCGAGGTTTAATGGAGTGGAGGGTGAATCACCAATTGAGCATTTGAAATAATATTACTGGTTTATTGAAAAATTTCAAATTTGTGCGGAGGAATTGATCATGAAATTGTTTGTGATGACATTGGAAGATGTTGCAGAATGGATTTTTAGGTTGTTGTCCCCATAAAGCATCTCATTGTGGGAGGAAATTGAATGGTGATTTGTAGAGGAGTTCTATGGTGTCATTGAAAAAAATGTATCTTTCATCAATCCACCAGTCTTTCTCCACAATGTTTTACATTCCATAATCAGATTCAAACAGATCATTATATTGATCCTTTCACATGTATTAATGCATTCTTCAACATAAGGAGAAAGGAAGGAGAATCTATAAAAGGAGTAATTGGTAGAACGATAACAACTTATTTGCAAATACGTGATGATATAAGGCCTAATATATCTATGCTCATGGAATTACTCATGAGGGAATGTGGACCTGATAATTTGGAATTAGTGTGTTCGGTTGCTATGGAGATGAACAAGACACTACATGATATATGTGAGAAGAGTAACATCAACATGAGAGATGCAAATGAAGACAAATATATAGGAGAATCAGTTATCCATTTGGAAGGCCCATCTGATGAAGAAGCAATTGATGATGTTTGTGAGTACGAGTTAGAACCTGAAGAAATTATTGTTAATAATGATGATGAGGAATGGTCTCCATGTGAAGAAGCATACTTGTTTGACAATGAAAAAATGGCTAATTCATCCATACATGAGAACTACAATAATTTAATTGGTGAAGAAGAAGAATATTAACTTAGTAGTGAACAAGTTTCAGATTTGTTGGATATAGAGTATCAGAAATATAAGAGAAATTTAAAACCTCTATGTACTGCATAGATAAAATTTGATACTGAAGATATGCAACATAGAAATTCACTGAAGACAGAAAAGGTGAATATGTTTAAAGAGGAGGTTGTATTTATTAAAAATGTGCATTGTGATGAACACATAGAAGAAAATACATATGAAAATGGCCTCCAATTTTTTTCAAATCCATTATATGATGAAGTATTAGAGGAACCTCAATTATTTTGCTAGGGAATATACACATATGGTATGTTGAATTTTCTAGTTGAATGTTTGAAGAGGAAAAAGTAAGTTTAGATGGAATGAGTAGTATAGTGATGAATGTTGGTTCAGTGGGAAAATATGAGGTGTATAGTTCTATGGAGGAATGTGAAACAATATCCAAAGAAAAAAATAATTACTTCTTGAGTTCCAATGTTGGCATTGCTAAGGATGAAATAAAAGTTGAACAACAAATTTTTTTGATTAAAGTAGAGCACCCCTATAATATAGGGATGGACAATAGGGCATTTGCGGACATGAAGATATTTCAAAAGGAAAATGGGAAAAATAATAAGTTTTTAACTTTTTATGAGGAAATACCCAAAGAAGAGAGTAATAATATTTTGAACACTAATCTTGATATTTCGCCTAAGCATGAAGTAGAAGCCGAAAACAAGTGTCAAGTGGGTAATGTGTAGCATGCTCAAAAAAGAGGAACGTGAAATAAGACATATGTAAACTAGGGACAATTTCAACTTGTGGATATAATAATTTATGAAATTCCAAAGTCCTTAAAAGTAAAGGGAAAAGGAGAAAGTAATTACCTGAGTAATTACTCAAAAGACCATTGTCCAGGTTATAGGACAAATTATAATAATAGAAGTCACTATAACATATATGACAAACATGGAAAGATGACAATTGATGTGCCTCATGATGAAATCGGATTGGTCAATAATGTGTGCCAAATTGGAATGTTGTTGCAAAATGAGAACCAAGTGTTTGATCCAGGAAAAATGAGTGTTCATGTTTTTGGGACCTAGGGGCCACCAGATGCAGTTTTAACATAATCTACAGAAGGGAGGTGATTGGCAATGGTCTACTCTACTAGAGAAAACTGGATTCTTGCTATGCCTACAAGGGGCATACATCCCCAAATAGAGCCATTGTTGGGGCTTTAAATTTCAAAATAATTTCAAGCACTCTATTATTAAAAATGGTGGCCACTTCATGGAAACAACACATAATGGATGATTAATGATTTGAACAACTAGAGTAAAGGAGGATATGAATAAATTAATTCCAATGGACCCCATGAAAGACTAGTATTTTTTATCTATAGAAAAGATGATATGAACAAAGAATTAAAATGAATGAAACATGAAAATATAAGAAATACCTATTTCATAAAATCAAGTTTCCAAGCTCCAGTAAAAATATTAGATCTGTACAATGTGTTTTTGGCTGTAGACCATACATAAGACTGTAAGAAGGCTAAAAAGCCTATTATTTCAACCTGCATGAAAGAAGATGTCGACTTGGAATGAAAATGTATGCAAATATCAAATCTGATGAAGATCCAGTTTATAAGTGGATGTTTCCTACCACCACAAAAATTTTCAGATTCGTATATGAAGTTTAAGGCTGCTGACCAAACAAAAACCCAAAAGATAGCTTAAAGCAAGGTTATTGACTAACTAGTTTGCATATTAATTTCAAAGGGTTTTGTTAATTTTAATGTAAAATGGTGACTTTTCACCCCAAAAGGGGTATGGTGCCCATTCAACCACATATATGTGGTTAAAAAATGTAGATATGAGGGGGAGAGAGAGAAAAATATAGGAGAGACTCTGGATAATATTGTACTATTTTGAACCTTTTAATACAATCAGTTGTTTTCCTTTGCATATGCATTGCGAGTTATTTCATTTTCTGTAGGCAGTTGTTTGTGATATTATCTAAAGGAGATAAGGTTATTCGTATTCTTACATTGAAGTTTATGTTTCTATGTTATAAACTTGGATTAATAGGATCTACTTGCGAATTGTAATTGTTCCTTGTTGTTCTTCCTTGGATGGTCCTTTAAGGTTAAGGTCAAATTCATTTAAGCGGTTTATGATATAAACATTTAGCAGATCTCATAAGAAACAATAACTGATTGATTTGCCGAAGGGGGTAGGTTTAAAAGCTGTCTCACAAATCATACATTAAGTCCTAGAGAAATATAAGACTCTATAGCCCAAACAACAGGAAAGACATTGGTCATTCACAAATCACAACCTTTACCATATTAATTACTTTTACATTAAAGCAATAGGACTAGTTGAGTAGGACACATAAAACTAGTTAGCAATAGTATACATACTTATAAATTTCAAGTACAAAGATCGAATAGCTTCCACAACAACAATCTTGAACTCATCTAAAAGCCATCCATCCTAGGAACCTATGCCATTCTGAGATAGGAGGAAGTTAGATTAAGACAAACAATCTTCTATAAAAAGCATTAGTCGTCGAAAGCCACTAGTGAATAGGTATACCCGCCTAGGTCTTGCAAAGCCTGAAGTGAGGGAGTTAGTAACCACATAGGTTCACTCTATAAGTTGGCCAAGTCAATTGGAGGGTTTGATCATAGGAGTTGGCATTTCCTTAGAACCTATCCAATCTGTTGATTTGAGATCCAACAGTGTGATCCAAAATGTTGATGCAAAAATTTATACACAATCGAATCCGGAAACATCTGAATTAGATCTGATGGATTGTGGAAACTTAATGTGTGTTAATTAATTATATTTTATAATAAAAAAGCTTAAATATAACCATCCAACAATCAAATTACAAGCATTGTTGATCATAGAAAATAACTCATACTAATGAGCATTGATCAATAGAATATAAAATATTCTAAATTATTATAATTACAATTATACATATTAATTATTGGAATTCAAGGCACACAAAAATTACACAATCCTAGAATTTATCCCCTTGTGAATTTTGAAAGGGTTTTCCAAATTCTATAATTAGATATTTAAGATATTTCCAAAACAAGTCAAAAAAAATCTTAACGGAATATATTTGAACAATGTTTAATCAGTTGGCCTTCATTTAGAGATAAAATTCCCCTAGCGTTTCTTGATTATGATATTGTAACTTAAATAGTTTGAATCAAACAAATTGAAAAATGGCACATAGCCATTGTGCTAAAATATGTTTTTCTTTGATATCTTTGGCAATCTATACCAAACTTATGCTTAGACTTTAGTAGGTTCCAAACTTTCTTCATATATTCATATAAAAGAAAATGTAATACAAATCAAAGCTAGCTAATGAAAATAATACAACACATTCTCTTTGGAGAGGATATTTATTATCACCATATATATAATTCTTGAGTTGCCTATTGAGCATCTCATCGGATTTGTTGAGTTTAAATATTAAAATTATCGAAGACAACAAAAAATACATTGCAAATTATTGGAAACTTTTTGAGTAAATATACAAAGTTTGTTGGCATTGTGTTGTCATTGATGTCAACCAGTATAGCTTGGGAGATTGATGTGTATTGTTATCGTTGGTGTATACCGGTAATGGTGTCATTGATGTCAACTAGTAGAGCTGGTTAGTGGTATAGCTTGTCACTGGTAAGAAGAGGATGTCAACCAACATTGTGGTCATTGGAGTCACTGGTACACAAGTTTGTGTTGGCTTGTGCTGAAGACATAAGGACTTGAGACCGGTATAGTATAACACCCGGTAAGTGATATGTTGACAGCGCATTGTTGACAACTGACAAGCATATGACCAGTGAGAAAGAAGGGTGAGCTAATGAAGAAGGACAGACAACCGGTATGCAGTTGGATGTGAAACAACATGACTCCCACCAGATAAAGATGCAGTCACCGGATGAAGAGAAGATTGACAAAGAGTGTGCTAAACTGGATCATATGTGCCTGGTTGAAGTTGTGTCTACTCAAACAGGGAAGTCATATTGGTGCAACACCGGAAGAAGACTGGGCATGATGTTATGACAACTGGTTCCCACGAGTCATTGGTCAGTAGGTGACAAGGATCCACTTCCCTCGGTAAGTGGTAATTCTGAGCTTATCTCCCAATATGCATGGAATGCATCATAACCCTCTGAGATAAGACAAAAAAGTAGAAGGTAGGTGATTGAAGGCTCACACCAGATGAACCAATGAAACACAAGGATGTCTCCAGTGTGTGAAACCATAGATGTGCATCTGATCAACTAGAGTTGGCAAGTTGAGCTACCAGGACAAAAAAGGAAGAGAAAAGAAGTGATGGGTTTGTCACTTTGACAAACCGGTTAAGATGATGTTCGGGCTGATGAAGAAGAAGGCAAGGTTGAGCAACTGCAGATAGAGAGTGCAACCAGAATGCAAATGCAGACAGATGAAGACTATTGAAGATTGATGACATGGTGTCATCAAGGTGGTTATTGGTAAGTATGTCAATCGGTAAGCGAGCAAAGTGAAGGCTTGAAGGTTGACCAGTTAGGGTATAATCAACAGGGTTAGTGAACTTGTGGATGAACACCAGTTGTGTGTTGTGGTCAGTGATAGAGTCTAAACCGACATAGTGAATGAGATGAGGTGCATACCGATAGAGATGCCACGTGGAGTCCAGGTGTCAAACAAATGGACCGTGCATTGTCGGTGAGGTAGTTGGTGATTGGTCAACATCAATGTTGATGGCGTAAATAATAGGTTGAGAGTAGAAGGATGCGGCTTGAGATAGATCATAGGACATATATTTGATTCGTTGGCATCATGATCGATGCAGTGTGTCTAGGTGTTGATCGGGGTAGGTGAAGCTAATTGCATGATCGCTTTATCGTGGTTGACAAGTGTAGACTAACAAACAGGCTGTGTATGCTAAATATAGAAAGTGTGTTTTAGAAGCAACAAGATTGGTGGCGATGGGTGATCAGTTATAGGTTGACTATCTCAGAGAAGAGATTCGATTTGATTTGATACGCCACATGATTGATGAAGGAACCCTAGCATGCCAAGTTTGAATGCCCATCTTAGCGAGAAAGCTCACCTATAAACATGTAGACTTGAGATCAGAGTGGATTGATGTTGCCAGATGATTAGGTGTCGAATATTAAAGAGTAGAGAGTGAAAGTATAACAGAGAGCCAACCAGTTAGAGACTTCATCGAAGATCATAGAGACTGAGTGTTGGAGGTGCAATCGGTGAGAGGGTTTAGCAGAGGTTTAACTGGCAAGGTCAGAGTGACCAGTAAGATGCAATTTGTGTTGCAGTCAAGTGAATTGGTGGTGCTAGAACCTGCGAGAAACCAGTAGAAGGTGTTGTACTACAGTGGGAGTGTCGGTGAAGATCTGGCAAGGCAAGATCATAGCAGGGTTTAACCGGTAAGCTGAGAATCGGTAGAGATCAGAGTGGACATAACTGACATAGTGAAGAGTATTGGTATTAGCAAGCACTAGTGAATCAGAGTGAGAAGAAAACCAGCATCAATAGAGTAGAGGAAGTGCCAGAGAAGGTGAGTAGAGAATCGACAAAGAACCGAATAGAGGTGAACCGATGAAGAGATATGTGCGAGAGTTACAAAGATCTTTTGTAATAAGGTTACTACTTTTGTATTGATATATTTCATTGTGATCATTGAGTTGGAGCTTGATGTAGAGTTTGGTGCTCCTTGGGTTGGTTCCCTAAACTTTGTAACAATGTTTATTGTGAGGCTCGATTGTAGCAGTAGACTCCAACAACATTTCTCACAGAGGTTTTTCCCATGTTGGGTTTTCCTCGTATATCTGGTGTTATGTGATTAGTATTTGATGCTCTGCAAAATGGGAGATGTTAGACAAAAACCTGTGGTGGTATAACACATATGGAAAACAACAAGAAACAAATAATTGTTAGTGTTAATCAACCAAAGACTAGTCTAAGAAGGCATACCAAGAGAGACACTTAAAACATAGTAAAACATTTGACAATGAAAGCAAATACAATAATACATCTCAAAATGCCTTCCACCATGTTTGTAGCTCCTCCTCCCTTGTTCCTCTCCTCTCCAAGTTTCAAATTAATGTAGCTCTCAACAAATTTTTGCACTATGGATGCCTCATGGAGGTTCAAGATTGAATAATGATTAATCTAATGCTATGCAAGTGTGAACAAAAGCTAAAATAAGAGATTATCTAATTAGCTAGTGTTGATTTAAACCAAAAGAGTGAATATGATTGATTTATACTAAATGCTCTCTAAAAATGACTATAATCTAAATGCATACAAGTTTTCAAAATCTGGATTATGAAGAAATGAGCTCTATTTATAGGAAAAATGGAGCAATGGATGGTTGAGATTGAGTAATCTCAACAAGGGTCAGGATTGAATGGTTTATGATCTATGTGAGGACTTTCAATCCAATCCTAGGATGACAAATATCAACATGAGATGGGTTGAGAGGAGAGGGAATAAGCATTAAATGCTTGACATGACCTAAGGGTTAACTTGGGAGGTAAGGTTAATGTTGAGTTGAGTGAATAAATTCATTATTCAAAAAATAATGCTTTTATCCAATGGATAAACTCTTGTGCAAGAGTTAGCAATAAATGTTTGAGGAGACACATGGGTTACATGAAGGTTGAGTTAGGGGTCAAAGTCCCTAACCATGGGTGCAAGTGGATTTAGCCATAAATGGTCATGTAAGAGCCATTAGTGGTTTGGAAGACTTTAGAAGTTAAATTGTTGAACACATAAAACATTTAATTCTTTTCAAAGACTTTGGTGTCTTTGAGAAGTGACTCCAAGTTGCTTAGGAATGTGACAATAATTAGGGGATGGATTAGGCTAATTAGAAAGGGGTTAGAAGAATCTAGAAGGAGTTTAAGATTTTAAGTGGGTTTGGTGGATGAGGGAAAATAGGATTTTTATTAAAATAAAATTCATTTATTTCAACAAATAGGTGCAAGTTGCATTTTTAGGAGAATGCAAGTGGGGGGGGGGGGATTTAATGATTTAAATAAATGTTTTATTTAATTTATTTAAAAGAAGGAAGGGGGTTAAATTGAATAAATATGATTTATTCATTTAATTGATTGTGAATTTAGTTTAATGAATTAACTAAAATAAATTGAATAATTTATTTAATTAATAGGAGAATGTTTGAAGATGAATTAAATAAATTTTAATTTAATTAACTGATGGTTAGTGGATTTTTAATCAATTAAATAGCAAATATTCAATTAATTAAACTGGACAGATTTATGTGACTACATTTGCCCCTCTTTGAGACGGTGCAGTTTATCGCGTTGTTTCAAAGAAAGAAAAATAGGTGTGAAGAAATATGCCCTATAAAATGTTAATTTAATGGGTGGTATGCCCCCTCGAGAGATGGGTTGAAAATTTCAAAAAATCGAGCAATCTCTCGAAAAAGAAGGAAAATTAGCGAGGTGGTAGAAGAGAAGAATTTAGCAATACTGGTGAAAAAATAGAAGAAATCAGAGATAAAATGGAGAAATGGGAGGCTCTGGAAGTTCACGAAGACCACGGCGGTGAGTGGGGTAAATTTAGGTTTATGGCGGAGGGGATATATGGGGGGAAGGGGTGAAAATAGGTTCATTTGCATTCGTCTCCATAGTGATTTCAGAGCTCTGAGAGTGACATTTTTGAAAGAGCAAGCAACAGTTAGGATGCAGGTATCGATAGCAGATCATCGGCTAGAGCGAGTTCGTCGATTCCAGTGGCTAGATGACTACGGACTAGCGGTATGTGAATTTGAAATTTTGTTTTTTATGCATTTTTGATATGTTTTTCATTTTTTCCAAGTTGAGTCAAAACAATAGCGCTAAAACTGTGTTTTGACATTTTTTTAAATTTAATTAGCGCTATTGTGCCGCTATAGCACTTCTAGATAGTGGTTTTAGCGCATGTGCATAGTTGTTTTAGCGCTTTTGCAGGTTTAGTGCTATTGAGTCCTTCTTGCAGCACTGCTGCTTTTAAATGGCGCCTTTGCATAGTGTTTGTAGCGCTATTGTGTAGTTGGTTTAGCGCAATTGTCAGCATAATAGCGCTATTGTTTGCAGAGTAGCGCTATTGTTGGGAAAATAGATGCCCCAGTGTTTTGAAAAAGAATCTCCTGATGCCAATGATAGATGGATGGAAAGGGGAGTTGTTTTGAACCATAGCAGCCCTGTTGAGACTTAGGTCATTAGGATAAATGCCTGTTGGAGTCTAGGTGTGCCTAGATTGCTTATTTGTTGAGACCCAAAGATACTGAATCAAAGTATCTGTTGCTAATCTAGGTTTAAACTTAAGAAAGTTTGAAACAAAACAACTGATGATGATGGTTGATGCACGTGTGTAGGAGGAGCTTCGCATCTTACAGATGCGGGAGAGGCATCCAACCACACAGGTGTTGCGATATCGATTGATAGAGGCCTAGGTTGAGTGCATTGCAATGACATGCTTGTATGATGTGATGTATATGCCCATGATTCAGATGAATCACAGTTTGATTACAACATTGGCAGAGCAGTGGCACAATGAGACATTTACATTTCACTTAGCACAGGGGAGATGACTATTACACTGGAGGATGTATGGCGCATCCTACACATTCCTATTCGAGGAGAGCTGGTGACGTATGATTGAGCTTGGGGGACAACATCAGTGCATAGATTTTTTGATGAGGATGTGTTCATTGATGATGGCTCAGTAGCATGGGAGGATATAGCTACCTTGTATGAGCCACTACTGGCTGTGTTATCAGGGATTGTTGGGGGACTACTATGCCTAGATCAACGATCGCATGGACTGGCTGTTGGTTGGGGCCAGGTTATAGAGAAGATGATGACTGAGGAGACCCGTTTTGCATGGGGATCGTGCGTTCTATCGCACTTATATCGGGAGTTGCATGAGGTAGTATACCGAGAGGTGAGCTCACTGGGAGTGGGGATCAATCTTCTTCATATTTGGGCATGGGTGCACCTACCTGTGACTCGACCAGTGAGTCTGAGATTTAGGGCACTAGACCAGCCCTATGTATATATGTATGACAGTATGATGAGTCAGCCCCACCCGGGGAAGTTAAGAGTGGTGGCGGTGGGCGCTCAACGATTTGGATATAGTGATCTGGAGGTCTTACATCGAGTGTGAGTCCTGGGAGGATGATGCAGAGGCCTTGCTATATGTGTTTATGACATGATACCTCATTGGTAGGTAAACCTACAATGTGGAGAGATAGGTACCTGGGAGAGTGATGAGATAGTTTGGACGGAGGTAGGGACTGTTGAGTGGTTCTGGAGAGTATGCACGGGTGGTCTGAGAGAGGTTCCAATGGGGGCCAGTATTACCCTATGATCAGGCTTTGGCAGAGTTTCGGACTCTACAGGCGAGACCATGGTAGATGAGGCCAAGGATGGTAGATGCAGGGGTGTCAAATGAGTAGACTCAGTACATTGCAGCACATCTGATTCCTCAGATATCAGATCCATCAGAGCCTATTCCATCTTTTGAGGAGGAGAGGAGACAGAGACAGAGGAGGAGAGCAGGTTGTGGAGTGGTAGTAGGTGGATGAGGGAGAGGTGATGGAGGTGGTGGCGATGGAGGAGGAGGTGATCGAGGAGGTGGAGGAGGGGGTGGTGGATGGTTACAGCAGAGAGGGAGAGGTGGTTAGCCATTGCAACTATCACAGGGACCTTTGATGTAGGGAGGCGTCAGATTAGGTGGTAGGGATGCAGGGGAGGGAGAGGCACCTATGGATATAGGAGAGAGAGCCATTGGAGAGGCACCTATGGATATGGGGGAGGGAGCTATAGGTGGTGGAGATCTGTAGGATCATATGATATTAGTTTTGCAGAGTCGGTTGGAGGATATAGAGGCGGAGGTGACAACTAAAGATGTGCAGATTTTTGCATGAGAGTTAGAGTTGACTGTAGTGCTATAGGAGAGAGATCAGGCAGTTGATAGGGTGATCCAGCTAAAGGAGAGAGTTTGGGACTTGGAGGGAATACAAGGACATGGGCCGTCGACTGATTCCCTAGCGAGAGAGTTACGGAGAGCAGGTGCAGAGGTTGATTACTGGCGGGGTCTATATGAGCAGGAGGTGCCATCTAGTTGACAGGCACTGAGTTATTCATAGATGTGTCAGGAGAGATTAGAGCGGTCTTAGAGGATGAAAAGCAGTGGTGGTGGTATGGGTCCTCCACGGTGAGGTAGTGTAGGTGGTGCAGGGGGTAGTGGGGGAGCAGGTGGTGATGGTGGTGCAACATCTAGTCAGAGTGGCATTTGAGAGAGCATTTATGTATGTTTTTATATTATCATTTTGGACTATATCTTGGATGGCTCTTGGTAGCCGATATTTTGGAATTCATTGTACTTTGATACATGTATGTTGTTGTGATATGATATGATGTGGTGTATGAGGAGATCCCATATTTTGTGATGATATGCATGTTGATGATATGTATGGATTTATGCAGGGTGATGATCTATGATGTATGCTTAGATGGATACTGGTACTTGCTATATGTATGCATTGATGAGATGATTCCTATATGAATGGTTTATAATGATTTATTTATATGATGTATATATGCATGTTTATGAATGTGAGACTAACATGTGGATGCAAGCTTATATATGCATGATTTGTTTGTGAAATGCTTGATGTATGTAATGCCATGATGACGATGTATGCATAATGAAATGATACTAACGATGATATAGATAGTACGTGTGCTTTATGTCGATGAGATGATGAGATGATGAGATGCAGTGATGTTTGATGCAATGTATGAATGATTTATGTAAATGCATCTAGATGGTTAAAATGAATGCAATATCGATAAACAAATGTAAAGTACAAATGTTTATATGATGATTTCTAAATGAAGGCATATGTAAAAATGTATAAACCAATGTTGAGACAAATGGTTTTGTTTGTTATGATCTAAATGTTTGATAGAATATGATTTGAGTGAAATGTTAATGTAATGATCATGCAACTTAGGGGTAATGAATAACTGCACCTTAATGCATTAAAAGGATAATGAATGCATTCTAATGAATCCTAAATGAAATTTGTTGTAAGATGAAATGGATGAGTATAAGAATATACGAGATGGATAAATGAATGCACTTAACTCGTGGATAGATAAATAAATGCATGCCACTATGGAAATCTAAACAAATGTATGGTAAACAACTTTAAATGATGATAAATGATGAGTGTAAATGATACTAAATGAATGTACAGTAATGACTAATAATGGTAATAAATGCAATGATGAGAATTTTTCATATAAATGAATCTAAATGTCATGAGTTTGGAATGATGAAATGATGTAATGATACTAATGCAAGTACATGATGATGAACTATATACATTTAAATGCGACTAAATGATATGAAATGCACTTTAATGAATGGCTAAAAATAAAGTTAATAAAACCTATATGCAAGCATATGATAATGAACTAGGTGTATTTAAATGCAACTAAATGTAATGAAATGATGATGTGTTCATGATAGATGAATGCAAGTTTGTTTTAGACTTTACATGATGCACTGATGATGTATCAGAGAACTCTGGCGTGATTGTATCCAAGACCAAATAATGTCTTATTTTTTTAAAAACTTGTTCACACTTGCATAAAAACCATGCATATGAATAATGAATGATCAAATGGATTGGTGATATGCAACAAAATGCAATATAAATAGATGAGATGGAATGTGGCGATCCATAGTGCTTTATTTTCATCATTGAGCATGGTAGTATCAATCTTGGACGAGGTAGTAGGAACCAAGGATGGAGCATTGTACCTGCAAACAAGCAACATAAATAAAGAATAAAGAATATGGACCCTCCATAATGGTTCATGCTCATATGGTCGAGGTATACGCTATAGTCAGCAAGCCATAGTGATCCATTACTGTATTTTGCATATGATCACGTAGCTTAGTGAACTTCCCATGTAGACACCATTAGTACATGCCCCAGAACTTCATTGGAATAATTCATAGAATATAAACATACAAAATGATACTTAGGAACCATCCCGACCACTATAATCACTTGTGGATATCCCGAAGTAGCGTAGGAACTTGATATAAATGAATAAATTACCTACAAACCAACCAAGTACTTGATAGCTTAAACATAATTTTCTTATGAAAGAAAAATGTTATCTTGTCTTTGTTTTGGTAAGGAAGGATGCATCCTTGTTAAGACAGTTTGCGTGTCGATGTTGATTGTTTGGTCGATGTGATAAGTGGTCATCATTTGAGTATTTCACAGTGACTATTTGGTATCTTCTTGGATGCATATGTAAAAGGGTGGTTCCATGTTCTTGATTGATTTTTGATGTTTTATCATGTTTTTAGATTTTGTGATTGTTTTTGAATGTTTTTGGTATTTTGTAAGACAGACTTGAATGATTTTGGAATTTTGTGAGACAATTTTTTGAATGTTTTTGTATTTTGTGAGATAGTTTTGAATGAAGAACTCAATGAATCACAAGTAATGCAGAATCTACTTCCATCAATAGGTTAAGGGCATTGCCCCCAGTTTTAGACATGACTATGAAAACGCGGGATGCAAGACGCATGAAGTACTATCCTTGATTGCAGATCAATAACAATCGATGGTTTTGACTGATGGATGAGTGGAGGCAACGAATGTGATCGCAACAAGCCTGAAAGACAATGGAGCCATATCCTTTACGAGTGGCACCTGTTTTCCATGTTTTCACCATTGCACTTACCCAAGGTGCCATTGAAGTGGTTGTTCACCGTTTGGATGCATGATTTTTCTTTACCATTTTGATTTTTTTTGTATTTTCTTTAGGACATTTATCTGAATGTTTTTGGTGTTTTTCTGGTATGTATGGGAGCCTGATGCTTTGTACAACTTATGTATAAAACCGTTTGAGGTGCATGCTATTGATTGGATATGCTAGCAGTTCTCCTTCTGAAGTAGCTAGCTGATATGCCCCAGACCCAAAGACCACAGTGATAACATATGGACCCAACCAGTTTGATTCAAACTTTCCTTGATGTTCTCTATTTGGTTGGTTACGAGGATTCTCTCAAAGAACAAGATCACCGACCTTAAATTTATGAGGTCTAACTAAATGATTATAGCTTCTGCTCATGCGCTACTGATAGGCTTTGAGGTGATTGTATGCAACTTGTCATTTTTCATCAAGGAGCTCTAAGTCTTGAAGACGTGATACTCTGTATGCTTCATCATCTATGAGATTATGCAAGGAAACCCATAGAGATGGTATCTCAACCTCAATAGGTAAGATAGCTTCTGCTCCATAGACCAATGAGTAGGTAGTTGTGCCTGTAGGGGTTCGAATGCTAGTTCGATACGCCCATAATGCTAGATTTAATTGAATGTGCCAATCACAGCCAACATTATTGACTGTCTTCTTGAGGATTCTCAATATGTTTTTGTTTGATGCTTCGGCAACCATTTCCTTATGGGTAATAGGGCGTGGAAAAGTGATGTTGGATGTGAAATTTCTCACAGAGCTCACGAACATCTTGATTTTTGAATGGAAGCCTGTTATCTGTGATGATGGACATGGGTACACCATATCAATAGATGATGTAATTAAGGATGAATGAGGCGATCTTCTTGCCGATGACTTGGGTAAGTGGAACAACTTCGATCCACTTTGTGAAATATTCAGTAGCGGTAATGATGAACTTATGGCCGTTGGATGAAGATGGATGGATTTTACCCACAAGGTCAAGTCCCCATTGACAAAAGGGCCACGGTGTTGTGATTGGTTGCAATTCCTATGCTGGTGCATGTATCAGGTCTCCATGAATTTGGCATTTCTTGCATTTTCTAACAAAATAATATGAGTCTTCCATGGAAGGCCAATAGTATCCAACGCGTATGATCTTCTTAGCTAGTGAAGGACCGCTTGCATGAGTTCCACAAATTCCTTCATGTACCTCTTCCAAGGCCTTTGTTATCTCATCCTATTCCATATATCGAAGGAGAGTACCATCAAGACTGTGTCGGTATAGGGTTTCAACAATATTGGTATATTGAGTGGTTTGGCGAAGGTAGGTGTAGAACTCACCATACCATGGAGATTTAGAACCAATGAGGTGACATATCATCTTGGATTCAGGGATATTATAAGCGGGAATCCAAAGTTGTTCTACCAAGAACTCATAGCATGTTGAATTCTGTGGAAGATCTAGGAGAGATGCAATGGTAGCCATAGCATCAACAACTCGATTATGATATCTGGGTATCTGCTCAAAGGTGATAGTAGTAAATGATTCCTTTAAACTATCCACCATTTGTTTGTACGACATGAGTTTGTCATCCTTGGTCTGATATTCATCTGTTACTTGTCGGATGACCAGTTGGGAGTCGCCATATATCTGTAACTCTTTCAATTTCAATTGTATGGCTAGTCCGAGTCCTATGATCAAGGCCTCATATTCTGCTATGTTGTTTGTGCATGGAAATGTGAGCCTGTAAGACTTCAGGATGCTGTCACATTAAGGTGTGATAAACAAAATGCCTACCCCCAAGCCATGCCTCATGTATGAACCATCAAAGTATAGTTTACATGGTTGTGCTGTTGTGATCATGAATATCTCGTCATATGGAAAATTGGAAATGAGAGGATGATCGCTTATGAGTGGTGCATCATCCAACTGATCCACAATAACTTGACCTTTGATAGCCCTACGGTCCACATACTCAATGTCAAATTCACTTAGAATCATTACCTGTTTGGCCAAGTGACCAGTCAATGCTGCTTTGCTGAGTAAGTATTTTAGTGGATCAATCTTTGCAATGAGTTGTACTTTATGTGTTAACAAATAGTGCCTCAGTTTAGTGGCTGCCAATATTACTGCTAGGCAAGCTCGCTCAATAGGGGTGTAATTGAGTTCATAGCCAACTAGTGTGCGAGAGATGTAGTAAACAACACACTCTTTCCCTTCTGCAATATGTTGAGCCAATAGCACTCCTAATGTTGTATTTGTTGCTGAGATATAGAGTAATAATGGCTTACTCAGATCTGGTGGGATCAACAATGGTGTATTCATGAGATAGTCTTTAAGCATCTGGAATGCTTGCTGGCATCTAGTATCCCATTGAAAGCAGATGTTTTTGTGTAACAGGTGTGTAAAGGGGTGACACTTATCTGCTAGTTGTGTAATGAATCTTCAGATGGATTGTAGCCGCCTTTGTAATGTCCTTAGCTGACTGATGTTCCTTGGAGGTGGCATGTCCATGATTGCTTTGACTTTTGCAGGATCGACCTCAATGCCTTTGCTTGAGACAATGTATCCTAGAAGTTTCTCGGAGGTTACTCCAAAGACACATTTCTTTGGGTTGAGTCAAACATGATATTGTTCCAGTCTGTTAAAGATTTTCTCTAATATGTCCAGATGACCTTGTCTTGTGAGTGATTTTGCCAGTAAGTCATCAACATAATCTTCCATTATGGTATGCATCATATCATGAAAGATGGTTGTCATTGCTCTTTGATAGGTTGCTCCTGCATCCTTTAGACCAAAAGGCATTACATTCCAACAGTATGTTCCCCATGGACATGTGAAGGTTGTCTTATATTGATCCTCTGGTGCGATCTTTATCTGGTTGTACCCTGAAAAGCCATGCATGAGAGAAAGCATGGCACGTCCTGCTGTTAGGTCTACGATTATGTCAATGTTAGGTAGGGGGAAGTCATCTTTAGGACATGCCTTGTTTAGATCTCTAAAGTCAGTATAGATACAGATGCCCCCATTGGATTTTCCAATAGGCACAATATTGGAGATCCAATCTGCATAATCAATTGGTCAAATAAAACCAACATCCAAGAGTTTCTTAAGTTCTGCTTTGACTAGTACTGCAATCTGGGGATGCATCTTTCAAAGCTTCTGCTTGACAGGCTTAGCTCCTTCTTCTACAGTGAAGTGATGCATGACTAAATCAGGATCAAGACCAGGCATGTCTGCATATGAACATGTGAAGTTGATCTGACTCTTCTCGAAGAATTTGACAAACTTAGGTTGTTCCTCTGGAGTTAAGAGAGATGCTAGATGTATGTGGTGAGGAGTTTCAGGAGTCCCCATGTTGTATTCTTTTGTCTCTTCAATAAGGTTTGTTTATCGTTCCTATTTTGTACTAGAGGGGAGGATGTCAAACCTTTCATCCTCAGGCGCCTCAGAGAGGTTTTCACCATTGGATATGCTCTTTCTTTTTACTTTTGTGGGATCAAACAGTGGCACAATGTGGTTTTCACTAGAAGCTCCATGTTTTATTGTTATATTTTTGCAGCTGAAAGGTTTGGCATCCACCCCAAAGTATGTTGCGCTATTAAGTTCAATGGTGAATCTAGCTTTGTGATCCCTGCTTGGTATGTTATCCCTTAGTTCCAAAAAGTCAATGATTGCCTCATCATTTTGGAATTGGTGAAGGCATGGGGGATTAGATTGGTTCCATTCGATGAGTTCAGGATGTTTAATAGACATTACCTCATCGATTAGGTTAAGTTCATAAGAGGTGTCAGTGAGGATCAAGACGTTGTGGTGAAGGTCATTGATGGCACTCTCCCTGTCAGAATTGGGCATAGGATGTGACATAGGGTCTATGGAAGATGTTTCCATTTCAGGAACCCAAGAGGTCTTTATCTGTGCTTCTTTGTAAACAGGGATATCTTTGCGAGGTGGAGGTAGAGATGCATCTTCCTCATCTGAAGTATTAAGTTGGATGAAATCAAATTCCCATTCATGTGAGTCAGTCTCTGAGTTGTTTTCCAGTATCTAATTACTATACCATACTGGGATGTCCTTTGAGTTAAATACTGCAGGTGTGATCAGTTGATGTACCTTTTGTAGATGAAATGATTGGTGCTGCAGGAAGGATTATGGGGATCAGTGAATCCGATACAGGTAGCATCGTTGTTGTTGAATCTACTACTTCTGCTGGAATTACCGATGTTGTCAATACTACTGGGGGTTCTGATACTGCTAAGGGTGTTGTTGATGCGGTTTTTGTTATTGATGGAGTTGTTGGTTTGATGGGTGGGATGATTGGTGTTGCGGATGATATTGCTGGGATCTTTAGCCTCAGTGGGGCAATTGGTGATTTTTTTTTGTGCTACCGATATAATCAAAGGTGACCTCTTTATGCTTGTAGTAGGCTGATATAGACGTTTTTTGGGTTTCCCTTTGAATCTGAGTTTAGGAAGAATCTCCTTTTGAAAGCCTAATCTTGTGTTATCTTTGGGCTTTAATTCCAACTGCAGCGGCGCATGTCATCCTTGCTTGCAAGGTCCCAATGCACTCTAATCATCATAACCCATTCTTTGCATAATGAGAAGGCCTTTTCCATATTGATCTATGGGAGGCTTAGCTCGTGGGATGTTCATGGTGATAGGATCTTTATAGATCCATTCTGCTAAGTCCTCATCTCTAGTCTCTTCTTCTTGACTCTTTCCAAGGATAAAAGGCATCAAAGTGCATGCTGGCTTGACCAGTGGCGTTTGAAGTAACCTTTGAGGTTTACCATGAGTTCTAGGAGAAGTGGGTAGTTTCCCAACACAAAAGAGTTGGCTGAGATTGTACTCCCCAGGACCTTCCTCTGCCATTTTCATCTTTAGCTTCTCTTGTTTGGGTATAGTGGTGTTTGAACTGGAAAGAGAGGCTGGACTTACATATGATGTGGATGGGACAACTTCTCTGTTGTTGGGAACAATAATCTTTGGTTGATGGTTGATATTGTTAAAATATGCAAATGGATTTGCATCACCCAGGATTGTAATTTCTACACCATTATGAGGAAACTTGATACACTAGTGGTAGGTGGATGGAATGGCTTAAATGGCGTGTATCCAAGGTCTTCCTAACAACAAATTATTTGATAGAGGAAGGTCCAAAACTTGACATATGATGTGCTTCACCACTGGGCCCACTCGGATTGGTAACACAACTACTCCTTTGGATGAACACTCTACATCATCATAAGCTTTTGTGGTTATCTTTTTGCGGGGATCCATTGATTCAACTGAATACCCCAATGCTGTGACCAATTGTAGTGTACAGATATTTAGGCTTGCTCCATTGTCAATCAAGACTCGCTTGATCCTATGTTGGTTGATAAATCCTTCAATATGGAGTGAGGCGTTATGAGGTTGCTGGAAGGATGTATTGTCACTTTCAGAGAAAGTGAGACATGGTGATGACCTCAGATTTCCAACCATAGCTTGGAATTGATCTGTATTTAGATTTGCAGGGACTGACGCCTCTTGGAGAGCTTGATCCAAGATTGTTTTATGAGATGGGGTGTAGTACCCCTACCCTAATCAGATTCTAATCTTGGTTTGACCTTGGTTAGTTATGATGTAATCATGTTATAGTCAGATGTATTAATTAATGTGCGTACCTGTTAATGTGGTTGTCACATCAATTCGTATGTAAGTTTATTATTCTCCTGAATTGTGCTATTAATATTGGGCTAACACTCTTATTATATATATATATATATATATATATATATATATATGCATGTGTGATTCAGGGTTGCAGGAGACTACAGGTACAGTACCGCATGGGTGCGAGGTTCGACTCCATCTGGGTTCACAGGTTTGAGTGCTCCTCATTAACCCTTAGAAATTGCATTAGGTGGTTGGGAGACCCTCATTTGACCCTATTTTTGCTCAAGAGAGCATCGTCAGTCGTCTGTCAGTATTCCTTTGGTTGGGTATGCAGGTCGTCTATTTGGTTGGCTTTCTTGGATTGTGTGTTTTGTGTGTGTGGTTAAATTGAGTAATTAATCCTTTTTATTTTATTTGATTAAGTTGTGTTTATGCATTAAAAATTAAGGGACTAAATTAAATAGGTTCCCTTTATGCGATTAATCGTTATTTAGAATTGCTCAAGTCAAATTGGTAGCTAGTTTAAATTAAATGGTAAATTTTAATGGATTAATTTATTTAGTTATGCTTTTGGAAAGGAAAGATTTAAATTAATTTGAAATAGAATTAATTTAATCTCTTTGCTTTTACAAAAATAGAAAGGTTGATTTTAATTATTTAAAGAAAATCAATTTTAATTAGAAAAGCAAGTTAATATATATTTGATAAGGTGTGAAAGATTAATTTGGGGATTTTATTTTAAATAAAAAATATATATTGCCCTCATAATATTTTTGAAATTTAAATGTTAAGTTGTGTTAATTTGGAAGATTAGAAATTAAATGAGGAAGAGGCATTTTGAGTTTTTGAAATTAGAAATAAATTGTGTAAAAGTATTTTTATTTTAAAAAGGAGATTTTTGGTCAAAAAACTGGGCATTTAACCTAGGGTTTGAAAATATTTTTGGGAGGATCATTTTTGGAAAATATTTTGGGGGAAAAATATATATTTTTTGAAGAATGGAATTTTGGGGATTTTTGCAAAAGAAAGGATTTTTGGAGCTTGCAGGTTGGGCTCTCCTTCAATCTTGTCAGGATTGTTGAACCAGGTAGGCCTCTAGTTTATTTCATTGACTTCTTTGTTTTAAAAAAATTGTTTTGGTTTTGTTTTGTAAAAACCTAGTTGTGTTTGTCGATAAATCCTTATTTTGTGTGGAAAATGGAAGAGTTGCCTTGAAATCACAAACTCAAACTCTCCTTGCTCTCTTATCAAACCTCAAGATGTCATTTTTGCTTCTATAAATTGGTTTTCAAAAATTAAAGCCAAATATTAGGGTTTGGTTGTTCTTGAGGAAATTTTGTTTAAAAATCCAATGAATATTCTCTTAAATAAGTTTTAAATTGAAATTTATTTTGGGGGCTTGGTAGATTTGATGTTAAATATGTATAAATCAATCTCATTTTGCCAATATGGTGTTTGATTGAAAGAAAATTTTCTTGTTCTGGGTTATTCTGTAAATGCAAAATTTAAGAAAAAAAACTCATTATTTTCTGGAAATTATTTTTTTAAGCCTTTGTAGAGATTGGGTTTTTTTGCGAGTTGCTGTGTTAATAGTAATAATTTAAAAAAAAAAAAAAAAAAAAAGGAAATTACCCACGTGGTGGGGAGAAAACCCCCCCACCACGCGGGAGGTAGCACACTACCAAGGGTAGCAGCTGCTACCTATTGGTAGCAACGCTACCAATGGTAGCGGACTGCTACCTTTTGGTAGCAACGTTACCATAGGTAGCGTGACCTACCAAGGGGGGGCCCACGTGGAGGTTCACGTGGGTACCCTCCCCCTTTTTTTATTTTTATTTTTTTGAAATTTTTTTTTTATATATATAGATTTTTTTTATCAAAAAAAATATAATAGTTTAATATTTTAAATAAATGTTAATTTTTAAATAAAGTTTTAATTATGATTAAATTTGGCATTAATTAATAATTTATGAATAATTTGTTATTAATTAATTGTATAATGTTAAATATACATTAATTAATATTCAAATCCTATTTTATTATTAATGCATATTTTTCTAATTAAATATTTGATTTGCTAATTTCGTTGTTAATTATTAATTTGTTATATTTTATTAATCGCGGATTAATAAATATATATATTAATTAATAGTTAATTTTGGTATTTTTCTATATGTGCGTAAGGAAGTAATTTGTGGATTTGGGAAAAGTTTGCCTATTTTTGGTTCCTTTAAATGTATGTATCCTTAATCGAAAAAGTGTAATTTGGTTCTGGAAAAGATGAACTTGGAGAAATTATTTTTGAACCAGTATGACAATGATGTTTTATTTGAAGATTAAACATCATATTTAGATGGTTAATGTTTATTTAATTATATTCATGTGAGCTTGGTTTGAAAACTCGTAATGATGTATTTATGTTATGTTTTGATGCAAACGAACTTAATGAGTTAGAAAACCAAGAATGACCTGTACCTAGATCAGGTAGATAATTGCAATCAAATTTAGATCATTAGAAAACTTCATCAACTTTTAATGTTTAAATCAATTTGGAAAAAGATTGTCTCTACCGGTTATTGCCTATGCAAGTTTAAATTTCTGTATTCGCTTTTGCTTAAGTAATGGCAAGACCTTGATTTGTTTGATTGGACCCTGTCATTTGGTTGATTTGGGATACCTGTTTCTGTCTTCGATCTCGAGTTTGACTGTTGTCTTGTGATGGTGTTATAACTGGTCATGTTCAGTATGCGAGTGTTGAATGATGATTTGTGGTTGACCATAGTTGGTCAGCTCTCTAGATAGACTACCGTCAGTTAGTGCACCTCATATGAAGTCATGTTTGACCAAATGGTTGTTTCCTCCATTTTGAACTTTGGTTGCTTGACCTTGTGTATGTCTGGGTTTAGGAGTGCGTTGAGTATGGTCTAGTGTCGTATGAGAAAGTGGCTTTCGATTGGGGGCCGCGCCAAAGTGGTTGCTGGGTAACCCATCAGAAGTGTGTCTAATAAGTGATAACCTAATAGCATATTAGAGAGTTAGTTAATGATTCACTAAGTAGGAGAATTGTGCCTCACACATGGGATGAGTGCTAACACAGACCCGACATACTATGAGAAGGCCTGAAATGGCAAACCATCATCCTTGTCTTCACGAAAGGAGGTGTGGGTTCACATGAGGCTTGGATGAGCCGGAAGTTCATAATAGGTTGCTAGGGTAACCCAGTGGATGGGGCCGAAACCTATGAAGACCTACCATGGTAACTATTCTAGGTTGTGTGATGACACTTGTCCCCTATGTTCGCTAGTGTGTGGTGGTGTTGTCTTGATAGGAGCACTTTTGTGGAGTCGTCTTGTTGCTTATGCCCTTGTGAGAACCTGATGTCATGCTAGACCTTGGGTTGCGATGACTTAGTTTTGTGGATGCTTTAGTGGACCTTTGTATTTGCTTCTATTATGTTCAGTTGGATCCTTTCCTATTCAGGGATCATTTATGTATTTATTTGACTGATTTGGTCATTGTATATTGGTTATGTTCACCTTGATAGAAGGATTGTAAATGATGTGAACCTTATGTATTATTAACATATTTAATGATTAGATGGGTCTTGCGGTTGAGCAGACCTGGAGATGTAGCCCTCTAGGGATAAACTCCAATATCAATTGGGTGTTTTGTGGTGCTTATGTTCTTATGTTCTTATGTTCTTTTTTAGATTTTAGCATGTATGGATGGCATTATGTTAAGATGTATAAAGTGGATTAGATGAAATTAATCATAAATGCATGTATGCAGTCATCTTTTAAATGCAGTAAATTGGATCATGAAAGAATGTAGATTAGAATAATGGAATATATTCAGTTATTGTTAAGGAAATTAAGTATGCATGGAAAGATCTCATTAGTTTATGATGAAATTCAAGTGTGTTATAAAATTAGATGCGTGGCTTATATTTTAATGAAAAGCTTGAATGTAAGGTATGAATAAATCTTAATGGATGAACCTAATCTTGTGATCTATATTTTTATCTTACTAAAAGAAATTTATCCCTGTTTAAAGTATTATCTTATCATTAAGATAATCAGCCTATTGGATTAATTAGCAAGAGTTAAGTTAAATGTGGAATTAAGTAATCACGTTGGGAAACCCTTTAGGTGTTAGTTGATTTCTTCCACTATAGAATCTGAACTTTGATATCTCATTGTATCATTATGTTGTGTTTAATTTTAAAAATATAAATTATTTGCAGTCTATTCTTGTGTTTTAGCTTAATCCCTTCGGGGTTTCCTGGCGAGGCATTACATGGGGATAGGTGCAAAATCTCTAAGATGGAGATAAGTGCAGGCATCTTATCTAACTATTCCACAAGGTTATACTGCTTTGGGATGGAGGGGGTGCCTTATGGAGCTGCTTTAATGGTGATCTTGTTGCAACGCATAACAACATTGTAGGTAGAGTTTGGATTTTTGATGGTAATGGTTGCAATTTGTTCATTGGCATCATATAGGTGATTCACAATGTAATTATAGGCGGCTCGCGTATAATCAATGGTATCTATGTTTCACCATGAAGTGGAAGGACCCCTTTGATCTTGTGATGGAAGTGGATTTTTAAACATAAGATGATCATTGTTTGTAGTTTTTGGGTTGTGGCCTTCAATTTCAATCTCGCCTCGGTCAATGAGATTCTGAATAAGATCTTTCAATCTGTGACAATTTCTTGTTTTATGCCCTTTCCCTTGATGGAATTCACAATGTTCATTGTCCCTCCACCATGAAGGTTTAACCTGAGGTTCGTAATTGGATGTCTTTGGTAGGGTCACCAGATTTGAAGAGACCAACTGACATAACACCGTTTCAATAGGTTCCCCTAAGGGAGTGTACATTCATTTTTGTTTATAATTTTGCTGGTGTTGTCTTGGTTCTTCTTGCGGTACATTGCATCCTTGATTTGGTGGGGGAGGAACCGTGTTGTTCTTAGGAGGGGGGTTTTGCCCCGCAAATCGGACCATAGGTTGTGCACTCTTGATAGTCCTTGCATCTACAACCCTGTCATTGATGATGTTTTTGTTTTTTATTCCAAAAGTTAGGTTTATTGTTGTTGAATCGAGGGCGAGGGGCATCTTTGGGTTCATTGTATATTTTGATAAGCCCCTTTTTGATGAGGGCCCGTTCACATTTTAAACCCTGGGTGATCATGTCATTAAAGGACTCTGTGCCTTTCATGTCTAAATGAAATTCCATTTCTTTTCTCAAGTTGGAAATAAATATATCTAGTAGCTCTCTTTCAGGTAGTTGAAGGGAAAGTCTTCTAAACATTTGTCGACATCATTGTAGGAAAGCTGAAAAATAGCTCCCTTGGGTTTTGCTTAGTGTTACATAGATCGGCCATGGTGATATCGCGTTCAATGTTATGTGAGTAATGTGCAATGAATTTCTAGACCAGTTCTTCGAATTTCCTAATGCCGCCTGTTAGTTGGGAAAGCCATTGCGTGGTTGTCCTTGCCAAACTTTGGGGAAAGAGTCGCATTAGGTACGTGTCCTCATATGCCACTTCTAGGCATGTTGAATGAAATTCTCTAACATGCTCGCGAGGGTCTCCTTTTCCTCGATACTTTTTGAACTTAGGTGTTTCAAACCCTCGTGGAAAAGGTGACATATGTAGATTCCTATCAAAGGGATAGGGACAAATATCATTAAGTGAAAACTGGTTTGTTTTCACACCACTGTGGAGTTGTTGGGCGAGATTCTCGACTTGTTGCTGCAACATGTCTATGTCATTTGGAGGATGAGGAGGGGGGGGGATTTCCTTGATGAAGGTTGTATCTGATGTGATCTTAACCTCTTTCATCCTCATTACGACTTTGGCATTCTGATGCTTGCCTTAGCTATCCAATATCAAAATCATAGGGTAGTTTGGCTCCCTCTTGGCAAGTCTTAAAAAGTGAGCATCATCTTTGCTCCTGAGTATTTCATCAAAAAGTTGATTAAAGAGAGGGTTGTGTTGCACCCTTTCTATTGCTGCAGGAGTAGGAGTACTTAGATTTTCATCATTTGCGTTTCTTCCAAGGGCTTCTTGGAATTCATTGAGATTTTCCTCCTCTTCCTCTTCAATTTCTAGTTGTCTAGACCTTGATCTGGTTTGAGCCATTTTGTTTACAAGTTTTTGTTGAAGTTTGGTGAAAATGATGATGAGTTGGTGATGGAATGACAGATTAATGTTTGGTGAAGTGTTTTGCATATGGATCTCTAGCACCAAAGGTAGATGTTACCAAAGTCCTTCCTTAAATTGCTTGTTGTGTTTGGTTGACAATTTTTGATATGATAAGGTTTAGAGAGATCTGAGATGTGTTACAAACTCAACTACCTAGTAATGAGAGGATTAACTCATAGACTAGTTTTAACCTGCGTAGAAATGCCTCTTAGGATGAGTTTATCCTAGATGTAGAGACACTCTAAAAAGTGATGTATTGTGTTTGATTCAAGCAATATTGAAAGAGAACTTAGGACAAAAACTTCTTGTTTTTTTGAGAGTTAGAATGGATTGATGATGTGTGAATGTGAGAATAGATGAACTGTTAACTTCAATAGAAACTTTGTGTCACAAAAGGAACAAACTCTTTCTCTTCTCTTTCGGGGGTTGGTGGTTCTTCCCTAGCTGAGTTATATGTGATGCAAATGTCTGGAAAGAAGGCAAGATGTATTTTGCCTCCCTTGTTTTTATGATAACTCAAAGCTCTATATTGAGTAAAAGCTCTGCAGTTTAATGACTCTTGATCAAACTCGTTGGATTTTCCTTGAAGATATAGATGCATGTGATGTAAGAAGGTTCTATGTGAGACAAAGATTTGTCTGTTAAGATAGAATAATTTCCTTCTTTTGATGAAAGCCTTTTAGCTCAATGGTCTTTTCTTCAAGTTAATATGTTGATGAAGATTCTTCTTTCTCAAGATGTGAAGAATGGTCATATAGTTTGATACTTTTGTCGGTGCACTTTTTGATCTTCATTGGTATTTAAAAATGTTTGTGAAAATTTTGTGTTGGATGAATACTTGTTTTGGAATTGGATTTTTGAGTTTTCTTTGACAAGAA